>NC_052503.1:1279617-1617354 GCF_016617805.1 Bactrocera tryoni
TTGTGAATTGCTCAAATATTTTTGTAAAAAAAAATTTTAAATATAGCTAAAAATATACTTTAGTACGTCCGTAGAACGTCGAAACATTCAATCTAGTACTTTCTTTTAAAAAAATTCACGAAAATCGCCTAATTTTTCATGCGTCACACTGGTATAGCCCCTTAAGGCCGTGATTTTCAATACGAAATGAAGATTTCATGATAATTTTCAAAACTACCGAAATAAATTAATGACAATGAGATATCAACCACAATCAAAGAACTAATATAGAAATCAATTTATAGTACCCTCAAGTTCGCCCACAAGCTCGAGATTTATATTAATCGCTACTTACACAACACAACTTTTTAGATATACGAGTATGAAGAAGAATAATAGTTGATCATAAACTTGAATATATTCTTCATTTAATGTTAAACACTACTTACAAACACTGGGCTTGTCGATCGGATACAAACGAAAAAATTTGACTGATGTAGAAGTTTGTTGTACTACAATACTGTTATAACTTCCAAATATAGAAAAAATATTATTTCATTTATATAACGGGTATAATAAAAAATTGAGAATTATTATCTTCACTCGCACAGATACATAAGCACATAATTATTTGCACATTTGCAGAACTCATAGTTATATTATATATTTTACGAAAATATTCCCTAAAAGCTTAACACACACAGTTCTTTAATCTTAGTGTTACAGTACGTATATATGTTTGTGTATGAATATGTATGTATGTAGGTAATTGATTTATGTGACTGCGTATGATGATGGTGATGCTCAAGATTCTGTCTAAAAAAAGGCGGCTAAATATGCATTCGTTTAAAGCTAATTCTCACTTGACACTCCCGATAATGCTAAACAACTTTTATATTCCCATTAAATACTTGTATTAATTGCAGGTAATATTTAGACTTAAGTATATGCTTACAAATTTTCAGATCTGTCTATAGTTGCGTGAATTAAAATAATTATTACAGTTTTATATTTAACATTACTTTTTTTTGTTTTATTCGAAGAAAATATGTATTCGTGGATATTAGTGTTTTCTTTGCGAAAGTCTTTCAAATTTGTTACCAAGTTGTCTGTATGTATGTAAGTAATTACTACATTTAGGCGTTTAATCAAGTATACGTTTGAGCTGCAACTATGTATGTATGTGTGACCTCTATTACATTTGATCCGGTCTTCAAGTAACACATTGGTTATACATACATATGTATGAATAAGTATGTATGTTTGTACGCAATTATGCTTATATATGTATATTCTGTATGTATGTATATTATCTAAAAATTGGTACACATATAAATTGTTTAAAGGTAGTTATTAGGGAAAAATTTTAGATTTTCTAATTTTTGTTTATTTTTTGTGTTTTTCTTTGTTTCATTCACGTAGATGTTTAAATAGACACCAATAATAAAGTTAACATTGTTGATTGTTGTTCAAATTTTCATTTTAACATTTATACTCATATGTTGATCTGTGAAAAGCTTAAATCTAGTTTAGTTCATTTCATAACTTCTGTGACTGCTTAATATTTTTATTTCGATTTTCATATGTAATATGCACGCACATGCGTATCTTATTTTTTTTATATTTTATATAACATAAATTCCACTTGAAGCACACTTGGGTTGGTTTACTACTACATTTATTTAATAGTTTTCAGGATTTATTAACTTTCATTTTTATTTTTTTCATTTTGGTCTTATATCCTTTGCTTAGAACAAAATATGTATGTATGTCTCTTTTTTTTTTTTTTTTTAGCAATGGTTTTTAATTAGGATTTTATACTTTTATACTATTTTACGTTTTTATTTTTCAAAAAGTGTACATCTCATATTACAGTTTTAATTATTACAATCGTTGTTTCTCCCAATAAGGTAGTTTTCAGTTTCTTTTCAATGGTTTTGAAGTACTTTTTTACATATTAGCACTTTGCACAGATATGCGCAGTTTTTAACAAATAATTAAAAAAAAACACCAATATGCCATGTTTAAGTTGATTTTTATTAGAAAATTTATTAAAGTAAAAGCAATTAAACCTTTTTAGACAGTAATATATGTATGCTTGAAATAATATTTTTAACTCACGAAACTCTTACGATACCTCTCAGGGTACCGAGCTACTAAAATATCTATCAAATATGATTATTTTGGTGGATAATCTATATAAGTATGACAATGCCTCTGATTTGTTGAGTTCAGCACCGCCCCGAATAGCAGAATAACTATTAAAATATCGAATCCAGTGAATAGCGTCGCTGTAATGTAATTGTTCTCCTTAGAATTTTACCAATGTCTCAACCAGTTTTTCGCCAGTTCAGTCCTAACATCAGTCAATATTCTAAATTTTCCCTCGAATAAGCCTATGATTGTACATACGAAAAAATGATACTTAAATGCCTAGAAAGCTTGGTGCAACCTAGTGGCTAATGGAAAAATTTAAGACTTATGTATATAACTGGAAAAAATGGCGTAGAAGAATTTATAAGCGAAAAATTGGAGATTTGATTTTTCATTAAATTTATAATCATTATTTCTGAATTTAAATAACTTAAGCGCAGAAATACCCAAAAATAAAAATAAATCATTTTTTTTATTTTCCTAATCATTTCAAACCCCGATCTTAAAAATAGTGGAAGATATAACACTTGAATGCTATTGGCGCCAAGCCGACCGACTTTTAAAATCAATAGAATTTTTTGTAAAAAGTCAATTTTTTTTTGAAAAATCAATTTCAATGAAAATGTTTGATTTTTAATAATATCTTTAACCGCTGGACTTTTTTTTGCCGACCCAACCGGTTTTCGTAGGCGAGGGAACGACGAGGAAAGTCGAAGAGACCATGCCGCTGGTTCTCGGTTGGCACGCTTTGTATTCTTTTCCATAACAACTCGCTGCTACGTGATGCGGCATTCCTTTCCATTTTGAAATTCTTTCATGGTTGCATAGGCAGAATTTAGAATTTGGCCCTTAAAGTCAAAATAAATTATTTTCTTATTTTCCACAATGTAATTTTATTTATTAAAATTAAATTTTAATTTTATTTATTAAAAATAAATATTTGATATCAATCACAATTGATTACACCTTTTTCATTTTCCCAAAAATAAATCCCAAAAAATATATTCGAATTTTACTATTTCTTTGTCACGTCGAAGAAAAACGAAATATAGCCAACGACGAATTTTAAATAGAGACTGCAACGTCTAGTCCTTATAAGAATAAAAAATTATTAAATAATTGTAGACCCTTGATATTAAAAACATAAGTTGAGCAGAGCTTATACGGATACTTCATTAATTTAAGCGGTTTAGAAAACTTTACACTTTTAACACATCTGTTGGTATTTGCTACTGGTGTGGTTGTAAGCGCACTAAAGATTTTATTAAATTTTGAAGCGTCTCTGCTTGTTGCAATTAAGTGTTTTTGACAATTTGAAGATTTCCACTCATTTTAGCGTTTAATATATGTATATATATTTTTAATTTTTGGCTTCATTGGAATACTGTAATTGAACACTGTCTGTTTTGAACTCATGTATAATAATTGTACATACATTGACAAACATTCTAACAAATAGTTTCTGATGTGCTTGTGTTTATTATGTTTACTGAACTTAATTTATAATTTTAGACTTTTTGTATTTTTCTTTTTTATTTTTAAGAAATTAAACGCGCAAATCTTTCTGCTTCTACATAAGTATGTATGTATACAACCTCCAAGAAAAATATATTTGTTATTACCTTACTACATACATAAAGCACTTATGCTAAAATCATTGTTATTTAAGTTTAATTCAATTTGTACAGCGCGCTTTAAAGCAGAATTTTCTCTCAAATTTTATTATCAACTCCAAAACAAAGTAAAACAATAACAACAAATACAACATACACTTATATTTGCTCATTTTTATTTAAATTTTATTTAATTTTTGTAATTACATACAGACGTTTTACTGCTTTAAATTACGATGTAAAAAATATCTTGAATTTATTATACTAAATCTCACTTATGATTTTCAATGTAATGCAAACAAATTGGACGTTTCAGGTTTTACATTATTTCATGCTTATTATAAGTATTATTAATGGTTTTTGTTCTCTTTTTTTCATGGTAGTATTACACTTGTCAATTGAACAATAATTCAATTCAACTAAACTGTATTTTACTTTCGCTTAGAAATAAAGTTTAAAGCTTAAGCATCTTTCATTTTTCTCTTAATATTCTCTTTTTATAATATTTAAATTTAATTTTATTTATTTATTTTAATTCAATGCTAGTAAACTGCGAACAAGGTATTATGCCGAACGTGTTTTCACTGTTTTTGATTAACACATACGCTTTTAATTACACTTTAATACATCCTTTCGTTTGCGTTAACAGTTCGCCAAACAATATTGTGGCGAATGAATTTTCATTAATGCAAATTTGATTATAGGTATTCTTTTTCAATTTTTCATTTTTCATTTATCAGTTATTCGTTTTTTTTTTATTGAATATGCTGAATTTCTCTTATGATTACTACAGCCGAATGTACAGGAGCACACATGTGCATTGACTGTGCCAAGGAAGGTTATGTTGTAGGGAGGGAGCACTGTATTCGTGTACTTAGGAGCTTATTAATTACAAGACACACGTGTAATCATACTTATTTAATTACCACTATAACAGTAAGACTCCGATTGTTTATTTATGGGCGCTTAAATTAAAGCTGTATCTTTGCTTAAACTCATGTACTTTTCTCTGTTTTTGTTCTTAACTTATATAACATTTTATGCCGTAATTATAACTACTTTTCACATATTTTCAATTTATATACTATATAATATATAATATGTTTGTGTTAAGTGTAGAGTTTTCACATAATAGTAAATTGGCTAGGAGTTGATGAGCATTAGAATTGAAAATCCGCTAAACCGAAACTCAGTAGGGAAGACTTTTTTGGGGGGTTGGTGTTTGAGAGTTTCATAAGACGCCTATAAATGTGTCCCTATGTAAATTGTGATATGGTGAGGTGTGTGTTTATTGTAAGAAAAACATTTTTATATATAAATTGATATAAATTTATATGTAAGAAGCAGAACGGATATATTGTGCGCTTTTATGCCATGTGAGTTGCCAATGGTTTTGAAAACGGATCTGTCTTTTGCTTATTATGCAGAAATTCAGTTTCAAACATTGCACCTTAATTTGTATAAACGCAAGGTTACGAAGTTGTTAAATAATAATAATGTGCAATAATTGAAAATTTAATTTTTAATTAAAAATTTTCGGATATAAAAAAAGAAATACGGAATTGCAAAAAATTTAAGTTCTAAAACCTTTTTTTTTTAATTTTTAATTATAAACAGAAGTAATATTTTTTTTAATTTTGAAATGTGGTATTTGGAATTAAAAATTAATTAATTAAGATTTTCGATAAAACAAAATATTTAAATTTTAGATTATTTTTTAAGTGGGTATTCTAGTCCATAAACATGTTTTCTACCCATTTTATTATTAATTATTTATTAATATTGCAAAAATTCGGTAAAACATTAAAAATTTCAAAAATTAGCAGCTGATGAAGCGTGGAATCCAAAAAAATTAGCACGTGACCATATCCACGATTTCAGCCCTTCTAGTAATCTGAACCCCAAAAACAAAAAAATTATTAATCTAGAATAATATCGAAATGTCTAGAACAATGGTAAAATTAGAAAAAAAATTTTAACGAAATGGCGACTGCCTGAAAAAAAAATAAATTTCGTAATATCTCTAGTTCCGAACATTGACAAGTCTATAAAGAAGACTCACTTAAAATGTCGGCTAAGTCGGTCAAGTTGAATCTGAGAAATCGTAGTTATCGTTTTGGAAAGACAGTTTGGCGAAAATCGTAAGAAAAATTTTAGATTTTTAAAATTTATCCCACGTGATGGCCTCAAAAAATTTATTTCTTATTTTTATAAATTGCTTTCTTAACATGTCTCCTTGCATGTCTGGAATTTTTAAAAATTCGAAGTCGGCTAATAGATACAGCAATTAGAAGAAGGAGCTGTTAAGCTGTTGTTTAAGCGGACTTGAAACTTTAAATGCGATTTTTATAAATCAGTGTTTTTCAAACTTTGTTCCATGGTATCTCAAAAACGGCTTGAACGAATGAACTCAAATGGGTGGGGTACACTCAGCACATGTAAACGCATTAAATTTCGATTTTTTATCGCGAAAAAAAAGTAAAACACCACTAATTTTTTTGCTTCAAATAAGCCAAACAGCCGGAATCGTGGAGGAAGTGCGTGACCATTTTTTTAAGTTGTAAAACGTTACAATACAATAATTACAGCGCATTTCAAAGCTACGCAAATAAATATTTGAATGATTTTGAAGTTAATTAAGTTCTATTTTTGAGACCGAAATCATTTGGCTTGAATGTGTGTGATTTGAAGTCTGCAAAAAGTACGCAGGCAATAATTTAGGGAAACCTTTGTTAGAGAACTGCTTGATTTGAAACTGGAGACCTGCTTACATTGTGTCAGCTTTAATTGAGTTTCGAACTATGTACAAGCTAATTACATCCTATTTTTAAATGTGTGGGTACATAATTATTTTGGTTTAAAACTTGTGCATGTTTTACTATTTAGAGCTTATAAGTTGCATATTGTAAAGTTTTAAGACAATTATGTAAGTATGTAAGTGCTTTTTTTCGAAAAATCGTTCGATTTTCAGCTTTCGTTAGTTTCTTCATTGCATTGCATTTATATTGCTTCTGATTATTATTCATATTACTAATTGCACATATGTAAGAACGCTTGGTAAACATATCTACGTATATGCTCATATACATAAGTACGTATGTATGAATGTGTGAATATTTACAAATGTACTCTGTATACATTAAGTGTATTTTAAAATTGTAACCTGTTTTCTATGCGATGTTTGCGTTTATGTGCCATATACATATGTATGTATGTATACTAATGATTTTTAAAATTTTTCTGTTTTTGTTGTTTTTAGTTGTTACATTAGTAACTCGGCGTTGGTTCCCCATTGGAAGTGCCATCTGCATTGGTTGCTTGGCTACGTATCGGTAGATATTTCAAATGCTCTTCTGTGCAAATCGGTTTTTTGCCCATCTGGTATGTAAGACTGTAGTTTATGCCTTTCATTACAAGCTTCAATTGAAGGCAGAAAGGTAGAATAGCGTGTGACACATACTATACATATGTATGTGTGTATGTATGTCTTGCCGCATTGTTCTTTTTGCTGTTTTGGGTGGGTATCCAGTGAGCTCATGCTTTTCCTTGGCAAAATTACTTCCCAGTTCAATTCATATAACGGTATGTGTGTTTCATACTTATGCAAGTATCTACATATATGAGATGTAATGTAATTCAAACTTTTGTGTTTTTGCTGTTGTAATGCACTTGTTTATATTGAAAAAATATTTATCTCGCAATTTCATTAATTTTTTTGCTTTTGTTTTCATCACCATATTTTGGTTTATTTTAATTTATTTATGAAATACCCTGCAACTTCAGTTAATATCACAGATTTAATAGATAATTTTTTTTTAATTTGAATGAGGCAAAAATCGAAAATTATTATATTTTTCATATGTACATACATACATACACACATAGTGAACTAAAATATTATTGCTGATTTATACTTAGTTGTATGTAATTGTGTCAGCATTTTTGTTTAATACATTTTTAGAAAAAACTTTCCTTTTGTATTTTTAATTAATTTTTAATAAAAAATGTAACTGTGTAAAAGCATTTCCATAAGTAGTAAAATGAAATAATAAAAAAAATGTTAAATATTAACACAAAATAAAAATAAAAAAATAAGAAAGTTACGAGTTAAAAAATTTAAAGCAAAAAATAAAAGATTAAAGCAATAACAAAAAATTAAAAATTACATAATAAGAAAATTTAAAATCATAAATAACAAATTTTAGAAACGAAATAAAAGAGATAAGAAATAGACATACAAAACTAAATAAAAATATTTATTGTCGAAAGTATTTATAAAGAAAAGTGCAAATTATTATTTTTTTTTTTATTTATTTATTAACTTTAATTTTGATTATTTAAAGTTTCAGTATTTTTGTGCTTAGTAAATATTTAATAACAACATATTTGGAATTAAAAGTCAGAGTTATTTAATTAATTTTTTGAAGAAGAATTTTCAATCGGCACTTTTTCCAATACACTGTTGAATTGTTACTAATTATTTTTTGAAACGCTTAGGAAACCTCAGAACTTTAGTTTAAGTCACTTTAACAATTTAATAAAATAAAAATAAAATCTGTATAAAAAGTTGTATCGTTAACTAGAAATATTTATTTAATATACAAAAACAATAAATCATAAAAATTTGCAAGACAAAGTTTTGAAGCTTCAAGTATAAAATTTAACATCGGTTATTCTTAAAAAAAAATTGCCATTCATTTAAATTTTGTTCATAACATTAAATTCATATTCTACCGTTAATAATGCCGGAATACAACAGCAAAATCCTTATTGATCAAAATTTTTATTTAAACAAAATCTGCACATAAAAAACTAAGAAGTAAAAAATTTAATTAATAATCAAAGCTTCTGCACCTGTAAACTAAGAGTGGAATGAAAATAAAACAAATTTTTTTTAATTTTTTTGTTTATGTTATAAAATTTTTTGATTGAACATCTTTACAAACTCATTAGATTGTGTTTCACAAGTTCATACAATTCTTTAGAATTGATTTGGAGGCTAAAATTTACAGTTTATTATTTTTTTGTTTTTTTGCTTTGAGTCGCTAATACTAAAGCTAACAATTGAATGAAATAATCGTCATTTAACACGCTTATAAGTAGAAACTATTGCCAAAAACCATTTTTGAAAATCGAAAAACATGTATTCACAAACCATTGTAATTATAATCTGACTGTGTTAATAAAGTTTTAACATGTTTTCATATTATTTATGTATTTATATTTATATTTTTATTTTCATTTTATTTCCTTTTATATTTACTTGTTATGTGATGTTCTACGCTTCAGTATTACTTGAGGGGAAGAAATTTTCAAACAGTTATACCGTTTTACATTTATTTCAATGCGTACAAGCAATTCTTGAATATTCAACGCATAAATATATAAACATAGTTTAATTTATTTTTATTTCTTTTTTTTTTGTCTAGAGTACAAACAAATAATACATAGTTATATATTGAGTATAAGAGTATAACACATTGCATATAGGGCATCATGGCATTTCATGCATGTATGTATGTATGTATGTATTTACATAAGTATGTATCTATTTATAATTACGAAAAATACATACGTATTTATTTGGAACACTTTGCGTTTACAGCAGGAATTAGCGAAGAGAATGATGAGTAAGAAGGAAAAAACTACACATAATTACACGCACCTCCATAAAACACATTTATAAATATATATAAATTTAACTTAAAAAAAAGTTAGTTGCCAGTGAAAAATATACGCTAGCATTAGCACTTAAGGGCAAGTAAATAACGAAAGAAAATGTCTTCTGCGGAAGGTCTTTCAGTGAGCCTTTATGATTACTTTAAATTTAATATTATACATTTTTGCATTTAATATTATTTTAATCTTTTGTGTTAAATAAATTCTAAAATAGTATTAACTGATTTGTATTATTACTTAAATTGCATTTGAATGTGGTGATTTTGTACTTTTTGACAAACTTTATTTCGTTTCATATAAACATTCTCGTAATTCATAAGCATATACATAAATGATTACAAATTCGTTTAGAAAAGTCAATCCTTCCATTTGGCGATAGGGAAAATGCACGCAGATTTGGTTTGGCTGTCACTAAGGGTAAATATTAGGTAAATATATACAAAAAATTGTGCAAAGAATCCAAGCCATGAAATAAAATTATTTAGACTCGCTTGCAAGCGATAGCGGCTGTTGGAAACAAAAATCACCGATTAAAAATTACACATACATATGTAAACTATATGTGCACTTGTATGTGCTTGAATATGATTGGTAAGATATTGTTTTGATTGACTGTAAATAATTTTTTAAAGTTATACATTTTTGATTTACAAATTTGATATGGCTTACAAATCGACGAATCGCACTTTCTTGTAGTCAGTGTGCGATATGTATGCGTTTATATAAGGTTGCTTCTCTGTCACAGACAGTTCATATTCCCTACACAGCACTCGTTATATAAATGAATCAAACAATATTAAGTGAATTGCCAAATAAGTTATGTGCACACTTTAGAGCTGGCTGCTTAAAAAGAATTGCGTCAACTCTCCAATTTTTTTTTTATGTAAACTATTATAACTTTTAATCTCAATGTGAATTTTACTTTGCGATTTGAGGCAAAAACAGCTTACCGCAAAGACATATGTCATAATTTTCAAGCAAATTGGAATACATTATTTGGCATTTAAGTATTTTCGTGACCCTTATATTTGTTTCAATGCCTTAGTTTTCGTTTTCGATTTTCATATTTTTATATTTTTTAAGTTTTTTTTTTATATATGTATATAATTGTTTTTTTTTTTTTTTGTTTGTATTTGAAAAACTAATTTAACATTGTTTTTTATTTTTTGTTCTATAAAATAGCTTTTGTTTTTCTTTACTTAATTTTTGCACTTGGTTCATTTGCTTTAAAGTATAGAAATAGTGAATAGCATGTATGCATGTACTATGTATGATAAAAGCATAAGATATATAAGATTTAGTAAAATAGCACATTTGAAAGAATACAATTCTTGTTAAAATAGTGGTAGTGTAGATAATAAAATGTAAGAACATAACTATATAATTGGCATAACGAGCGAGGGTGTTTGGTCTCAGCATGTGTGTGTGTTTGTATGTTTTGTATAAGTGTGCTAGGCGTGAGTTGCTCAGATAATTTTTTTTTAAATTTTCTTATATTCATAGGCTTTTCTTAAGCACTTTTCATATGTGTTTCTTTGAAGTTTATTTCATAAATTGTATTATAAATATGTATGCATTTATCATATGGTAGTCTGTACGTTTTGAGCAGTCCGTTCGTTGTTTGTCCTTTATTGTTTTATATTTCTTAAGTAACTAGATTTTGCTGCAGTAATAGTACATACATACATTGATTTATTTGGGCGGGTAAGTTTTTTTGTGTTTTTTTTTCTTCTTTCTTTTAATTTGGTGTTAATTCTACTATACTAATAATAGTAACGACACAACAACATTATTCAAGTGCACTGAAGGTGTATGCAGTAGTCATAAAGCGCGACCATACTAAATTCTCTTAGCATATATGAGCTAGCTATTAGTTGTGACGAAAAATTAAAACAAAAATAAAAAATAAAAACAAAATTTGGTACAACTTTACTCAAGTCAGTTTCCCATTACAATTTGGCCTAAAGCTCTTTTTTTTTTTAAGAAAATACAAACCAGTCTATATATCTTATTATTTTTATGGCCAATTTTTATCATTGTTACTTTTTAATGCTTTTAATATACTTAATTTTGTACGCCTAATCATTATTTATTGCATCATGCAACCAATATTATTTGCACATATAGCTGTTAGTAACATTGTTTGTGTCATTTACCGTTTGCGCATTACTACGTAGCTCGTTATTTAGTTAACTAGTTTTTAGGTTATGTTTTGAGCTATTTTGCCAGCACAATGTTTAGAAAAATTATTATTGATTTACAATGCTTATTAATATTTATTACTACTGCACACAACCTCAACTTTTACTTGAATGTGCATACATACTATCGTTAGTCTGATCTTATGCAGAAAAAAATTAAGTAATATTTAGGTAAACAATACCATTACTAACCATAATTGCACTAATGTACATATAATCGTTTATGTTTAGGTAAAAGTTTGTAAGTTCGTTATGATTTTTCGTTTTCATTACTGCTCTTTTTCATAATTATGTACATTACAATATTTTTTTTTTTGTTTTTGTAAATATTATAAAGTTTTTAGATCACCACAGTGGATAATTTCAGACGAACTCGATGCGAAATGTACTGTGTTCAGTTTTTTTTTGATGAAACTTGGTTCATCTCCGCATAGTCGTTGCACAAGCGCTCTACCATGGACTTTGACAGTGTTGCTGTTTTTCTTCGATTTTACTTTCACTACTACATATTTCAGTTTACAGGTGTTTGGGTTAGTGTTTTTTTTTTTTTTTTGTTTCTTACATATGACTATTTGTTTTTACTATTTTAAGAATACCTTTGTGCAGCGTCAATGTAGACATATGCACATTTGCGTGCATGGTTTTTGAGTATGTTTATTTGTATGTATGTATGTACGTTGATATAATTAGTAAGTTTTAAGTTTATACATGGGCGGTACCTCAACCTTTGGCGTGAAGCGTCATTGGACGCATCAAAAGTTTATCAATTTGCTGCAGTGTATTTGCATGTCTTTGAGCGATTTTTGTTATTTTTTATAGTATATCTGCATATGTATAAGTTCATATATGTAAGTGGCTGCGTATGCCACACACACATATATACGCATGTACATTTTTCTCTTTATATATGTTTGCGTGCCAGCACAATTTCATTTATGTTGTTGTTGGAGCAATTTCAACAGCATTACTAGTCGATGATGCCTTAGCCACGGCAGTGGCATTGCAACCCACATCTGCGATGGTGTCTAGAGATATGGAACTGCTTGTGCGTTTCGCATCGCTAATTGTAGCGGCAACTTGAACGTTTTCACTGCCTGCATTCTCATTTATGTGCGCCGCTGCAATTGTGCTGGAGTCATCATCATCAGTTTTGTTTCTGAAAACAGCGAATGCAAATAGTTTATGTTAGACACCTTTGAAAACCAGCCGAGAGACAAAGCAGTAGTTCCAATTATCTTTCTCAAATTAATTTTAGCTCTAGCGACAGACAAAAAAATATATGGTAAAGTACTAATTATAACCATAGCAATTTCTAAATGCAGGGGTAGGCCACATTTTTTCTTTCGCATATTTTGGAATTTCTTCATTTTATATTCAATGGCAGCTCGATATCCCTGAGCTCCTAAAGCTTAATTTATGAAGTAATTAAGAGGGACGTATCTGCCAAATTTTTACTTTACAGCTAAATATTTGCATTTATGTACATATGTATGTTATTAAAAGCTTAAAATATATAAAACAAAATTAGAAACCAAAAATAAAACATAAAAAGAAATTTAAAAAATAAAAATATATAATAAAATTTAACAATAATATTAAAAAAGAAATAAAAATAAGTATATATAAAATAAACAATAATAAACAAGAAATAAAAAAATTAAATAAAAAAAGTTGATATAAAAATAATTTAAAAATTTAAAAAAAAACTGAAAAGTATTAAATTAAATTGAAAGCAAAACAATTGATTGAAAAGATATATAAAAAAAATATTTAAAAAGAAAAAAATATATATAAACAAATATAATAGAGTAAAAAATAATATAAAAATAAAAAATTTAAACAATGTATGTAAGTGTAAAATAAAGTAATAAAAAAATAAATATGTAGGTCACAAAATGAAAAAAATTAAAAAACAAAAACAAATATTAAACAAAAATAAAATTTAGAGAGAAAACCAAACATTAGCTATTATAACAAATATTTTTACAAAGGGAAATAAATATAATAAACTCAAAATAAAACCACGTAAATGAAATTAAACGAAGAAAAATAATAGAATGGCTAACTTTGACTTTCCAAGTCCAAATCTTAAAAACCAAATGGCATCACTAAGTATATACAACAGCCCAAATTATTAACACACAAAAGAATAAAAATTTACGAAATATTATCTAGCGTTAATTATTTATAATAAAAATTTAATATGAACTTTAGCTTTAAATATTAGAATACAAATTTTTTTTTTCGGAAACGAGGATTCCCTTTTCCCCTCTATGTTGATGTTATTTAAAATTTCAAAAATTGCCGCAAAAAAGATTTCTAAAGCATTTTAAAAATAAAAATACACACTTAAAACTTTTTTGAATTCCCATAGCATACAATTTTTGCCATATAGTTAAACTAGAATAGTTATTTGGAACTACGCTTTACCTCTGCGATAGATAAGCGCCTAAATACACTCAATGATCTAATCTTGTAAGGCAACGAGTGCATGTGTTATTGAATATACTTGTATAGTTGGAGTTGGCACAGGCATTGTTGCGTTCAATGATAGAGCATTCGAAGAAAGTGAAATTAGGAGACGAAAGAAGCGCTTACAATTTATGTGTATTATCATTTGCGTGAACTTCTTGGCTGCTCGGGCCGTTGGTGAAACTCAGCTCATTGGACTTCTGATCGCTGTCATCACTTTCATCATCGTGCGCATCCACTGCTCTGCCGCCCAGCGGTTTTGTCCACATGCCCTCATCATCCTCATAGTCATCTTCAGAATCCTGCATCACCGACTGTAGTGTACGCACCAACGAAGTGGCCAAAGCCTTCTCACTCGACACATCCAAATCATCTGCGACGTCGGTGCCATCCGCAAACTCACCAATCTCTTGCGTTACCAGCGTTATACTCTTCTCAACATTTGCATTATTATCATAACCAGTTTCGGCCTTGCTACTGGTGAAAGCTGGCGCGATAGTACGGCTGATGTCACTCAAAATTGCACCGTTATCGGTGGTGTTTCGTTGCACTTGGTTGCTAACAGTAGCAGCGGTACTGCCATCACCGTTATTGCTGTTCTCTTTACCGGCAGCATTTTCAGGTGTTGTAGATGCCGCACTCACTAAACTCTCGCCCAAATCGTTGGCGAACGAACTGAAATGCGAATCGAAATCAGCAAAATTATCCGAATTGAAATCAGCTGTCCACGGTGTTGCATTGCTATTCGCAGTTAGATCGCTGAACGGATCCATATCATCCCATGGATTGTTGGTTACGCCGAACGCTTGTAGAGCTGATGTGGAAACAGCATTTTTGCCGAAGAGAGAAGAGCCGGTTCCGCCACCGCCACTGCCAGCACCGCCAGCGTTGTTTTCATCGTCCTCGTCATCGTCGTCGTCAATATTGCGACCGAACTGAAACAAATTAAGGTCGTTTTCGGCGTTATCATCGTTTTCGAGCAGATTATTGCGATAGATGTCATGTTCAAGCGCAAAAACTATGTCCTGTCGATTTGGTGATGGTGGTTGGCATACATTTTCGCATTGCGTTCAGGACACAACAAATAGACAAAGATAGCAGATAGTGAAATGATAGTGAGATGTATACAAAGGACTACATACATAAATAGAACTACAGTGATTGCGAATGGTATAAAATACTTTTTCTCCTACTCGACACCCTTGCGTGTGAGTTTTGAGAATAAGTAGCTTTTTAAATGGTAACAAGCGGATTTTTTCGTAAGTATTTAAATGTGTTTATTGTCTATTTGCAAAGCGTGTGGTGAAAAGTGTTTAGGGTGATATTACAAAATGAAATGAAAATGAAACGAAATGTTAATAAGTGTTATCTGTGCCTGTGCATAATTACAAAACTAACTTCACTAAAAATATTACAAATTTACAAAAATTGAATGCATTGCATACATTATGTGGCAAATAGTATTGTTTATGGCAAAATAACAATACCCACACATGTGATTTGTGTTACGTTACTCTCCAAGATAATTTAAATTTATTTGTGAATTAGGCAGCACTGTTCAGAAATGCATATAAAGCAGTAATTTGCGACATACATAAATATGCAATGCAGTTACAAAATTATTTTTATACAATTTCAATGACTATTTTTTTTCTTTTAAGTTACATTAAAAAATTATCTTTTGCAGTGTTTGTCTACATGACATTTGCATCAATTAGATAAAACTTACGTTTGAACCGGAATCATTGAAGCCAAGATTACTGCTAAAAATTGAATTTTACAAATTATTAAATTGGTAGTGGTAATATAGGACATTCTTCGCAGCTAACTTACATCATATTCGATGACATAATATAATCCCAAGTGCTGTTATCAAAATCTTTTGATAAATGTGGACTGTAGTCACCCGCCTCATGGGCATTACAATTCGCTAACATTTTATTTTGTGTGGCTAAGGCCTTTGTTAGATCACCATCGGTTGGATTTATTATTGATTGCCACAATTTTAACTCAAACTCATCACTTAAACTACTCTCAATTAAGGCACCGATATGTTCAGATTCTGATATACTATTCGTAATATGTTTGAATATTTTTATTAAATGTCCCATATAACCGAGACGACGACCTTTTTCGGCTGACCTATTTAGTAAATAAAGCAAAATTAAAACCAACTAGAGATTTTACGCAACAAAAGCAAGAAATTTACTTACTCCATCTCTGTGTTATATTTCCAACAGTCAATTAATTTCGAAATCAGCTTACACTTTTCAATTACCTAAAATGCAAACATATTTTTCATTTATTATTTTTTCCTAAACTTCTTCAAAATTAATCAAAATTAATGAAAATCAATACGTACGTGTATTTGCAATGCGGACGGAACACTGTCGGTTTGCGCTTTGGTTTTGTTCTGCTCGTTAATCTCATCTTCCTTACGTTCCTCATCAACATCTGAAGTAGTTGGCGCTTCTGCGTTTTCTGTCACCTTTTCTACAGTACCTTCATCTGTTTCCATGGCGTTAGCATTTGCAGCGGTTTCATTACTTTCAGATTTTTCTTCCGTTGCTATTTCGCCTTTGCCTTCGCCAATTTGTTCATCCGTTTTCATTTCGACGTCTTCTTTTTCGACGGATGATTTTTCTTCTTTTTCAACATTTTTGTTTGCCTCATTAACTTCAAAATTTTCATCTTTACTATTATCAGACTTGAAAATGAAATCGAAAAACGATGTATTTTCCACATTGTTTCCCGTTTTATTGAATGACCCATCATTCACAATTGTACTGCCTTGCATTGAATTATTGTTATTTGATAGTTTTGTATAAAATACTAATTGAAGACACTTTTCAACTTCGCTATGCAAAAAATTATTCCAACAATATTGCTTGAAGAGGATTAATAAGGTTTCGAAGAAATCCGTTTCACAGACACTACGACAAACAAAATGTGAATAGTATTAGTATGTCTTTAGTATAATAAGTTATTATGCTTACGCTTTTGAAATTGTTTCGTTTTTAGTCTGCAATAATACTGTAAAAATACGGCAGATTTGCAAACGAGTCATGCCAAACGGCTGTGATAACTTAGCTGCTGTAGTCACTAATTCTGGTTTCTAAAAAAAAATAAAAAAAAATAAAAAAAAAATAAAACAATTTAATGATTTTTATATGTACATACATACATATGTATATATTTATGCACTTACATTAGGCGGGTTTCTAAGTAACTCATTGAAATCTTTAAGACGCGGTGCAATGACACTAATCACAGTAGAGAGTATTTGTTCACGAATCTCTTTTTCACGATTTTGTATAAATTTCATACGATCGGAATTAGGTTCATCACTGTAAAGGTAAAACATCAATAAGAGTTCGTCTTTTTATGATGTAACTACTACTATTAGAACTTACGTAAAAACAACTGGTTTTAAAAGCATAAGTACAACCGATATTCCTGATACGACTGCGCTTTCTTGCGCGTTTGGTTCTAAAATCACATTCAACAAGGCTTCAACATTGCGCTCACTTTCGATACATTTCAAGATTGGATTTGAACCGTCGAATGTGGGCTCAAACGTGTCATTCTCCTGCTCGGTATAACGCATAGAACGACCTTGTTGTATTAAATCACAGAGGAATTCCGCCACATTTGCATGCTTGTCAATTTCTTGAGGATTGCCAATTAATTCAATCAGTCTCTCTACAAGTTTATCTTCAGTGAGCCACTAAAATATAAATTGTTAGTAAAATTATGTACATAGTAATTACAACTGATACTACAACTTACTTCATATAAATTCCGTTTCATTTGACCTTCTACCTCCCGCATCATTTGCATTATCAAATCGGGTATAACGGGTGTGGAAAAATGCTTACAAATTAAATCCAAAAAATTATTTTGCGACTTAATGTATTCCAAAAGTTTTAGGCACATTTGTTGATTCAAAAACCAATCTTGTTCAGCCTTTTTTGTGAAGAGCATACTAAACGTTTTGCTAAAAAATGACGATAGCAAAGGATTTAACGGTGGTTCATTTTCCAGATATGAATATAGGGTTTCTAATATATGTTCATCAGACAAAAGCTTTTCATCTAAGGACGGCAAACCGCTGGAATTTAAAAAACAAACAAAATACAATATATGTAAGTATAAAAATAAAATTGGCAAAGTTATTTTTTGATGCTTACAGTGTTAAAATCTCACAAGCCATATGCGCATGGCGATATCTTTGGGCCAAGGGTAGATCCTCAGAAGGTTCTGTCGTAATGAGTTCAACAAGGCGTCTGATTACATCAGTGCGAGTGAAACTATAATGAATTTATTTGGCTTAATTATAAATGTTCACACAAGAAATTCAAGCTCACTCAAAATTAACTTACTAAATAACAATAGATTTTTTTTGTGATCGACACTCCAATAGGATATCATCATCGTCCAGAAATTCCTCAACAGTAGCATTCTACAAAAGTTATATACAAAAGGTATACAGAATTATATATTTATATTTGAGTAGTAGATGCCGCAAAACTGAAGCATTATTTTAGCACAGGTAATGAAGATATATTTGTTGCAATGTTGCCGTAGTATGCAACAGCACGGAAACAATATCTTTAACTCTCTTCTAAGCCCATAAAACGTATATACGTATATACACTCACCTCTTTCTCCAATAGCGCCTCTATATTCTGTGACGGTGTGTAGCTTTTGTCCCAAAACATTTTTTATTCACCTTTATGCACGTACTTTAAATTTTCTACGTCGTTTGTTAAATTGTTGATACTCCAACTCTATTTTTTTGTTTCTTCCAAAATGATTCTGTTCTATTCTGTTTTAATAATTGTTATTGTTTCACACGTCTGGCACAATTCTAAAAGATATTATCAATTTTATAATTCAATTATAAAATATGTGTATATAAATATAACATATTAAAGGCGTTTTATTTCTAAAATTTGTGCTTCGACTTTTCACCTGCCCTTCTCTTCTGTATATCTTTTACATACATTTGGTGCATCATCACTCGCGTATTTAAGTTCCCATTATTTTGCAATTCACTCTGCTTAAATTTCTTATCAATTTCCTAGTAGGTTGTTAAATAAAAATAGAAGTTCTCAATGATTTATATTGCGATTTATTTGTCCGTTCAACTGATGAAAAATTTTCCACTTTTCATTTGACAGCTCAGGTTAAAAGCAAAAAAAAAAAGAAGGAATGACAACAGCGCTATAAATCCCGTTCTCCTTCATACACATTAAAACGCTTTTCTCTATTACTTCAGCTATAAAATCAGCGAAATTTAGTGACGTATAAATAGGCTTACTTGTTGCTCATATTTATATTGTATGTCAGCTACCGGGTTTCATATTTTCCGCGTTTATTTACAAAATTATACAATAATGCAGATACCTATGGAAAAACACAATATCATAACACAGCTAACCGCACATATCACAATAAATTGAAAAACTTGAATTTTTAACCCAAAGTACGAGTAACCACATATTTATCACTGGCCAAATACACATCTCTAGTTGATTCCATTATGCCAACAAAATGTTCGAATATTTTAACTTCAACAAAAATGTCTGCTTTTTTAACTAACAATTACCAAATATGCATTATTCTTATCCCTTGATGATATCTAATTAATCCAGGTTTTAATTAAGAGCGAAAAACTGCTACACATTTATTTCTGTGAGGTCATGTCCACGCGACAAACTATGAAAGTATCCTCACAGATTCGACGATCATTAACTCAGTAACTCACCCAACAGTTTGGTCAACGATGTTAATTATGACTTTCGAGTGATTGCCTAATGTTCTTTTTAGAGTTTTTAACTATTTTATTTCGGCTTCATTAGGAAATTTGCAACTAAATGTCGCCACGGCGAAATATTTCGTTTCTCTGCAAAGTTTTCACGTTTGACAGTTCACTATTTCATCTCTTCCTACATTCCCATTCGCTATGGCATTTTTGTGTTCTTTCCACACACTTTAAAAAGAACTGTCAATTTCCTATAAAATTGCGATTGCAGTGATTCGATTTTATCCTTTTAAAGGTATACAAATTTTACAAAAGAATACAACTTAGCTTATTGTTATTTTGACAATTTGTGTATATTTCAAATTTTTTTAGTTTATATTACTTTGAGTTTGTTCTAAGAGAAATATATAGGAAATATTGAAATAGTGTATCTCGATTATTATCGATATATTTTGAACTTAGTTAATAAAACTAAGTAGGGTTGTTTGATGGTCAAGTTCAGAGTTTGTCTATTTTTAACGATATCATAACAAATCACTGGGCACTTAAAACTATGTGCAAAATATAGATGTTGGCCGTTTAATAAGGGTTTGCTGTGGGTGAAACAGAATATTATATAAGCAGAGAAAATATGTATAAAGTGACCAGTGAAATCTATGGTGAAACTAACTATAACTCAGTCAAAGGTGACAATGGAAGGGTACTTTCCAAATTCAAATTCAAATATCCACAAGATGAGAATATAGTAGCCCAAAACGGTATGCTTGTTGATAAAGACGGTGACCTAACAGTGCAAAGAAAAAGAGGGTCGACACTAGATGGTGTGATTGCCATTGAACACTCCGAAGCCACAGAATTACGTCTGGTAGGACTGCAAGTCTGGAGAGGTGCGCTGCTATTAGCTGACTATATCTTTTATAAACGTACCGAATTTTGTGATAAATTTATTTTGGAGTTGGGTGCAGGCGTTGGGTTGACAAGTATTGCTGCAGCTTTCTATACGCAGCAGGTCGTATGTACGGACGTGAATGTCGGTGGAATATTAGACTTAATACGTGAAAATGTAAAACATAACTTCAAATTGCTTCAAAATCGCAATAAAATTGATGTATTGGAGCTAGATTTTCTAAAGCCTGTTGAAGAGTATGCTCCTGATCTCTTAAAAGCTATTGATAATTGTGATATTGTAGTGGCAGCTGATGTGATTTATGATGATGACTTAACTAATGCATTTATACATGTTATAGATGTGCTTTTTGAACGTGGAAGATTATCTGGTAAAAATAAAACGGTTTTAATAGCATTGGAGAAACGTTACGTTTTCACACTTTCGGATTTGGACACAACAGCACCAATGTTTGAATATTTTTTAAAACAAACTATCCATAAACCATGGCTATTTGAGTATATCGACACAAACAGTTTTCCACAATATTTTGAATATGATCGCTCCAGACATTTAGTTTTGTTAAAAGTAACTTATGGCAAATAAATTTTATTTATAAGATTAAGTATTTATTAGCTTTACTTAATATAAAAAGTCATTATGAAACAGCAAACCCGACTATTATAAATAAATATAAAACTATACACAAAAGTACTAAAAGAAAATCCTTAAAAATTTGATTGTAATTAATGAACTATAACTACTACATATATTAACCCTTAATTACAAATCCTGCATTGCGAGAATAATATTCTCAAGAGCTGTGCGGGCATCAGTAGCAGGGAACTTTTCAAGCACTCCTATTGCTGCGGTAGTATGTTTACGTTGCAATTCTTTGGTCTTTTCCAAGCCTGGCCCACCGAGAATTGCTTTGTGAATTTTCACGTAGTCAATTTTCTCTACAGAGACTTTACCCTTTTCAATTTCATCGTATAATGAAGGATCGTATTCTAGATGATAGAGAACTGGCGCACTTACCAAACTAAATGTTGTATCTGTAAATCAAATATGTATATAACATGAAGTGAGCAATATATTTTGAAGACACTTATTTACCTAAAGGGAGTGTAGTGATTTGAAATGGCTCGGCATCCAAGCAAGCCTGCCATGCCAATGACAAATGTTTACCAAAAAGATATGCTTGCCGCTGCATGTCCTCATCTTGCCCTGCTAATTTTAACGCGCCCTGACACGCTTTCCCGAGCAGAGATCCTGCATTTAAAATATTGCGACATTCCCATTCTTTTTCAGGATTACCCATAGCTTTCAAGACATTCATAGGTATCATCACGTCGTTGACATCGAAATCGATGCTTTCTGTTGTTGCTGTACCGTTTGTTTCGGGAGGTTCAGATCCGGGTTTTGTGGGTAGTGGATTATTTTGTTCATCACGGTCACCAATAAATTGCGATTCAGAAAAATCGCGAACAGCTGATGAAATTAATTCGACGACTTCTTGATTACGTAAATTAGCTAATTCAGCGCTGGAGTGACCAAGAAGGTAATCACCAGTTAATAATCCAATTTTGTTTCCAAAAGCCATATCCTCATAAGAAGCTGTGTCCTTTCCAGCCTCGGATGTTGGTTGTAGATTTACTATACTCTGTAATTTTAAGGATTCTAAAGGCACAAATTATAACATTACAAAATAAACATACATTGTGTACTAAATGAGATATTCTAATCATTTCGGTAACTTCTGCCAATGCACGTTGAGAGTGCAATACACCGGCGCTTTTATCTTGTTCCATATCCGGTACTGAAGGTGCATGTCCAGCGGCTTTTGAAATCAGCAATACAATTAGACCCCAAGCTTGCATTGTATTTTTGCCATTATAAAGCAAATGTCTACAAATTAACATATTAATATTATTTTTTTAAATCTAGCAAAAGAAACTATCTTATTACTTTGCCGTTTTGAGTAAAGGATGATTGCTTCCAACTAATTTTCGTAGATGCAAAGCGACATTAGCAATCTCATCACTAAGTAGCCACCGTAGACTGAGGAATGAAGTGGGATAGCCAACAATCCGTTCTGCCTCACTGACAGCGCGATTCCAGTCGTGCTTCGGAGGTGTTGGCTTTGCTGCTGACGTTGAC
This sequence comes from Bactrocera tryoni, assembly GCF_016617805.1. NCBI lineage: Eukaryota > Metazoa > Arthropoda > Insecta > Diptera > Tephritidae > Bactrocera > Bactrocera tryoni. The sequence goes on from NC_052503.1 coordinate 1,302,529, forward strand.
GTCAGCTTGCGAGCAGTTGGTTGTTGTGCAAAAGTGAAAGTTGCTGCAGGTGCAAAAGGCCATAAACGCGTCTGATATTTACCTAATGAAGCCCATTGCCTGTTGGTTTCTGTTACTATTTGCTTCCACATTGCGTATTGTATTTATAATTTATGTTATGTTTTCCAAAAAAAAACGTATTTGATTATAGTAGAATATTGCACTACAAAATAAAACACCACCTGTACGGAATGGACCAACGTCTGATTATAAGCTTTACCCGTTGAGAAATGAAACTCAAGTCGTCGTTGTGGTTAATTTAGTGGAAAGCTCACGCAGGTAAGCTGTTGTATGTGATTTTTTTAATACCAATTTCTGTTTGTTTACTATTTACTTACTTCTCTCTTTTCCACTAATTCTCTCTCTAAATCATTACACAAATTCAAGTTACATAGCTTTGGTACATTCTTTAACAGCAAAACCGGTTTAGTGGAATTTATAATTAATACATATGTAAAAAAACATAACAAATAGATATCAGCTGATCGATGGATTGCCATTAGTCTAAATTTTATTCCAAAGTTTTTTAGGGGTATAATTTTTAAAAATATGTGTAAGTATATGTCACACACAACTTTGTTATGGAAGGCATACACACAACAATTAGTTGGTTGATTGAGTTGGGCTAGAAATTGCCCTTGTCGCTACATACGACACAACTTTTAATACAAATTTGAATATTCCCTTCGTTGCTTAAACATGATTTCGGAAGTTGTTGCTTTACTTATTATATAAGACGCGCTCTCTTCGACAGCCGAAATAAAATGGCAAAATCGTTTGAAATCGCACGACCAATCCAAACACGATCCAACTAACACAACCAACTTGACAAAATATCAAAAAAATTTGATTTTCATCCAATCAGTTGGTACAACTCATACATGTACTTATATGTATGTATATTAAGTATTATGTACTTATATGTATATTAGGTATATTGCTGTGATAAATTTAATTTCTATTAGTAAGAAAAATATTTATTAGTATAGTATACGAGGTTAAAATGCAAAAATTAAAGACTAAGTCCGTCGAGATTCGAACCTGCGTTCACATTGTGACTTCTCATGTGCTTACCACCAACACCACCATTGACACTTTCGTGGCGTTGTCTTAAGTATGGTTTGGTTATGCATGTAAGAAATATACGATGGTTCAAATAATTTTGATTAAGTATAGAAATATGCTTTTGTAGAACATTTGCTTTCGCAAACATACAGACAAATGTGCAAACGACAAAATATATGTATGATTGTTTCGCATTTTGCTTCTACGCCGGTCAAATTTCTATACAAAAATCGTCTGAAATGCATGAGAAAATAAAATGGACAATTAGGGCAAATAATTTTAAAAAACATACACCGTCGAACTGTCATCGTAACCGGTTGCTTTTCGCTCTGTGCTTATTGAGTTTGTTAAAACGGTATAACGGTTTGTTCTGCGTTTATATTACGCTCGTGCTTTGTTTGTGAATTAATTTTTTATCGTTTTATATCTTTTCAATCACTTAATTTCTTAATTTGTTAAACTAAAATTCGCGTTTACTATGGCCCCTGGGGCCACCAAATTAGGGGATAATAGGTTTTCCCTATTATCTCCAATAATGAAAAAGAAAAGAAAAAAACCAAATCCGATCCCGTTAGACCAATTTCCAGAATTACCAGTCTCAAACACGGATGATCCAAAATTTTTGGTCATGTCATCGCTGGACGACAACAAGCCACTTAATTCGTTATCATGCTTCGCTACGTATAAAGGTATTCAAGCAATCAGTAAGGAAGTAAGTAAAGTTACTGAGCTACGTGATGGTAGCCTACTGCTCTTTGTAAATAACAACAAAACAGCTAGCAAATTTCTTTCTGCAAAAATGTTACCTGGCGGAGGTCATATCAATGTCAAGCTTCATAATACTTTGAATACGGTTAAAGGCACCATATACGCCCCTTTCCTGAATAACTTATCAGAAGAAGATATTGTTGATGGTCTAAAGGAGCAGGGTGTTTCTGCTGTACATAAGTTTTCACGAATTGCTGACGGCTCCCGTAATCCTACGGGTGTAGTTTTATTAACTTTTGATAAATACAAACTTCCTGAAAGAATTGATGTTGCCTGGAGGAACCTCACTGTCCGTCCGTATTACTCTAATCCTATGCGTTGTAAGCAATGTCAATTAATTGGCCACACAGCAAAATACTGCCGTAATTCACCTTCTTGTGTCTCATGCAACCTCCCTTCCGATCATACCCCACCTACTGAATGTAAGAGAATAATGTGTGCAAATTGCTCGGGCGACCACCCGGCATCATCTAATACTTGCCCTAAATATCAACAATCCAAAGAAATATTAAAAATTAAAACTATTTATAAATGTAGTATGCGTGAAGCTGTTACCAAGTATAAAATTCAATTTTCTCATACAACTTCTAATGCAAACTCTTTTGTCTCTATAGCTAAAATTTCTAACAATACTAATCAAATCAATAATGAAACAACACCTAATAACAAATCCAACAATCCTACCAAAACTAATCTAACAACAACTACAGACATCAATTCATCTAAACAATCCCTTCCAACCCATCCTACCTCCTCTTCTGTCACTTCTCCTTCCCCTCTCTTTTCCCCCTTTATCCATCTCTGACTCTCCTCTCAATATCCTTTCCTCCTGTCCTATCACACCCTCCCCCACCCTCTCCTGCTCGCAAGATCCTCTTGCATTACCCAATTTTCCTTCTTACAATGAAGACATTTAGTTTAAATAAAATATTCGTAGCTTAACTTTTTTCTTTTATAAGTTTACATATGATATGATTACACTTCTTCAATGGAACATTAACGGTTATGTTAATAATTATATTAACTTAGAGTTACTTATGGGATCGTACAATCCATCTATTATCCTGTTGAATGAAACTCACCTATCTTATAATGCCTCAGCTTTTACCCCTAGGGCTTATGTGGGATATTTTATTAATCTCCCACATAGCACCACCAACAAGCAGGGAGTTGCCATCCTAGTTAAAAGAAATCTACCTCACGTATTACTTCCCATACCCCTTTCAATTTTTTCTTCTGTAGCTATTGAGATCCTCGCCCCCTATAAAATTTCAATCATCTGTGCTTATTCCCCTCCTGATCAATCATTTTCTACTACTGAATTTTTAAATCTTATTCCTTCCGGTTCAAATCCTTTTATCTTGTGTGGTGACTTCAATGCTTGGAGTCCCCTTTGGGGCTCTGCTTCGGCTAACTCCAAGGGACGTAGCATTGAGGATGCCTTACTAAGATCCAACTGCATTGTTTTAAATGATGGTTCCCCCACCCATTTTTCCACTCACTCTACCTTCACTAATATTGATCTTTCCATATGTTCTGCCTCCCTCTCCTCAAAAATATCCTGGTGTTGTATTGATGATCTCCATGGCAGTGATCATTTTCCCATCCTTTCCAAAATATCTACTTCTCGCCCTCATTAATTTTTTAAGCCCAGGATTCGGTTTAAAACTGATTCGGCTGATTGGGATAGGATTGAAAAAGCCTGTTTTTCGCATTCACGTTATTTCCCCTTTTCTTCCAATATAAATCAAGAGGCTTCTAGAATCCAAAAAATTATACGTTCTGCTTCTAACTATTCTTTTCCCCTTTCTTCTTCTAAACCAGTCAAGCTTGCTCCTCTTTGGTGGAATAATGAGCTTTCTGCACTAAGAAATCTGAAACAGATCGCATGGCATCAATTTAAACGTTTACGTTCTAGTGCAAACTTAATAGCTTACAAAAAATCCAATGCACTTTTTCGCCATAAAGCTAAGGCTGCTAAGGTTCATTGTTTCCAAGAATTTACGAATAATATCACTTCTTCTTCGGATTCTAGAAAAATCTGGACTGATATGAAAAGACTGGCTGGTTTATCACCTTCTTCTCCTATCACTTATTTAAATACTCCTCGGGGCACTCTACTATATCCCAAAGATATAGCCTTAGAGTTTGCCACCCACTTTTCCAATATTTCTTTGGACTCCAATTTCTCTTCTGATTTTTCCTCTAGTAAACTTTCTTCTCTTTGCTCTCCTTACCTTCCTCCTTCCACCTTATCTCAATCAGCTGAATATTTAGATGCCGATATATCTGAACTTGATTTTAATTTAGCCCTCTCGTCAGTCAAGGGCAAAACTCCTGGCATTGATAAAATCTCTTACCTTATCATCAAGCACCTTCCTCCATTCCTTATATCCCGTCTAGTCAAACTTTACAATAGTATTTTTCTCAGTGGCAACTACCCTGTCCTCTGGAAGACTAGCGCGATTATTCCTATTTTAAAACCTGGTAAACCTCCTGGTGTGGTCAGCAGTTATCGTCCCATTTCCCTTCTTCCTTGCCTTGGTAAATTGATTGAAAAGATTATTGCTACTAGACTCGCCTGGTATGCTCAATCTAATAATCTCATTTCGCACAACCAAGTTGCGTTCAAGAGGGGGCAGGGTACGTTGGATGCTCTCCTGCACCTTGATCACTTTATCTCTGATACTCTGTCCCACAAAAATCATGTTTCTATTCTTTCTTTAGATTTCCTAAAAGCATTTGACAGGATTGGGATTCATGTAGTGTTAAGACAGCTTAGTAGGTGGAGAGTGGGTTCTCGTATTTTTAACTTTGTCAAATCTTTCCTATCCAACCGTAAATTAAGTGTTATCATATCCAATGTTTCATCCTCTGTTCTACCATTAGATAATGGTACCCCACAAGGGTCACCGCTCTCGATTCCTATCAGATTTTGTTACTATCCGGCATCAGATTTATGCTGATGATTTAATTTTATTCTCAAAAACTTCAAATTTGACTTCAGTAACAATTACTTTCTCTGAAATTTTATTGCGTCTTTCTCGTTGGTCCTCTACTTCAGGCACATCAATATCTTTTCCTAAATCGAAACTTTTTCATATTTGTAAAAAACATCAATGTACTATCCCAACGCTCACATTTGATAATACAAACATTTTGTGTACAGATAGTATTAAGTTCCTTGGTATTGTATTAGACTCTAAGTATACATTTAAGAAACATTGTCAGTATATAAGAAAAAGACTTTTTGTTAATTTAAATATTATTAAATACCTCTCATGTAAGCGCTCACTCATCGGCTCGGCTTTACTGGTCAACGTCACTAAAGCCCTCATCTCATCTGTAATTAATTATGGCTTGGAAATTTATGGACATCATTCTAAGAATCATCTAAAGATGCTTGCTGCGCCCTATCATTCTTCAGTTCGTTGTTCTCTTCGAGTGTTTCCAACATCGCCAATTAAAAACATACTGACGGAAGCTGGCCTACCTTCTCTAAAAGATGCAGTGGAAGATAGCTTAAATAAGCTTTATTCAAAACTCATACTCAGCACGAACTTTACTATAAAAAAGGACTTTCAATCATCACTTTGCAGAAAGAGGTCTCCTAAAATACCGTCTTCTATTTTTAAAAGTGCTTTGTTTGCTAAAACCAATGAGTTGCCGCTTAAAATATTGCTGCCTTGCAGTAAATATATTCCACCGTGGAAAGTAAATGAATCTTCTTTCATTAGTGATCTTACTTTTCTTCGCAAATCCATCACTCCAAGCACTGTGTATAAATCTCGATTTTTGGAATTATCTGCGCACTTCAAATCTTTTGGTTGGCAGTTTATATATACTGATGGCTCCAAATCGTCGCATACATCTTTTGCTGTAGTTGATGATAACCAACAAAGAATATCGTATGGTTTATTATTTCCATTTTGTTCAATTTTTATCGCTGAAGCTACGGGTATTCTCAAAGCTGTCCAGTATGCCCAACAAAACCTTGGTAAATTCATCATCTGTACAGATAGTCTATCGTTTTTTCAAGCTTTAAAAAACCGCAGTAACTACAATGACGTCATTATTGGCATTAGATCGCTGTTGTTTTCGTTAGCACATAGACAAAAAATAATGTGGATACCCGGTCACTCTGGAATCATTGGAAATACTTTTGCGGACTCGGTGGCTAAGGAGGTGTGCATCACTCCAACAACTACATCTGCCTTGTTTGTTAAGAGTGATATAAAACGGCTTATTATTCAACAAAGATCCACTAAATTGGCGCTTGATTGGATGAATTACAGACACCACTACTCTAGAATAAATTCAAATCGTATCAAACCATCCTTTCCGTCATCGCTTTCATCTAATTATATCATTCCATATATCAGACTTCGCATTGGCCACTCCATTATCACACACGCTCACATACTAAATGGCACTCAGATCAACCAATGCCCATTTTGTGATTCAGATTTAAATCTATTGCATCTTCTGCAACATTGTCCAGCACTTCAAACTCATAGACTGTCAAACTTCAATAATACTGATCCAATAATTTTATTGATGGATCCCTCAAGCAACAACATTTCGAAAATCTACAACTTTTTGAAAGACAGCGACCTTCTTCGACGCATATAACATAACCAGTCGGCCGATAGCCGTTTGTATAATAATTGTATTATTATGTAAGCTTTTATAAAATAAAAAATAAATAAAATAAATTTTAAAAAAATTTATTGATAATTGAATATAAATGAAAATACATGTAAATTTCCTTAAATTTATTTAAATTTATTAAAAAACTTATTTAAATTTATTAAGAAACTTATTTAAATTTATTGAAAAACTGCAAAGAAAAATATAAAGAAAATTCATTTTACTTTGGCCCAGTTTTGTGCGCAATACAAATGCAACGCCAATAATGAACACAAGAAATTGACTAAACACCATGATATAAGATATACAAATTATAATATGACAACCCAATTCGAAGAGTACAAAAGGGAGATGGTTACGCTGCATATTCCCTTCCGCAACGAAGAGACAGAACTACTTTCCGAGTCAAAATTCCTTCATTTACGCACCTTTTTTTCGTTTTTTTGTTAAATACATTTTATTTGCAATCTATTTTAGTAAATAATAAGCAAATTTTATAACAAAACCATATTTTGACTTATATTTTTGGTCTCCCATGAGATCAAAAATAATATACAATATAACAATATGTTCTAAATACAAATGTTTATATAAAAATTTTAATTATACATTTAATATCGTAGTAACACATATAATTAAAGATTTACTTATTTCCTAAATGCTAGATCTAGAACATTTGGTCTTTTGAGTCTAATAGTTTCATTACTATCATCTAATAACATGACTGCCAAAGGATATAAATAATTTCATCTTTAACAAAAGGTATATTCAGATCTGAATGAATGGCTTTATTTGTTATGAACCAAGGCGCGTTTGTAATTAATCTTAGAGTTTTCCATTGGTATCTTTGTAGAAAAAAAAATTTCGCATTTTTTCTGAAAGCAAGCAAGAGTGGAACTATACAAGTTTAGTGATAATTTTCGCAATTACGATTATTGAGTTCTGTCCTCTTCAAATAAACATATTTGAATATACATATGTATTTTACTGTTATAGTAAATATCATACGAAAGTGGTTCTCAGCAAAGTTGGGAAAGATCGGAATGACAATCTATTTTAACAACAATAAATTGATAACGATAAATTTATTTAATATCAGGTTTTTATATCAGTAAGGTTCTTAAGTTTAATAAGATTACTTTGGAGAGAGTTCACCGAACTTAATACTGGCATAATATGTATGTATGTATATTCTGGCAAACAGAAATGCGCCAGACATTTAACCATTTACCTGTAAAATCTGATACTAATATCTGTAATATTGTTCGCGTGTAGACTATAATTAAAAACTTTAGATTGCAGACGAATTTTAATCACATCTAAGTACCTGGTTAATAGCTCCTTATAAATTATTGATGGTCACATTTTGCATAGGGTGAATTTATGATAACTGTTCTTGAAGTAACGTAACCTTCAACTCAAATTTTCACCATAAATAAAGCAATAGAAATGTAATCATTTATGAAATTATGTCTTATTAACTACTATCTTAAATTGATAGCTTATTTATAATATGCATTAAAAAGAATAATTTCTGGAATTTTTTTATATAGAAATAATACATAAAAATTATTAATTTAAAGAAATAATGATGTATTTTTCAAAGCTATTTTTGAACTTTTTTTAATTTACTACATAATGCCCCTTGGCCATTACCAATTTTATGTGTTTGAAAGTTCTTAATACGATAATACATACATATGTACATATGTAATTATAAGAGTGGCCAATAAGTTTTAACTGTACAGAGTTCGAATTGCATTGTATGTCAATATATTGAAGTCAAACCCTTGCTTTTTCAATGAATATATGTATAACTTACAATAGGTGAAATAGATTAATTATCACACATTTTCATTTAGTTATTTCTTAAAATGTGCTCAACTAAGTGCCAAAAATTCAGTTCTTTATAGATATACATATGTACATATGTTCAAAGTATTAGTATTTCACTGTATCAATATATGTACATTCTGCTCAGCAGGCCCTCTTGAAGAGAGGTACTCGTGAGTACCTGCACTGATAGCGTTGCCGCCACAACATAATTTTTCCTACCAAATCCAACAATAAGTACCTTATCAAACTCCTTTAATTAATGCATCAGAACATCTTACTTTAAATTAGATTTACCTGACCTTTAATTGATAAGAAGAACCTGTTCCGATCTCTTTTTCAGGTACATTTTTGCAAACGAAAATAAGAATATTATAATGTTTCCGAACCCATACACCTATTCTAATTAATAGTACAAAAAATCAACCCAATTTGTTTCAATTGAATTAAAGTGGCATCGCCACTTGCTTCATCAATGTGCTATTAACATACATAAATAAATGTCTTGTTCGTAATAGGCAATAGGCGGCGATAAAGAAGAAAAATCTAAAATCTACTTGATTTCTCTCAGCTTTCTAATATGCGATTTTGTGAGCGCCAAATCAAAAGGGAAATAGCGCTCGATGGTAAAGTGCTGAACACAATGACGGCGACAGACTGCAAACGACAGCTGTCAAATATTAAAATACACACGTTCTTACGGGCACAGTTATTTTGACAGCTGCACGACTACACGACCGCAGGACGACAGTTGTCGTTCTCGCTAACTTCAATATCCTCCTATATTTGTCAAGGACAGTAGGACGACAGTAAAGTTGACAGTAGAATGGAAGATAGAAAGAGGGGGTAGAGTGGTGATGCCACTAATATGTAAAATGTAAAATCATTCACAGCTCTAACAAACTTGACGCTATTTTACAAATAAAAGCATTAAATAGCTCTATTATAGCTCTATTATGTCATTTGTAATAACAATTGATAATTTAAAGCACAAATATTTACCTATTTACTTATTTTTTGCATAAAAAATTTCACTTTGAACAAAATATTAAAATTTCATTGAAGTGCAAGGTATTAGTATGGCCACAACGAAATTATGTATGTACATACAAAATGGACAACTGCGATGTTTTGTGTACATGGCGGCCATTGTTATGTCGCTGCCTTCTCCCAAATGCACAACGCCATTTTCAGTTCATTTTCGTGCTGCTGCAGTCTGTCGCCGTCATTGTGTGCAGCACTTAAAGTGTTAGCAGCGTATGATGCAATATGTGAGAATTATCAATCACTAATACAACCCCGTATATGCAATGCAAAGCACAGCTGGCATAAGAGCGTCTTTATAAACATTATAAAAGGGGCATACAAACATGATATGTATTTCATTCGCATTTAAAGCTTACCGCACCAAACATATGTGGGCATTCAAAAAGTTTATATTGAAGAAACCATAAAGAAATTAAATTTCATTAAAAATGTGTGGCATATTCGCAATATTTTCAAAAAATGGCGAGCCCATAGCACCAAGAGTCTTCCATGGTAGTATGCATACTTTGCGAGAAATTGGTTATCGTCAAAGTGGTAAACAACGGCATCGAGGTCCAGATGACACGGGCGTAAAGGTGCTGCCGGATCATGGTGTAGTATTGATACATGAGCGTCTATCGGTTATTTGCGTAAAATCAGGGCATCAGCCTTTGGTTTCGGAAAACGGTGATGTGTTGTTAGTAGCAAACGGTGAAATTTACAACTACCTTGAACAGTCGGCGGAAATCGCAAAGAAGCGTGGACATTACAAACCCAAAAGTGATTGCAATGTCATTGTTGAGCTTTACGAAGAGTATGGCGAGCAACTCTTGAAATATATCACTGGTATGTTTGCCTTTGTGCTCTATGACAAACGCTCGAAGAATATTTTGATTGCTCGTGACCCTTTTGGGATAATACCGTTATATATTGGTGAAGATTCAGATGGCAATGTATGGGTTTCTTCAGAAATGAAGTGCCTTGTTGAATTTTGTCCCAATTTGGAGCTTTTTAAGCCCGGCGAGCTACGAGTAGGTCCGGCCAATAATTTACAGCGTAAGAAATATTTCAAAGAGGAGTGGATTGAACATATACCCACCCAAGAGGTGGATTTGACAATTCTGCGCTCGAAATTAGAATCAGCTGTACGTTCCCATCTGCAGTGTGATGTTCCCTTTGGTGCGCTGCTCTCAGGCGGTGTTGATTCTAGTCTAGTAGCTTCAATTGCGACAAAATTGCGCCGTGAATGTGTTCCTACATTCCGATTAAAAACGTTTTCAGTGGGCCTGCGGAATGCACCTGATTTCAAAGCGGCGAAACTAGTTTCTGACTATATAAACAGTGATCACACCGAAATAGTTTTTGAAATAGACGATGCTTTGGATGGCATACGTGATATTATCTACCACTTGGAAACATACGATGTAACAACGGTACGTTGTAGTCTGCCAATGTTGTTATTGGCTCGTTATATTAAAAGCACAGGTATTAAGATGATTTTGTCTGGCGAAGGTGCCGATGAAATATTTGGTGGTTACTTATACTTTTTCAAAGCGCCAAGTCCAGTAGAGTTCCACAAAGAATTAGTAAAGCGAGTCGAACTAATTAATGTATCCGATTGCCTGCGAGCCAATAAAGTCACAATGGCCAAAGGTCTGGAGTTGCGAGTGCCTTTCCTAGACACAGCCTTTGTTAACTATGTGATGTCAGTCAGACCGGAGGATAAGATACCTGGCAATCTTAACTGCTTAGATAATATGCAAAAATACCGTATTGAAAAGCACATCCTACGCGCTGCATTTGCCAATAATTACCTACCCAACGAAGTACTTTGGCGGCAAAAGGAACAATTTTCTGATGGTGTCGGCTACGACTGGATTGATAGCATACGTCGCGTGGCGACCTCACATATAACTGATGAACAGTTTGCTACAGCTACCTTACGTTTCCCTATTAACACACCAACTACTAAGGAAGCCTATTATTATCGTACAATTTTCGAAGAGTTGTTCCCAGGTACAGCAGCAGCAGAAACTGTGACGCGTTGGGTGCCACGTTTGGATTGGGGATGTCCCGAAGACCCATCTGGCCGTGCTCAAGCTGTTCATCAAGTTCATCAGTGAGTGTGAGTGAAGAGGCTTGAAGACTGTTATCTGTAGTCGTCTCGACGACTGCAAAACTTTTTAGTTGTTTTGAATAATTTCATTCATTATTATATTTACAACAAGAAAATACATAAATCTGTACTTCCAGATGTAGTATGTACATACATATGTATGTATATAAGGTTTATTTGAACTTATGCTTAAGTACCCACTAAGTAATTTTTTGCTATATATAAAAAGTAATACGACATAATAACAGGCAAATAAAATCAAAATTTAAAATGATTAAGTGTTTAAGTATAGGTCTTAAAAAATAAGAAGATAAGGAATATTTTCTGGCTTAGTAAGTGGAAATATGTTCATATGCACAGGACGTTCGAGTTTAATGGCTCTTGCTAAAAGTAAAAGTAGGAAAAAACAAAAGTGAAGCATGTTTTGGAATTTTCTCTAATGTCTACGTCTTTTTGAGAACAGCCTCGCTTCAACAATATTAATCCATTTTTCCGTGTGCAGTGCTGAATTATTACCGGGGACTCACGCCTATGCATATATGTATAATATTAAGGTAAGATAATAAATAATATTATAAATCGCAGTAGATTTTTCCAGTCATTAGAAAAGAAAGTTCTTGTGTGCATATGTGTACATGTGTGCATACACATATATATGTATGTATGTATATTCCTTTCCTTTCTCTAGAATAATAACTCAATTTAATTCAATTTAATCTTTTATGATTGTACATTAAGTGTTCATATATGTATTACCATTCTCATGAGAGTTTTTTCACTGCTTTTTTCTAAATTAATTAGAAATTAATTTAACTATTTGCAAAGAACTGAATATCGTGGTTACTTCTGGTGATCAGACTGTGCATGACTATGTTATTGATGCGACTTAAAGCGTGCCCCAAACGTTTTTGAATAATCCTGCAGAGTTGTTTGGCATTCAGTGGAGCCGGTTCGTCGGTTATAAGAATATTTATCAATATTAAAACTTAAGTTTAAGTTGTTGCAGTGGTAGCAAATATGCTACCAAGCTGACAGTCCTTGGCCGGATATAAGTTTTGTTTAGTTTTTAGCAGTTCCGGCTACGTAGGATCGTAGGTTATAAGAATATTTATCAATATTAAAATTTAAGTTTAAGTTGTTGTAGTGGTAGGAATTATGCCGGCAAGCTGACAGTCCTTGGCCGGATATAAGTTTTGTTTAGCTTTTAGCAGTTCCGGCTACGTAGGCTCGACTATTATTGGAATGGATTTAAACATACATATACACACAAATATAATGCCAAAGTTAAGACACTAAAATTGGATTCATAGTATTTTTCATCTTATTATCAATTGATATTAATAAAAATTCAGGAATTATTAAATTTTTTTATTGATGCTAGCTCTAATTTGCTTTTAAATACATGTATCCTTACCCATGAACACAGGGTGACCTCCATATCCTTAATTGACGCAAAGCAGTTAATTTCTAAAACCTTTTCCCAAATTTATCAAAAATTAAGTTCGTGCCAGATATGAATATACGTCTATGCTTGGAATAATATTAATTCTTTTTCATTTTTCAGTTATCAAATAAATTATTGAAGTCAATAGGGTTATTCTCTTGCTCTTGCAAAACCCTTGCACGGTGCAAGAATTGCATATATTTCGTCTTGGTGCACCGGCACAACAACAAATACACGCAGAAAATTATTTGCAATGGCTGTAAAATATGTCAGACAAAACCTATTTATATTTTCATGCAATGTCACGTAAAAATATAATTGCAACCCTGTTTTAGCTGTCATTTTACATAAAGACATATTACGTCGTTAAATTGTTGAGGAAGGTAAGTTTTAAATAGATTTTATTATTTCTATTTAAAATATAAAGATTTGTTACAGTTTTTTTTCTTAAAAATGTATGCAGAAGGTGCGCCAATTCACAATAGCCATGCTTAATAGTCATTCACAACAATTTACTAGATTTTGGAATGGGTGCACTCGTGCCCTTGTATATTTTGGTATAGTATTTTTGCAATCTGCAATCTTGCAAGAGCAAGCGAATACCCCTAATATATTTTCACCCTTTAAAAACAGCCAAAAAAGAAAAGTATATTTTACTTATCTTACTCATGACATTTATCAAATCTCTGGTTCGTCTTCAAGCATTTTGACGGACGAAACTGAAAATGACATAATTTTACGAAGAGCTAGCAAATATCCAACAATTATATGTGTGGCTGCGAAAACTGCGAAAACTGCGATTTTAAAATAAAAAATAAAACATAAACGAATCGAAAATATGTGAAAAAGTTATGGCAAGTTGTGAGGAATTAGATAAAAATTATTTATTCCCAATTGTAAAGTGAAGAAATAATAATTGTATCAAAAGAGTGTATCGTTGAAGATAAAGGTAGAAATTTGGAAAAGGTGAAGCCGCCGCAACTGCGTCACTTATTGGAAAACGGGAGTGAAGCAGAAACGAAAAACGCGAATAGAGTAATAGAATAAATAAACATATATTGTGTAAATGTAAGTGCGTGTTTTTTGTTTAGTGAGCATTTTAAAGTTACCGTAAAAAAGTCAAGAGAATTGTTGAAAAGGCTATAAACTGAATATTTATTAAGTATAGTAAAAAAAAACAGGAAGCAGCAGAATTTACAGCGCATAGCAGAAGTTTAAAAGAGTAGAAGGCGAAGGAAAGAAACGTAGCGCTTAAAAAAAGAGAAGAAGAGACATTGGAATTTGTTAAATGTGAGTACATACCGTAAAAGCAACAGCGGATGTCTTGAACATAGGGCACGTCAAATAATGATACATAAAATCATAAAAATAATAGAGAAATTTCTTTATCTAATTAAACAATATGTTTAAAATCGTCCTTTATTTGTCGGCTAAATTTCTATATATTTAGAAGTGAGAAGTTAGAGAGTAAACAAAAATAAATGTTAGGCATTCCTTTCCGAAACTAAAAAGGCGACGAATTGGCAAAGTATCAATCAAGGAGAGAGCAAACGCCCTGCAAGTTCCTGATTGCGCGAAAGTCACAAGCAGAGGCCCTGCTGGAAAATCAATTTCACCTACTTCTTGTTTGTGTTAAAGGATCAAAAAGTATCATTGGGTTGTTGCAAAAACAGCGGTAACAAATACACAAATCAACTAAAGGGGCACAGCTGTTAATTCGTTATCATTAATAATACTAGATATTTTTTATTGTTCGGTGAGTTTTATTTTTATTAGAATGTTGTGATATGAGATCATATGTATAGAAAGTGACGCAAAGTGTCAGCTTCCACATAATTTAATAATATGGAAAATATGATTTAGAAACCGAAAAAACATGTGGTAAGACTTCGATACCTCGTAGCAATGATGGGACTTGGCATAAATAAAGGAGTGAATATGAACATTACTCTATCTTTAGGCGCTAAAAAGCATACAATTGCTTTTCTCAGTGGCGGCTACAACACTTTTCGCTATTCATTTCTCGTTCAATTGAAGCCAATTTACAATTACTTTGACATTTCTTTGACCAATTGTCAATACAGCGCGTGCGGTGTCAACACTACCGTTGGTGGAATACATTACCGGCAACGATTGCCATTTTTTTTCAATTAAAGTACACAACATTCAAAAAAATTGGATTATAAATAGAACATTGCGTATGCAATAAATTCGACGTTGCGGTGTTGATCGCAGTCAACGTCGATGACGACGGCAAATGTTTCTTGAGGCCTTACCTCATTTATTTTTCTTATACTTTTTTTTAAAGACTTATGAAACTAAGTTCCATTAAATATGACATCAAATAAATGTATATACAATTTTCTATTTATGTATATATGTATACGCAATAATTCGTTGCTTGGTAATGTAAGAATTTGTTGATTAGGAAGAAAATATATATAACATTTGAAGATACATATGTATATATGTAATGTTCATATGATTCTCAGTCTTTTGATTCTCGATAAAGAAGCTCACATAATTTTCCATAAAATTAAAGAAGAAGAAATATTGAAACACACGAAAGTACATGTTGTTGGAAAGTAACGCCATACCCACATTTTTTAAATAATTATAAACTCACCAAATAAGGGATTTGATAAACAATAAAGTATAGTGAAGTGCGCGAGCAGCAGAAGATGTAGAAAAGAAAAGATTTTAATTTTCATATATGTAGTTAATGGAAATAATCAAAGCTGGTTAGACCGTACACACCTTGTAACTATTTCTATAATAGTGACGTACATACATATATTAACTAAGGGAAACAACCGGTGCTCACAGCCGGTGGTTCTCTTTTTATTCTGTTTTCTTTACTTTTCGCTATAAGGCGATAAAAGATGATTCACTCGGCGAAATCATCCGCTCCCACACTCCTATCATAAGGTGCACAATTTGGTGGGTCGATGTCAGCTACGGTAATTATTATCTGTGCTGTGAAAAATAAAATAAAAACGTATAACAATTTATTTGGCTCCAAGTGCTTCAGGTTGTACATAGAAGCAGTTGCGCATATTCAGTGCAATAATCATAAATACTGTTTTTCAACTGCTTGAATTATAAATCGTTCTGATTGGAAATTGTGATTAACAGCATCTTTAGTTTTATTTTTAACATAAAATAAATAATAATGGCGCCCGGTCAGTGGTTTGAATACTCATTGAGTACATATTTAAAACATAAGGTTTTTAAAAATTTCGAGTGTAAAAATGTTAAGATAATAAAGAAAACCTTGCTGCTTCAACTAAAATTACAAGTTAACTGAATTAAAAAAATGACGGCATAGGAAATAAAGTTTTGTTTCTATTACAGAAAATACATTAACATAGTTTTTTGTTTTCTTGTTAAATATTACATATACATACATACATATTTGATCGCGTCACTCTAATATGAATTTTCACCTATATTATTTTCAGCACCGATACAGATTGAACAACGCGGCAATTTGCCGTGGCCGTGCACTACTGATTAGTCTATAGAATTTCAACACTCCAAAAATCGGCATTATGGCGTATCGCAAACCAAACGATTTGGATGGCTTCATTCAAATGATGCCCAAGGCGGATATGAGAGTTAAAGCTCTTCTGGCCGAAGACTTGGTCACATTCCTAAGTGATGAGACGAATTCAATTGTTTGCATGGACATGGGAATGCTTGTCGATGGCCTCATGCCTTGGCTTACCGGTAGTCATTTCAAAATTGCACAAAAATCGCTGGAAGCATTTTCCGAACTGATAAAAAGGCTTGGACCTGATTTTAATGCTTACAGTGCAACTGTGCTCCCACATGTTATAGACCGTCTTGGCGACAGCAAGGATACTGTGCGTGAGAAAGCCCAATTGTTATTACAAGTTGTTATGGAGTACAAAGTGTTGACCCCACAAGCGACAATCGACAAATTAGCGACATCTTGCTTTAAACATAAGAATTCTAAAGTTCGTGAGGAGTTTTTGCAAACTATTGTAAATACATTGAACGAATATGGCACCTCACAGTTGAGTGTTCGCACTTACATACAACCTATTAGTGCACTGCTTGGCGATCCTACAGCAACCGTACGCGATGCAGCTATACAAACACTTGTAGAAATATACAAGCATGTAGGTGACCGTTTGCGGGCAGATCTACGAAAGATGGATGATGTTCCTGCGTCAAAGTTAGCTTCGCTTGAGCAGAAATTCGATCAAATTAAAGCGGAGGGGCTTTTACTGAAGTCGGCATTGCAAACCACAGCGTCGGCGAACAATGGCCACGATGAATCGGATAACGTCAGTGTGCGAGATCGGCCAACAAAAATTGTTAAACGTACTGTGTCTGCGTCGATGCGAGCAAAACCAAATTCTTCAGATTCTAGTGCTGGTGGGGATGCTGGCGCCGTAACTATGGATATATTTGAGTCTACATTCGAAGTTGTGCCACAATTAACTATTTTTCACCCAAAAGACA
This sequence comes from Bactrocera tryoni, assembly GCF_016617805.1. Lineage (NCBI taxonomy): Eukaryota > Metazoa > Arthropoda > Insecta > Diptera > Tephritidae > Bactrocera > Bactrocera tryoni. The sequence continues at coordinate 1,319,961 of NC_052503.1, forward strand.
TGGATGATATTTATCGAAATATTATTGTTGTGATTAGCGATAAAAATGCTGATTGGGAGAAACGCATAGATTCGTTAAAGAAAGTTCGTTCATTACTAATGCTGAATATACAATCACAACCACAGTTTGTTGCGCAGCTGAAAGATCTTTCAATACCATTCCTTGACATACTCAAGGAGGAGCTACGCTCGCAAGTCATACGGGAGGCATGTATTACAATAGCCTACATGTCGAAAACACTACGTAACAAACTCGAACCATTCTGCTTGGCTATCCTAGAGGCGCTTATTAATTTGATTCAGAATTCGGCTAAAGTTATTGCATCTTCATCGATTATTGCACTCAAATATATTATAAAGTATTCCCATTCGCCGAAAATGATTAAACTCATTACTGAAACATTGCAACAATCCAAATCCAAGGACATTCGTGCCACTTTGTGCGAAATGCTTTGCCTGATGTTCGATGAGTGGCAAACAAAAACGATGGAGCGCTGTTCTCAACAACTACGTGATGTGCTCAAACGCTCAATAAGTGACGCAGATAATGAAGCACGACGTCATTCTCGTCGTGCTTATTGGAAATTTCGACGGCACTTTCCTGATCTTGCTGATCAAATCTACACCACACTAGATATTGCAGCACAACGTGCACTAGAACGGGAGCGTGATGGTGGCAATGGTACTATGGAAGTGGAACGTCGCTCTGCAGCGGCAACCACTCGATTTCAACGTTCGCCAGGTTCACTACAAAAGCCTGCGGCAGGAATGCGTAGCGTGTCGGCTGTGGATACTGCAGCTGCTCAACGTGCCAAAGCTCGCGCCCAATACTCGTTCTATCCGCGAAAAAAGTTAAGTACAGTTAACACTGCTGCTGCGTCAGCCAATTCTGGAACAACAACTTCAGCTGCCACCGGTTCTTTACCGCGTCCAAGGTATATGGGAGGTGGAGCAACGTCAACGTCGAACACTGGAGGACAGCTAGCTGCCGGCGTTTCTCCACGAACACGAGGTCGAGCTGGAGTTTCACAGTCACAACCTGGTTCTCGTTCCACTTCACCAAGTTCCAAGCTGCGAGAACAATACGGCTATAGGCCAATAACTGGAACCATACCGAAGAAAGCTTCGGGCATACCTCGTTCATTGACCAGTTCACGCGAAACGAGTCCCACCCGTGTCGCCATGAAACGGAGTATTTATGCCACAAATAGTTCGGCCAGCTCCGCAAGAAGAACACCTGATCGTAGCAATTCGCGTTCCCTAGCGGCAGCACGTATTTTACAACAAAGTCGTGAGGCGGAAACGGCGTTAGCCGATGCTCTTTCCCCAGAAGCAGAGAGAGTTATTGATTATGGCGAGTATTCGCGCGGGTATACAGCTGGCTTACGAATGGGTCGTAAATTGTTGTCGCGCGACGAGTCCGACGACTCCGAGGCATCGTCGGTGTGTTCGGAGCGGTCGTTTGATTCGTCAATGACGCGAGGCAACAATTCGAATTATTCGTTGTCAGGCTCACGAAATAGATTAGATTGGAGTTGCACGCGCGCACCGTTCGATGACATCGACACTATCATACAGTACTGCGCCTCGACGCATTGGTCGGATCGCAAGGATGGAGTTATCAGCTTAACTCAATACCTTGCCGATGGTAATCAGCTAACATCACAACAACTACAGGCTGTCTTGGACATGTTCCGTAAATTATTTATGGATCCACACACAAAGGTGTATTCTCTGTTTCTTGATGCAGTTACTGAATTGATTCTTGCGCATGCCAACGATTTGCAGGACTGGCTTTTCGTATTGCTGACGCGACTATTTAATAAACTTGGCACAGAACTGCTCAATTCAATGCACATCAAAATCGGTAAGACATTACAAGTTGTACACGAATATTTTCCAACCGACCAACAGCTTAAGGATGTCTTCCGTATACTCGCCGACACGGCACAAACACCCTGCACCAAAACAAAGATAGCCATATTGAAATTCCTCACAGACTTGGCAACCAGTTATTGCAAGTCCACCGACTTTCCATCTGACGATGGACCATTAGCAGTTGATAAGGCTGTGCTGAAAATTGTTCAACAAGCTGGTGATCCAAAAAGCAAAGATCTACGTGATCAAGCGCGTAAGTGTCTCATTGCACTCTACAATCGCAACACACCACAGATGACTAAGTTGCTGTCTAGCCTTCCAAAGGGCTATCAAGACACCGCCAAAGCCATTATACAGTCGCATTTGCGACGCAACAGCACTTCTGGCACAAATTCGCCATCTTCACCTCATTCAAGTGCCAGTCCCAAACCATTGCAAAGTCCATCGCTTGGACCCTTCTCTTCGCTACAGCCACAATACAATACCACCAGTCCACGCTCAAGGCAATCCTCCGTGGACCATGAACTCTATTCGGAGGCAGATGTGCAGCATAATATACACAAAACATCGGAAGAAATCCGAAATTGCTTTGGTGTTGGTGTTGGTGTCGGCATGGAGGCAACATCCAACAATACCAGGCAATACCATTCGCTCTCCAATGCCAATGGCTACAATGGCTATCTGCATGATCAGCAAGATTCGTGCGCTTCTTCCAATTCAAAGACACAGTCCGCCACTACAACCGAATCGAACACACCTGAAAGCACCACAATGCGATTAGATGCCAACTTGTTGGAGCAACATCAACGCATGACCACTAATATTGTGCTAACAACAGCAACACCCAATGCCAACACAGCAGTCGTAGGTGGCACTGCAAACCACGCTTCGCGTTGTAATTACACCGTCGCATCGAACGGTGAGCTTTTGCTCGAAAACGGCTTAACTGAAAGCGAAATTATACGAGTGGCATGTGCATTGAAAGCCGATATGTCGGTAGAGCAGATTCAACAGGCTCTCGCTAATTTGGAAATTTGCATTAAAGGAGGAAATTGCGAACTCCCCAACAAACATTTTCGTGCTATAATGAAAATGCTGCTGGGACTGCTGGACTCGCAAACCGCCGATGTAATGATCGCCGTTATAAGCGTGCTCGGAAAGATTGTGCGTAGCACCAAAATGAAGGAAACCTGGATCAATTTCCTCGAGCTGATATTGCTGCGAATAATAAACTGTTACCAGCATAGTAAGGAAACGGCTCGCGAAATCGATTTGATTATACCACGCATCGTATCATCATTGCCGCTGAACGCCACCATCAATATTGTAAATCCTGTTATTGCGACTAGTTGTTATCCGTTGAACTTGTGCGCTGTGAAATTACTCACTGAGTTGGCAGATCGTCACGGCGGCGAATTGACCGAATTACACTTAGACAGTATATTCCCTAATTTGGCACGTCTCACCGACGATAGCGAATCCATGGTGCGAAAGGCCGCCGTTTTTTGTATCGTAAAACTTTATATAGTGATGGGCGAAGAAAGGGTGAAGCCGAAATTGTCGGTGTTGAATCCAAGCAAAGTGCGTTTGCTAAACGTTTACATTGATAAACAGCGCAGCAACAGCGGGGGTGGCAGTTCAACGAAAAACTCATCAGCTTCATCGTCATGATTGCGTCGCACGTAGATGGCTACTGATGAAGTTGTGGATGAAGATCGACGGCAGTTGCAGCAATAACGATACCAGCACCAATAAAAGGCAATAGATAAGACGCTACGCCACTGGGTCCGTTTGTTAAAGATTAGCCGTTGAGTGTGGACGGTGTGTATGTATGTGCGTGCGTACGTGTTGTATGTGTATTTGTTAAAAAAAAATATGTAGGTAAAAGCATTAAATGCAGTAGTATAACACAGAAGCAGCTTACAGCGTTACCAAAGTGGAGCTCCAGAAATGTATATCAAAAATCTTTTGAAGATTTCCTTACATATATTATACAAGATTCGAATTATTACACATATGTAGGCAAATTGTAAATTAGCATAACCGCGGTAACATTACAGTAAACAAACAATCAGAGCAAAGTTAGCTTCCCAACAAATTCGCAGATACAAATCTTTGTTGGATATTGGCTAAAAAATAATAAATATGTACCACGCTTTGCATTTATTCTAAACTTAGTTCGACTCCACTTTGGTGTAAGCGTGACAGCTTATGAAAGAACCAACTGCTTGGTGAGTTTGCAATAGAAATCTAAACATGCATTTGCATACTTTTGCTTATAAAAAAATTAAAACAAAAAATGACATGTAAATTGGTAAAGAAAATACATTAATTACTAGAGAGCTGCATAATTGTAATTTGTTAGTTATAACCAATAATTAATACGAATGGAAAAAAGGAACTCATACTCATTTCCTGCACATTCTTTTCTTAACTATAATTTTTGTAAACATTGCAACACTTTCCAGTACATGAGATATTGTCTAGCACCCTTTGTTGCATTTAAATTTGAACGCATAAAACAAATACTTATATTTGAATTTTGTATTGTTCCCCTTAAATAATATCTGTTTATCTATTTAATTTTCTCACCTACTTACCCAGCCGTGTAACTCTGTTTTTTTTAATGTGTATTCTAAAGATTTTAGTTTAATGTATTTACGTTCTCAGTATAATTCTTTTGTATATTTTGCGTGTATTTTTTTTCTTAAGACTTTTTAATTACTTGTCTTTCATGTAATTATAAGCCTAATGATTTTCTCACAAACGATATTTCGAAATTTTACACAAACGAAAATATTGATGTTAAATACATAAAATATATAAAAAAAGAACGATAAAAATACTTTTAATTTTTAATTCGATAATCCTACAGCTAAGTTATGCGTACATATATACTATAATAATAAATTTTCCCAAAGTTCATGGGTGGAACACGGGGCCTCAAAATATACTATGATAAAATATGCACTAATTCATTAAAACTGGAAATTTCGCAATAGATGTATATATGTATATGTTTTTTTACTTGACGTTTTCTTGGCAGTAATACCTGTGTTTCAGATTTCCCTAGCTGCAGTTGGCAATGTAGACAAGCATGAAGTGGATTGCTATGTGGATTTGCATATAAAATTATTCACTTCAATCTGTTTCTCCTTTGCTGTATTCGATATAATATTTTTTGTAACTAATTAAATATAAAAGTACATTTTTAAAACTAATGACAGAGGCGTTTGTAAACACATAATTTCCGAAAAAATTATAATAATACCGTGTAACAGAAATGTAACCAAAAAACTTTATGAAAAATAGCAGAAAATTGAGCAGTAATAGATAATACAAGTTATTATTAATATACTTATAAAATTATAAATATAAAAACTACATATACACATACATATTTAAATTTCGTTACACACTTTATATTGATATTTGTGAAATTTAATCGAAAGATGGAAGAATTAAAGCTAAATAGTATGTTAATACATTTATTAAATAATAACAAAATTTACATACATATACATATGTATGTATGTATGAAAAATACAAAGCTGTAGTAGAAGTGGTAGAACCTATAACCAAATTAACTATACGCCAACGCTCCATGCGTTGAAGGAGAAAAGCGCGCATTTTAATGTAATTCAAAAATATTTATAACAATCTAATAGAGTTGCAGATGTATAAGACATGGAACGAAATTCAATAAATCACTATTAACATGCGTAATAAACAAATATTTAGACTAGCTTAGTTTTTCAAAATAATTGAAATTTGAATAAACAAATAAACAAAAATATCTAAACACTATTTTGTCAACTTTTTTTTTGTTTTTGTTTTCACATTCGTCATGGTCGATAACACAATTCGAAGATGTTGATTGATTAATAGTCGCTGTGACCAAACTCTTTTTTTTTTGGCAAATGAAATTATACTTTTTTAGCAAAGTAATCAATACCAATCAATACCTAGAAGCATAAGATGTTACGTATCCAACACGTTGTCGTGATTGATGTACAGAAATAAGCCGCGATAGATTGTTGTTGTTGAAGCGGCAGAAATTATTTCTGAAATCATTTCGAGTTGAGAGTTCTGAGCCGGATAAAAATCTGGGTTCGTTCTGTCTAAGTAAACCCGACTGTTGTGGGAATGGATAGCTGGTAACACAATTGACTTTAACTTTTAAAACCCAATGGAAGTCTGCCTTCTGACACACTTCATATTGTTTATATTCCACTTTTTGCTATGGTAGTATAAATATCTCGCTAGTTAAGGTCAACTTTTATTTATTGAGAGCGTTTTCAAAAGGAACTTAAATATATGTACGTACAAAGATGAAGAAATGAATGGTAGTTAATGTTTTTTTTACATATAAAATAATAAAAACAAATAATGTAAGTCTACTCACATTCTGAACATTTTATATGAATTTTTACAAATAATAACTAAATGTTATCTATTGTGTATCAATACTAAAATTGAAACAATGTCTTGATTGGAGAACAAAAATTCCATCAATCGTGCTCTTGGTAAGCTATACGTTTCTGTAATGAGTTCAATGTAGCAGCATCATTGCGGTTAAGTTGATAACACACACCTATATTTGCCTTTAATATTTTGATTTTTCGAATTTCTTTTTAAGTTAATTTGAACAGCACAAGACATTTAGGAAAACCGCTGTAAATGTAATAATGTGTATGTATGCATATATTTGACATGACCAACATTTTCTCTAACATCTGTTGTTTTGTTTATTTATCTTGTACATTTTTGTATGATGTAACTCTCATCTACTTCCAATCAAAAGTGCTTCAATTTGTTCAAAAAAATTGTTAGTTTACGGCTTCAACGAACAATCAATCCAAATCATTGGTACTAACGCCCGTATAGATAGGCTCGTCCTCCGTTTTATCCAGCTTATCATCGCCGGATTCACTTTTACTTTTAACATCCCCTGCTTCTTTGTTTACTGAATCGGAATCCTTCTCTTCAGTTTCGCCAATTTCAGCATCTCCCGCATTTGGCACCCAGAGGCCAGAATCCACGCAACGTTTCATATGGTATTTGGCTTCCTCAACAGGCATTTCGGTTATTGTTTTTTGTAGCAATTCAATATCACGCGATTCAAAACATTTTTGAAGGCTCTAAACAAAAATAAATCTCAATACAATTCTGCATTTTTAAAATTTGATTGTTTACTTACTTCAGGTAGTGTTTCAAATACTTCTGCAGGATCCAGTCCACCAGGTCCAAGTCGCGCTGCTTTCTCCTCCTCCTCTGCTTCGGCTAAAGCTTCCTTGATTTTTTCTTGCGCTCTTTTTGTTATGCGATCTTTGAAACCTTTAATTTCACTTTCGAACTGTTCCTTGTACTCTGGCACACAATTTTGAATTTTGGAGAAGAATGAACTAACACAGGCACGTGGATCAATATCTAATTGCTTCGCAAGCTCTAATATGTATTGCATACAAATGCACTGATGCGCCACATGCGCCATAAGTTCGTGCTTTTCTTCCATTTCTAAATTTATGGACCAAATGACTAGGTAATTTGCAGTCTCCTCACAAACAAGGTCGAGATGTTGCTGTAGGAAACGTTTGGAATCATCGTACTTCCGTAGCATACCATATTGCTTGCATAATTTTTCGTTTTCCTTTACAAATTTTTTCATTCTCGCCTCTTTCTCCTCTTCCGAGAGATTCTCATCAGGTTTCCTTAGAGCCTGTTTATTTAAAACAGTTTTTTCGAACCCAGGTTTGCTGATTGTATCCACATTCCAAGGCGCCTTCTTCTCTTTATTGATCAGTTCATCCTCCTGCCGATCGATTTCTTTGCCCTCCTTTTCAATTTTTTCCAACTCTTTCTAAAAGGTGCCAGACAAGATCAGTGACATGCTTTTGGCAAAAATTAAAAAAATAAATGTTTTACCTTAAGTTCCGCTTCGTCACCTTCCTTCTTTTGTATGCGTTCTTTGACATCCATCAAACGAGCCTGATATGACTGCTTCTTCTTTTTGAACTCGTCCTTTTCGCGTTCCATTTCAGCCATGCGTTCGACACGGGCCTGATGACGCCAACGAAACAATGAAGGAGTGTCGATGTTGGGATGTGTGTCATCCTCATCATCGGAAATCTGTTCGAAATATTTGACAAATTCATACGAAATAGTAACCAGTTTTTGTAATGATTTTTTGTGCTCTCTACTCACTTCAATATTCTTCCATTTACTGTAGTCTACCATAGTTGAACTTGAGTTATTTTTCTATCTTCTATAACTAAATTATTCGCAAACAAATACTTTGTACGAAATTCTCAATTTTTCCTCTACCGCTGAATTTACTAGAATTTTCTTTTGACATTTATGCTAAAATTTTGAATGTAAGTCAAAAGAAAATAACGAATGACAGATAGTAATATGGGTATTTTAAAGAGGGACCAGAGGAATTTTTGATGGCACATCCCAACACAGGGTGGGACATGTTTAGATTGAGATAAAAGTATAAGTTAAAAATATCACTAAATTATTAATGATACATGTTTTTTAATAAACAATTATAATCTACTTTATGTTATTTTGGTATTTTGAAAGGACAAATAACTCATTTAAGAAAGATTTTTGTAATTTACCAAATAATTGAAGTAAAATGCAGATCATTGTTGTTATTTTGCAAATTAAATAGAGGGTCCTACAAACTTAAAGATAGCTAAGCAAGCGAATAGATTTTATGAAAAACGTTTTTTTCCTGAGGAGTGAACTGAAAGCTTTGGTATATCGATGTAGCTTCTACAACTCCGGATTTGACTCCAGTCGGTATATGAACTGACACGAATGGTTTAAGTTGCCTTTCCGAATGAGTTTTGATTCTACGTGAAATAAATAAATAACATGGGCTAATTTTGTTTAGTATTTACCTAATTAAACCATTTAGGAAAGCTAGTAGGTACTAACATATGTATGTGCCTACATTCAGATGCACTAACCTTAATATACATATACTTATATTTTTATTCAACGTTAGGATATGCGTTTGTATGCAATTCTGAGTTAAGGTCAAGCGGCTGCACGCCAAGAAATTTTCAATGTCCTTTCTGCAACGTCTTCGCGTCACCGTTCGTGTCTGGCTATGAAATTTATACTGTGTTGATGTTTAACGAGCCAAATGTAAATAAAAGTATAAAATACAAATACCAACACTAATAAAAGTTATACATTTTTTATGTCCACACTTGACCGCCTCTTTCAGGGAACAAGTTTTCCTAATGTCAGACAACAATGAACAAGGACATAGTACGATTTTGGTGATTAATCGGAAAGGTTTACGTTTTTTAGTACTACTGTCGCACTTAAGTTAAAAACTAGGAATTATTTTTCAAAATAATGTTTAACAGTTATAATCGTCGGAAAAAGCATGATACCGTCTTCTTAAATGTCAAGCCCACTTTTAACAGTCAGGGTAACGGTCTACGGAAGTACTCAACTGGTTTGCTGGATAAGGAGGACAATCCGTTTTACGATGTGAATAGTAGCAGTGCTAGTCGAGCATCGGTCGGAACTATAACCACATTGAATGAAAATTTCCGGGCCGTAAGTGGAACTAAATTATTTGAAGAATAGGAAATAAAGCTAAAAAAATTTCCTGAGATACTTGAGATATCTTATCCATTTTTCAAACAGTGGTATAACCTATCACCGAACCCAACATAGCCTAACTTCAATTTCAAATTTATTTTATCTAGAATATTTTTTACAATAATATTGCGCCAATTCAATGGTTTTTGCATATGCTCGGAGTTTTACCCATAACGCGTCGGGAGCCTGGTAAGGCCAAATTTCGCATAAATTCCATTGCATTCGGCTATTCGTTTGCTTTCTTTATACTTCTATCGGTAAGTTTTAATCATAAAATTTTAGAAAAATCTGGATATTCACAATTTTTTTCAATTGCTCAGGTTTTTGTTACTTATGTTGCTAAAAATCGTATAAGTATTGTGGCGTCACTGAGTGGACCTTTTGAGGAAGCCGTAATTGCCTATTTATTTCTCGTAAATATTTTACCGCTAATATTGATTCCAATATTATGGTGGGAGGCGCGTAAAATCGCTAAGTTGTGGAATGATTGGGACGACTTTGAGGTAAATTTGATTGAACTATAAATTTAGGCTTAAAGAAAACCCCAAAAACTCGTTTGCTTCTTGTTTGAATTTTTAGATTTTGTATTATCAAATATCAGGTCACAGCATGCCCTTGAATTTGCGTCGCAAAACAACTATGATTGCGGTGGTTTTGCCGATTTTATCCATTTTATCGGTCGTCATAACGCATATAACGATGGCGGATTTTCAAATAATTCAAGTAAGTTTCATTCATTCACACTTCGAAGAAGTGTTAAAACTTATATTATCATAATTAAATGTTTTTCCTCGAAAATATATTTTCCTATGAATTCTTTTATATACTCAGAAGAATCTAAAACTGAATAATATTTCCTAGTTTAGCACCAGATACTTGTCAAGGGAGTGGAAATCGCATCATTTATTATTAGGATTTTTATTTTTTTGAAGAATCTCTACCTCAGAAACCATCGAATGAGTCTTAGAAGACAGTACTTGAACATAAGGGAGAGAAGAAATAATACTAATACTAATGTATCTTGAACGTTTCATACGTTGATGAGGTTGTGATCGTTTTCATACTCTCTGACCCCACCGAAAAAAGCTCAGTTTCTCCTCGGGGACTGTTAATTTTTTCACATAACCTTAATCTCTGCTTAATTTTGATAAATTTATTCCTGTTCTAGATACATAATACATAAGTAGTTCCGTATCACCCATGTTGGTCAAGTAGCTTTCTGATTATTAGTCTCACCCAACTTTTAAGGTTATCCCTAATAACAACAGAATTGATTTTAATAGCTAAATAAAAATAAAAATTTTTGTTGCATCAATAATTATAGGTAATTCCATACTGCATCTTAGACAACTTGTCTGCCATGCTAGGAGCTTGGTGGTTCATAATATGCGAAAGTCTCAGCATGACGGCCAATATACTGGGCGAACGCTTTCAAAGGGTAAGTCAGAAAAAAAAGGTTTTGCAAAAGACGGCTTTTATAAATTGAGTTTCCGAAAACCCGCCTCCTTTATGTGATATAGGCACTCCGTCACATAGGTCCCGCCGCCATGGTCGCCGATTATCGCGCCTTGTGGTTACGTTTGAGCAAACTGACACGCGATACCGGCAATGCGACCTGCTACACTTTCACTTTTATCAATTTGTATCTCTTTTTCATCATCACACTCTCCGTTTACGGACTCATGTCACAGCTCTCTGAAGGCTTTGGCATTAAGGATATCGGTTTGGCTATAACGGCTATTTGGAATGTTTTTTTGCTTTTCTACATTTGCGATAAAGCTCATTACGCCTCCTTCAATGTGCGCACGAATTTCCAGAAAAAGCTGCTGATGGTCGAACTGAATTGGATGAACTCGGACGCGCAAACGGAGATAAATATGTTCATACGCGCTACGGAAATGAATCCGTCGAATATCAATTGTGGTGGATTCTTCGATGTGAACAGAAATCTTTTCAAAGGCGTGAGTGGAAACGTTTCTTTAGAATGGTATAATATGAACTAATGGAATTTATCCTGCAGCTGCTCACCACCATGGTCACTTATCTAGTTGTCTTGCTGCAGTTCCAAATCAGCATCCCCACCGACACGGGTCGGCACATGAACGTTTCGGTGGCCGAGTTAGCCACCGACATGATGCTGGAAAGTGCTGAGGTCGAATTAACTACCACCAGTACAACATCGACAACAACAACCACAACGACTAAGATGCCACCGCCGGCACGTGGCAGGAAGGGATAAAGAATTTGAAACGATATTTTTGATATTCTAACAATATTATTAGAGATTTTGATATAAGGAATACATTTTATGGGAAATATTGAATAAAGTAGGATTTGGAAAATAAAGCAACAACATATTTAGTGGTCAATGAATAATTTAATTTTGGACAATATGGTAATTTAGAAGAAAGAAAAATAAAATATACATATGTATGTAAAAATACAATCTTAGGTTCCACCGAGATTTGAACTCGGATCGCTGGATTCAGAGTCCAGAGTGCTAACCATTACACCATGGAACCGCTTATCATCTTATGTACAGTGTACGTATATGAGCTCAGTAGTTGAGCTATGCGCATGCTAGAGAGCACGCGAAGCAGAGTTTGTTTCATGTTCTCTGTTGTGAGTACTTTGCAATTGCAGCAAGAACGCTCTCCTAAAAGTAGGCTATAACTTATGGCATTGCACTGCATATTGAGGTGCTTCTGCTGAAAAGGGTGGTTCTAAAACGTTGTTGTTTCATTATCAAGTAAATAATTAATAAAAGCAAAATTATTGCTGGACTGAACAATTGAAACGCTCCCAATCTCGGCTTGAATTTCTCCAATTGTATTACAACTTTGCTTCCGCCGTTTTTTTTGTAAATTTAAGGCTTTATTGTATAAAAACGGTCCAAAAGTGTTTTCCCTTATTCCCTCAAAAAGCAATGCTTAATGTTTTTTGAACTAACATTTGATTTGTGTTATTTTGCAAAATACTGCACAGAGTGCAAGTGCTTGAAATACATTTTTTTCTTCTTCTCACACAATTTTGGAAGAGAAGTCTATTTAGTTATTTTAAAAATTTATTATTCGTTGGAAAATCTTAATACACAATATTTCTAGTTCTTCACTCTGTGTCTTCTCCACTATATGTCCAGCCTATACTTTGGTTGGTTTTGACAGAGGTGCTCTTTGTGATTAATTTTAGAATGATATTTTAAGGGGGAGACCGCCTAGACAGCATGGAGAGGAATACAATATTTTTCATTTAAATTTTATTTTTCTTAACATATAAATTCATAAAAGATACAGAAACATAAATTTAGTAGGAATGATGATGTAAAGAATATCCCAGGCATTATTTTTACTGATTTCAAAAAAAACGCTTCACTACAACGCCACTTAGAGCCTTATAAGCCAGGCTGAAACTCAAATAGGCTAACGAATTAACACATACCCTTTAAAAGGCAGCCACCGCCCCACTTTTCCAGATATCAATTTTGCATTTTTCTGCCCCAAGAAGTTACGCATTTGTCGGAGTCGCCAATATAGGACCATTATAGAGTATAGCGCCCTTATCGATAAAAATCAAGTCCTTGTATGAAAAATTGCTTTGTTTGACAAAGTATCTTCAGGAATTTAGTCATGGATGGAGAAATTGTTCAGATCGGACTACTGTAGCCTATTATACTTCCATTTCCACACTTTCTTCCGCTCTTTCATTATTCATTTAAATAATTCAAATAACACACATAAACCGACATAATTTCGTCTCCATGACTTTATTGGGTTTAATTGAATAAAATAGCGTTAACCAAGCATTTACATGCGTTTGACTTAATAACATTATTATTACAATTATTATGTGTACATATGTTTGCTGCTCCTTTATTTTAGCATAATTTTTCATTCACCAAATGAATACACATGCCACAATACATATCACTCCTCTTACCACATGTACATATGCACATACATACATATGTATGTATTTGCAAAAACATTCGTATTTAATCGTATTTAATTACAGTTACGTGTATCATTCCGTACAAATTTTGCACTGAGATTAAAAATATTGGTTTCATATACTTTGGTATGTATTTATGCATGTAATAGCATGTACTACTCACTCCATGTACATATAAGAATATATATGTATGTGTGTACATAGATTGTAGTTGCTTATAAAATAGCTTATCTAACATGATTACTAGGTGAGAATTTTTAAAATACAAATGGAAGTTGAAAAAGCCTTATTAAAGCAAGCATTTGAAGAAAAAACTTGAAGACACTATTCTTCTACTATTTTGCTTTAAGAAATTTCTTAAAAAATTCAAAAAAAAAAAAAACAAAAAATAAATAATATACAATTAAAGCTGTTAATTTATATAAGTAATTGTACATATGGTATGTATGTATATTAAAGCTTTCTCCTAGCTCCCAGCAAAATATCACAATAACAGCAACAACAATAATAATAGTAATACGTAATAAGGCCGAGTATATTGCATGTAGTTTTTGTTTTATTATTTTTTACTTTCTATTTTCTATTAAAATTTCTCTTTTTCCACTGAGTTGCTGGTACAAATAAGCTGTGAAGCGTGTCGTAAAGAAATCGCGCATGCCGAAGGAATCACGGGATTTTATAGAGTGTCAGGTGCTGTAGATTTCGTGTTTACTTTCTTAAATCTCTTTGAGTTGCAATTGCTTTTTATTCAACATTTATTTTAATAATTTCCATCGGGGGATTCAGAGAGTATATGCTTATAGCCGTTGCTGCCAAGATACATGTTCTCGCGCCGGAAGTGGAAGGGTATCTGAAAGAGGGGGAATATTTGGAATAATAAATATTTTTAGTTATAATATTTAAATATAAAAGCAAATTGTTTGGAATTTTAAGTAATTTTTAAGGTAGTCTCCTCAAAAATTTTTCAGCTATCCGCACATGATAGATCGAATATTCAGATAACCGCAGATGATATTTCATCTAATACAATCAAACAATGGATATCCGGATATCAAAAAGTGATTTTATTGGAAAAATACCATCTGATCAAATCGGACCCGGACCTGTCGATCATCGATCATTTTTTTCCTAAATCCATATGTTTAGTTAAACCAATAGTGTGTGTTTACGACGTAAAAAGATTGTTCGCAATTTTTACCATGAAAATAAAAAATTGAACAACGTGTTTTTGTGTTTTCAATGGGATCAAGGCTACGGAATAGTTGAAAACGTTACAGAAATGTTTCAGGGAGTTTATTGAATTATGGCACACGTATTTGAACGGCACAAAGGATTCGTGAAGGTCGGGAAGTCCTCGAAAACTTGCCTCATACGAGTCGTCCATCCGCTTCTCTGGAACGGACTGCAATTATATATAGTGATGGATATAGTAACGAGATCAGCAGCGGAAAACAAATTGTGGGTCAATTTCGACATTGTCATAATGATTGGGGATCCAGTAATTATTTCATACTGAAATGTTTGTAACACGGTTTTTATGTACTCACCGATCCAGGTGGCGGGCAGGGTATTGCGACAGTGGCAATCTCACGCAATTTGTTCATGGTCCGTAGCCTTTGATAAAAAGAATGTATGATATACCACATCAAACAATCGAAAGACAGTACCGTGAAGCATATAATAACTGCAAAGTATTAGTGATTACAAATTTAATCCAATTTAATTTATTCTTAATAAAATACAATTTCTTACTCACAGTAATATATTTTGCCTCCAATGATATCGACAAACTTCTCATTCTGTAACCAAAATACCAACACCGCAGCCGATACAATGAAAATAAACTCAACCACCAACCACGGAAGTACGAATTCCGACCGATTCTTAAATATGCCTGCAAAAAGAGCAATCGTGCTGAGCAGATAAACCGAAGCCACTGCCGTCAGTATGTAGAGCAGCATTTCGGTAACGGAAACGAGCTGGGAGGCGGTGCGCAGACGCAGTTGATTGCGAAACGGTGACATGTCATAAAAGCCATTATCCTTTTGATCCTCAATATCCATTGCGAGCATAGTTTTCATTTGTTCGGCATGAGCCAGACCCAAAAGCACCAGGAAGAGTAACAAATGGGCGACAAGCTGGAAATTTTATGAAAGAACATTTTTTATAAATAACACACAAGTAACTTATATAAGTATTTTGTATTTGTTAAGAATGAAATAAGTATTATAGCAAGATGTATTTTGGTGACTCAGAAGCTTGAAACATTAGTTTACAATGCCTTTACTCTTAGTCAAAATATGGTATATTTAACAGTAAGAATGTTGTAGAGGGAAAGAAATTAGTCCTG
Source organism: Bactrocera tryoni (assembly GCF_016617805.1). Lineage (NCBI taxonomy): Eukaryota > Metazoa > Arthropoda > Insecta > Diptera > Tephritidae > Bactrocera > Bactrocera tryoni. The sequence goes on from NC_052503.1 coordinate 1,335,762, forward strand.
GAGAAGAGTCGACTCAATGATATTTTATGGTGAGATTGATTTAGGGTTACAAGGTCATCCGGGCACTAAAGAGCATTATCTCAATTTATTCTTTTTTGTGAAGTGCTTGAGTTGTTGAAAATAATTCAAGGCTGATGCATTGTGATTCTTCACTCTTTTTTCTGTCCACATAACCTTTGCTTTGTCAAATGGATGAAAAATAACAACATAATGATGTCTGAGTCATCTTACCCGGTCCCTTTTAATTTGAAAAGATGGATGTTTTCTGCCACAAAGCAGAAGCATTGTTCGAAGTTATCAAGACTGTAACAAAAAGCTCTATGGCTGTTGGTGGAGGTGTACACTGCCATCCCTTCAGAGTGATGACCATCCACTCCGATAGGGCAGCGATACTAGCCTTGATTTGGATGATTGTGAAGACTAGTGAAGGGATGTTTAGACCCCTTATCTCTAGCATCGAGTTATTTTACGATTATACTGGTATGGGTGTCAGGCCGCAGTGGTATTGCAAGAAACTGTAAGGCTGACGAGCTTGCTATGAAAGGTACTTCAGTTTCAATAACTGTAGAATGGGAACGGGTAGGTGGACAACTGGAGACTGTCTGATCGGGATTTACGCGGAAAGATGAACATCTTACCGGATGCCATTTGCATAAGCTGTCTAGAAAAAGATGAGATAGAATCATGGCTTTGCCAGATCAAGGCAAAAACACCTCGGATCTCATACTTATAGATATTTAGGTGAACTAGAAAAAAAAAGCAAGAAAAAACGTTGACTTCGGCTGCACCGAAGCTAATAGGATTATATTGTTACCTTAAGCAGTAATCCATGCCAAATTTCGTGAAGATACCACGTCAAATGCGAAAGTTTCCCATGCAAGCATTTGATTCCGATCATTCAGTTTATATGGCAGCTATATGCTATAGTTAGCCGATCTGAACACTATTTTCGGAGATTACATTGTTGCTTTAGAAAATAATGCATACCAAATTTCGTGAATAGATATTGTCAAATGCAAAAGTTTTCCATATAAGAACTTGATTCCGATCGTTCGGTTTGTATGGCAGCTATATGCTATAGTAAGCGGAACTAAACAATTTCTTCGTATATTACATAATTATCTTAGAAAATAACTTGTGCCAACTTTTGTGAAGATACATTTTTAAATGTGAAAGTTTTCCATACAAGAACTTGATTCCGATCGTTCAGTTTGTATGGCAGCTATATGTTATAGTTGTCCGATATCGGCCGTTCCGACAAATGAGCAGCTTCTTGAAGAGAAAATGACGTTTACAAAATTGCAAAACAATATCTTAAAAACTGAGGGACTAGTTCGTATATATACAGACATACGGATGGACGGACGGACGGACGGACGGACAGACAGACAGACGGACATGGCTAAATCGACTCAGCTCAACATACTGATCATTTATATATATACTTTATAGGGTCTCCGACGCTTCCTTCTGGGTGTTACAAACTTCGTGACAAACTTAATATACCCTGTTCAGGGTATAAAAACCCTAAGTAGATTTGTGATTCAGGGCTTTTTGCCGCTAGCTGATATCTAAATGCAGGGGTTTTTCGTGGGGCTTCACAAAGGACCGTGCATTCTGAGGGATCAGCCAACTAACCTAACCTACATACAAATTTACGGAAGATTACGTCGAAGAGAGCATCATTAATATCAATAACTTTTTGAAAATTATTTGTATATTCTTTGCTCAAGTGCGCTCGGGAATTAGATACCGTTTTAGTGATGGCAGTTATAGTTTTGGCTAGTTATGAAATTATTTATATCATTAACAAATAATGGTTACATTTCATTGTCATTAATATAATAATCGATTTTCAAGCTAAACAGTTAAGTGCGTACTATCTTACACAAAAGCATAGAACTAAGTTACAATATTTGTTCGTAGTGCTTGTCCATTAATTTCACCTGCAATTAGTCCCATTTGACTGAGTCAACTTGAGTCAAAGTTTCTTGGTGGCAATTGCAGTGACAAACTCGCTATCAAATTACATGGGAGTGCCACTGTGTTGCACCGCACATACACATACACACTCATAACTACTAACTAGCTTTGGTATATGCTAGTCTGCATATTTTTAGAACTTTAACAACTACTAAATATTTTAGCTAAAGGATCATATGTCTATGTAACTTTCATTGAGTTTGTTTTTGGAAGGAACACTCACCAGTTGGTAAATGCCAATCAGTATGGCCGACAGACGAAGATTTTTCGGCGACACTGGTGCCATCATTAGGTCCACAAAGGAGCGCCAATGGGCAGCGGGCGACTTCTGGGGCAGCAACATTTTAATTGCTTCTGCGAGAGTTCTTTAAAGTCCACACCAAGCGAATAAACTAGATGAATATAATTACTTTCCGGCGTATTTTTGCAAAACCTCCAAATTGGATTACTCAATTATAATTGATTTTTGCACGATTGCTAGTGGTCGCTGCTGTATTGTTGTCGACTACCGTTGTCGCGGCGTACATTGCAGTCTTGTGTGATGTTGCGCTGCCTTAATTATGCCCCGCACAACTTCCGCACAGCCCGCGCCGCACAGCTCGTATTAAATCGATATAACGGCTCTACGTGGTAGAGTGACTGTTGACCATTCAGCCCGCCCCTGCCAGGTTGCTGCCAGCCGCTTTGACCGATGTCCGAAGACCGAAGACGGCTGCCTTTGTGGCGGTGATGCACTTAATTAATTGCTGTTGCTGCAAGGCTGCGACGACGACGTGACACTTTACTCTTTAAGTTGGTTTCTTTTGTTCAACGTCTTAAGGCTCAATGTGTGCGTTCATTTAAGGCCGCCCACGTTCAGAAACCGTTAATGCGTCGAGCTCTGTTTTCACTGGCGTTTGCTTCAACGTGAATGTTTGTCGGATACTAACGATGAGTGTACGAGCACTTTACAGTTACAACATATTCACTGCCATTAGAATTTTCAGTGTTATAAAAAACTTTTGCTTTCATTGCACGACTGTAGCTTTTCTGAATGAATCCACTGTGGCCGTCTAACCCCGCGCTGCCGTCGTGTACGTGGCACGAAGTCTGAATCAACGTGTCGTATGCGTAATATTATTTTGCTAAATTCCACCACTTGACAGTTTTTGTATTATCTGACGTTCGCTAGATTGGTTTGTTGTTGTGTTTTTCATTGTGGTTGAGGACATGCGCGTTACACTTTTTGGTTATCTCAGTAAAGCTTTCTCTGTGCTTTCACTTATGTTTGTACTCTGTCGCGTGTTTGTTTATGTTTGTTTTCGTTGTTGTGATTTCTATCTTTGTTTATCGCATTCTTCATCACTTATATTTTGTGTAAATATTCGCTTTGAAGCTTTCCTTTGAGAATGACACGAAGGGCTGGAAAGCTCTTGCGAATATTACGTCATGCGACGACTTAATAATAAAAATTAGAGGAAATATAGAGAAGTTAAGTACAGGTAGCTCTTTGTAAATTTACTCTTAACCTTAAGGATATATTATATTAGAAGATTTCAATAAATGGAAACTAAATTTTCTAAATTTTACAACTGATGGTTTCTAAAAATATTGTATCGGAAGTGGGAGAGCCGACACCTTGTAACATATTTACTAATGGGTACAAAAATCACGATTTTCTAATAACGCTTTCAGGCATAGGGTGACCCGAAAGTCTATTTTCTTTTGAAATGGAAGCTATTTCTATCGGATGGTGTAGCCCATTCTAATATTATTCGTGTAATTTCAATCGAAGTCATGTGTAGAAGTTCACGCAAGTGAGGAAAGTTCTCTGATCGCCATTCACTTGGGAGTGGCCAGAAACGATTCTTTTACAAGCAGCTCACGACTTCCGGTCTTTGACCAAGTATCCTCTGGGTAGCCTAAGAACATCCGTTTGAAGGCGAGTTAAAGTGAGAAGGCGAAACATCCCCTCCGCAGGGTTGTGCGTTGGGTTTGGGACCCGCCACGTAAAAAATCTTACCAATAAAAATTAACAATCAGCCTCGGATGAGAGACCCTCCTTTTGATGACGGCCATGGCAAACGAAATAAGGACTATGAATTGAGGGCATGCACCTGGAATGTCCGGTCCCCTAATTGGGAAGGTGCCGCTGCCCAGCTGGTTGATGTTCTTGTAAAAATAAAGGCTGACATCACGGCCGTCCAAGAAATGCGATGGACGGGACAAGGACAGAGACGAGTAGATCCTTGTGGCATTTACTAAAGTGGCCATATAAAGACGCGCAAGTTTGGTGTGGGATTCGTGGTGGGAGAGAGACTCCGTCACCGAGTACTATAATTAACTCCGGTGAATGAACGTCTAGCCACAATCCGCATCAAAGAGATGTTCTTCAACATATCGCTGATTTGCGCCCACGCCCCGACGGAAGAGAAAGATGATGTGACCAAAGATGCCTTCTATGAGCGCTTGGAGCGCACTTATGAGAGCTGCCCCCTCCACGATGTCAAAATCGTGCTTGGCGACTTTAACGCCAGGGTGGGCAAAGAAGGTATCTTCGGCACGACGGTCGGTAAATTCAGCCTCCACGACGAGACATCCCCAAATGGGTTGAGGCTGATCGACTTCGCCGAGGCCCGAAATATGGTTATCTGTAGTACTAGATTCCAGCACAAGAAAATACATCAAGCTACCTGGCTGTCTCCGGATCGAAAAACTACCAACCAGATCGATCATGTTGTGATGGACGGAAGACACGTTCCAGTGTTTTAGATGTGCGTGCGCTCCGAGGTCCTAACATCGACTCAGACCACTATCTTGTTGCAGCCAAGATTCGCACCCGCCTTTGTGCAGCAAAAAACGCACGCTAAGAAATACAAGGAAGGTTCGACTTCGAGAAGCTGCAATCACAACAGACAGCCGAACGATTTTCTGCTCGGCTTGCACTCCTGCTCTCTGAGAGCACTCGTCAACAACTCGGTATAAGGGAACTGTGGGACGGCATTTCAAACTCCTTACGTACAGCTGCATCCGAAACCCTTGGTTTTCGGAAAGTGCAAAAGAACAACTGGTACGACGAGGAGTGCCGCGCCGCAGCGGAGAGAAAACAGGCTGCCTACCTCGCAATGTTACGATCGACCACAACACGTGCGTGATGGGATAGATACCGAGAATTGAAGAGGGAAGCGAGACGCATATGCAGACAGAAAAAGAAAGAGGCCGAAATGCGTGAGTATGAAGAGCTTGATAAGCTGGCCGACAGGGGTAATGCTCGAAAATTCTACGAAAAAATGCGGCGGCTTACAGAAGGTTTCAAGACCGGAGCGTACTCTTGTAGAACCCCCAAAGGTGATCTAGTGAACGATGCCCAGAGCATACTTAAATTATGGAGGGAACACTTCTCCAGCCTGCTGAATGGCAGAGAATGCACAACGCCAGGAGAAGGCGAACCCGATTCCCCAATCGATGACGATGGAGCAGAAGTCCCATTGCCCGACCATGAAGAAGTTCGAATAGCAATTACCCGCCTGAAGAACAACAAAGCGGCGGGGCCGATGGATTGCCGGCCGAGCTATTCAAACACGGCGGCGAAGAACTGATATGAAGCATGCATCAGCTTCTTTGTAAAATATGGTCGGACGAAAGCATGCCCAACGATTGGAATTTAAATGTGCTATGCCCAATCCATAAAAAAGGAGACCCCACAATCTGCGCCAACTACCGTGGGATTAGCCTCCTCAACATCGCATATAAGGTTCTATCGAGCGTATTGTGTGAAAGATTAAAGCCCACCGTCAACAAACTGATTGGACCTTATCAGTGTGGCTTTAGACCTGGAAAATCAACAATCGACCAGATATTCACCATGCGCCAAATCTTGGAAAAGACCCGTGAAAGGAGAATCGACACACACCACCTCTTCGTCGATTTCAAAGCTGCTTTGGACAGCACGAAAAGGAACTGCCTTTATGCCGCGATGTCTGAATTTGGTATCCCCGCAAAACTAATACGGCTGTAAACTGACATTGAGTAACACCAAAAGATCCGTCAGGATTGAGAAAGACCTCTTCGAGCTGTTCGATACCAAACGAGGTTTCCGACAAGGCGACTCCCTATCGTGCGACTTCTTCAACCTGCTTCTGGAGAAAATAGTTCGAGCTGCAGAACTAAATAGAGAAGGTACCATCTTCTATAAGAGTGTACAGCTGTTGGCGTATGCCGATGATATTGATATCATCGGCATCAACACCCGCGCCGTTAGTTCTGCTTTCTCCAGACTGGACAAGGAAGCAAAGCAAATGGGTCAGGCAGTGAACGAGGGCAGGACGAAATATCTCCTCTCATCAAACAAACAGTCGTCGCACACGCGACTTGGCTTTCACGTCACTGTTGACAGTCATAACTTTAAAGTTGTAGATAGTTTCGATTATTTGGGAACCAGTGTAAACACCACCAACAATGTCAGCCTGGAATCCAACGGATAACTCTTGCCAACAGTTGCTACTTCGGACTGAGTAGGCCATTGAGATGTAAAGTCCTCTCTCGACAAACATAAACCAAGCTCTATAAGTCACTCATAATTCCCGTCCTGCTATATGGTGCAGAGGCTTGGACGATGATAACAACTGATGAGTCGACGTTGCGAGTTTTCGAGAGAAAAGTTCTGCGAAAGATTTATGGTGCTTTGCGAGTTGGCCACGGCGAATATCACATTCGATGGAACTATGTGCTGTATGAGATATATGACGACATTGACATAGTTCAGCGAGATAAAAGACAGTGGCTACACTGGCTAGGTCATTTTGTCCGAATGGACGAAAACACTCCAGCTCTGAAAGTATTCGACGCAGTACCCGCCGGGGGAAACAGAGGAAGAGGAAGAACTCCACTCCGTTGGAAGGACCAAGTGGAGAAGGACCTGGCTTCGCTTGGAATATCCAATTGGCGCCACGTATCGAAAAGAAGAAACGACTGGCGCGTTGTTGTTAACTCGGCTATAATCGCGTAAGCGGTGTCTAAGTCAATAAAGACGAAGAAGAAGAAGAATTTCAATTGTATGGCTGAAGAAGTTCTAAGAGACAAGTATCAATAACGAATCCGCTGTCCCAAAGTTAAGAAATAGAGTGTGCCCTATATTCATAAACAGTTCATTGGCCTTGTAATGAAATGTTTTGTTATTTCTAGCCACATTGATTGACTTGATGAACTGTCAAGAATTAAGATTACTTAATAAGAAAAAAAGATTATATGAAGATCTTTTATTTTTTCAGCCTTTTCTTTTTTTTCTTTCAGCCTGCAGAGAAAAAGACGTGTGAAAAATTTCAGTTCGAAACCTAAAAAACTGAGGGATTAGTTCACGTATATTCTGACACATGCATATGGCTTTACGTTGATCATTTATATATACCTTATAGGGTCTCCGACTTATTCTTTACTTTTGACATATTTCGAACCATTTCTACCTTCTTTTTGGTTTCAGAGTATCAAGTCCAACTACGTTTCTGTAGAGGTTTTAAGATGAGCTTCCAAATGCAAAGCTATTCTAGATAAGACACCATTATCGGAACGCGCTACTATATACCAAGCAACTTCACTAAATATTCACAATCGCATTCCAATTCAGGCTCAGCATTGCAGTTACTTCCAGTCTTTAAACGTGTAAATTAAACTCTTGATTAAGTAATCCAATAAATTCGCAGTAACAAGATGATTTCGAGCAGTAAGTAATTAAAAAGGAATGTATGAAGAATAACAACACCAAAACTAAATGGAATCGATTGACATACGTAGATAATTCCTTTTAAATTAAAAAGGAAACCAAACAAATTGAGCAAACATCGCCAAGGTATAAACAAATCGTTTACTCGCGGCATCGATTATCGCGAGCAACATGGAAATCGGGTTATACAACCAGATGACTTTTAGTCCTCTCTTTAAGCAATTTAGCTGCATCTTCTTGTTATCCGCAAGTGCAACAATTTTGTAATAACATGTAAAATTCGAAATGAAAAATTTTTATACGCAACGTTTCATGTTACAAAAGTAGAGGCGAGGCCCGATTTGCAACCGCATTCCGGTTGAATACTGTCAGCGTGTATTGATGCCTCGGAGGTGTGCATTGATATGTCATTTTGGTAAAACGATGCTTGTTTGTCCGTTTTACATCTGTGTTTGTGTGGAAATATACTTATGCAATGATGCTTTCAGGAAGTTTAAGAAGTAATCGGTGCAGCGATTATGGGATGGGATGGATATTTTGCTAAAGTATTACTGTTGAAATTTATTATAAATATTGCTTTTCAAAGTTAGTTATACATATTTTTGCTTAAGTGAAGCTCTTTTCTTTTCTTTTCTTTAACACAATGCTGTGAAGTCATATAAATTACTACTTTACGGATTTAGAACGGGCTATAGCTATCAGTATTATAAAGATATCCCTTAGAAACGGGTTTTCTCTTCGACATCAAATTTTTTCGATAGTACCATTTTATGGACATTTGTCCAATATCTTTAGCCAATGCTTTAGCCTTCGATTTCCTTTTCGATCTCGTACATGGGACTGGTATTCGGGTGAGTTTATTGAGCACTGGTCCACAACAATCACTGGCTTGGCTGGAAATCACCTAGAATTGAACGATAGAGGTCCATTAAACTACTTGCTCAAAGCAGGGTTTTTCCTACCGTAGTTGTAGGGGTTCTAACCGGATGCTGCCCAAGAGGCATATATAGTACATCAAGTGAAAAAAATGTCTGGAAGAAACATTTGACATTTCGACACTTTCTTCTCCATTTTCCAGCTTTCATCAGTCAAAGAAAAAAACCTTGGACTTATACCAAGAAGGACATCACAGAATATCGGTGTTTTAACAGTCCAAATAGGATCGCCGAGATATTATAAACGAAGGAGCCTTTTTGAAGGTTCGAAATGCCAAGATAACTAATAAACTTAGTCGGGACCGCTTCTTTTGTAAAAATATGCCTGAAATTATATTATTTTTAGGGTTTCATAAGTACGAGTCTGAAAACGATCCTCACTCCATGATCATTTAAATGGCAAAATCCGAACCTGATTTGACTAGGCGATATATAATTTCAACCATTACACTATTTCTATTACATAAACCTAAGTATTCCATTTTCTATAACAGACGAAATTGGTTTCATTTCGAACCGATTACTCTACGTTTGGGATTATTATAAGATCACTAGCGCATTTTAATCAAAAGGAAGCAACACCTACAGCAATAACGTCATATATTTATAGCATTGCTTCTGTTTCAGCGGTTCATATTGCAATTGTCTTTTACAAATGTACGTTGTGAAGGAAAAGGAGAAGAGTAGAGTGCTTGAGCGCAAATATGCCTCTCCCAACTGCCTCGCCTTTCCACAAGCTACTTAAAGGCAATCAATTTGTAAACGTTTAATACCCTCAAAGCCATGCTGCTGCAACCTAACAACTCCCTCCCCCAACCGCCACAGCAGAACACTTTCGGCAATACTGTTCTTCAATAAAAATTGATCCAATGTTGCATGTTGCATGTAGCAAGCGATGAAATGAAGTTGCTTTGTGGCTGATTGAGTGGAGGAAAAAAATAAACAAAAAACTTTTTCCATTAAATTCCAATTGGAGGTGGAGGCCAAGAAGCCAAGTGGTACTACTTACGGGCACAAACTAACAAACACTTCGATATGTGCTTGCAACATGAATGCTTTCGCATGAAGACATTTCGTTTGTGCGAGTATTTTATGTGTTGCAAAAACTGCAACATTGATCGGCAATAAATTATCGCAATGCAAGTGCAGTTTATGTTGTTGTAATTGCAGTTGAATTTTTTTGTTGCAGCATGTGCAGAGCCAAGAAACGCCCTCAAACGGCAGCAAATGTAGTGGCAACTGCGGCAGCTGTAATATCGTTCTAGTTATGGGTGCAAATCAATTGGTCGGGAGCAAATGGCACACAGTGGGTGCTTTAGCGAAGGACTTGTAGTAATTTGAAGGATGTACTGAACATGCTGGGTTAAAAGCGGAAAAGAGTGCATTTAAATATTTGAATTAAGGGATCAAGTAGATTTAAAAAAGTAGGGACAAACGTGGGTTGGTCTGAGCCGAGAACACTAAAGGCAAGGCAGGCAAGCAGCCATGTACTTGGTCTTAATATTGTATGCGTGGGCGCCTTTGCTTCCGGTGTATATCCATGAGTCTTGAGTCATTGGATTTCTTTGCTGGAGTATCTTTCATACTAACGACATGGCCTTACCGCATAGCTCTTACAGTTTGCGGTTCCAGTATCTTTGTTTCTTCACTCACGTGTACGGCTCCAAAGATCTTGCGAAACACATTTCTCTTGAATGCTTCAAGTTGTTTCTTTTTCCTCTCATCTCGGATCGTCATCATCCATGTTCCTGCGCCGTATAAAAAGATGGGGATAATGATTTTGCGCGTCGAGTGAGGAATCTGTTTCACAATTGGCTATCGATCTCAAAATAACACCTGTTCTTCTTCTTCTTAATTGGCGTAGAGACCGCTTAAGCGATTATAGCCGGGTTAACAACAGTGCGCCAGTCATTCTTCTTTTCGCTTCGTGGCGCCAATTGGATATTCCAAGTGTAGCCAGGTCCTTCTCCACTTGGTCCTTCCAACGGAGTGGAGGTCTAACTCTTCCTCTGTTTCCCCCGGCGGGTACTGCGTCGAATACTTTCAGAGCTGGAGTGTTTTCGTCCATTCGGACAACATGACCTAGCCAGTGTAGCCGCTGTCTTTTAATTCGCTGAACTATGTCACTGTCGTAATATATCTCATACAGCTCATCGTTCCATCGAATGCGATATTCGCCGTGACCAACGCGCAAAGCACCATAAATCTTTCACAGAACTTTTCTCTCGAAAACTCGTAGCCTCGACTCATCAGATGTTGTCATCGTTCAAGCCTCTGCACCATATAGCAGGACGGGAATTATGAGTGATTTATAGAGTTTGGTTTTTGTTTGTCGAGAGAGGACTTTGCTTCTCAATCGCCTACTCAGTCCGAAGTAGCACCTGTTGGCAAGAGTTATTCTGCGTTGGATTTCCAGGCTGACATTGTTGGTGGTGTTTACACTGGTTCCCAAATAATCGAAACTATCTACAACTTTAAAGTTATGACTGTCAACAGTGACGGGAGTGCCAAGTCGCGAGTGCGACGACTGTTTGTTTGATGAGAGGAGATATTTCGTCTTGCCCTCGTTCACTGCCAGACCCATTTGCTTTGCTTCCTTGTCCAGTCTGGAGAAAGCAGAACTAACGGTGCGGGTGTTGAGGCCGATGATATCAATATCATCGGCATACGCCAGCAGCTGTACACTCTTATAAAAGATTGTACCTGCTCGATTAAGTTTTGCAGCTCGAATTATTTTCTCCAGCAGCAGGTTGAAGAAGTCACACCATACACCTGTTGGCAAGAGTTATTTTGCTCTTGATCTCCAGGCTTAGAATATTGGTGAAATCTATCCTGCTTCCGAGATTAGCTTAACTTTTTAAAATTTATACTGCCAACAGGGATGAGTTCCTAAGATGCGCGGGATCTGTCGATGTGGCATTTTCAGCTTCTCGCTACCGACTTTAATCAGATCTGCCGGTAATCCATCGGCCCCTGGGGCTCTCGTGTTCTTAAGCCGCCTTAGAGCACTTGTCACCTCGCTTTGGTCGAGTGTTATAGAAATTAATTCAATGTACTTACAATGCAATTCAAATAATTCTGACTATACTTTATTAGGGCGCTTGAGGTATAAATCATTCGATTGCTTTAATTCGTAATGTACGCTTGAGGGTCTTAGTAAGATTATCCGGTTGGTAGAGTAATGGAAAATTAAACATTTTCTGAACAATGAAATATCCTCACCGATTGTGAAAACAGAGTTTTGAGCCGATTATAGGCTCCAAAGTTAAACAGTTTTTTACAAATACACTCATATCTCCGAAACTATTTCCCGGGTAAGCTTAAAATGTTCAGACAATATTCTCAAATAAATACACAGATCGATTTTTTGAAAAGCATAAATGAATATAACCTCTTAAATATATATAAATAAACAATAAAAAAATCCAAACACAGACCTACGATCAATTATTTACCAGATTATAGAAGGTCAGTTTTAAAAATTTTGTCCCATAAAATTTGGATTTTTCACATTATCACGTTTTGTCGACATGTCAGTTATGACAAGCGTGTTTTAATTTCAATACGTTGTATTTACATACAAAATCGTAAATTCAATTCCATTACAATCTGCTTACAAAGCTGTCAACTTCCCACTATTGAAAGTTGGCAAAATAATAATGCAACCACACCAACTTCATACTCAAAAGCATACCTGTATATTCCCGATAATAAAGATCATAAAGCAGCAAACATTGCATACTTTCTCGATGAAGCGATTGCAGAACGTAGAGCCACAATGAAGAAGCATTTTTAATTGACTTCTGACTTGACTTTTTGCGCTTGCGGCCATAACAATGTGTACGGATCGCCCGTTGGTGGCGGCAATGAGTTGATCGGCGTGTTGCCACAATGGTCGGCAACAGCTGCTGGCGCAACGCTGTGGTGTTGGTGGCAACACACAGAAGGCCTCGCCACTTTTATTGCTACTCAAATAGCGCGTCAATGGTTGTCGTGCAGCGCAACTCCTGTTGCAACGTACGCGGTTGCATTATTACGCGTTGTTGTGGTAAACGTTAATAAATGTGTTTGTAAGAGCGTGTTGTGTTGTTGCGACTGGATGTTGCAATTCTTAAAAGTTAATAAAATACGCCCAATGATAACAAGAAGTCAATCGAACGCATAACTCGGCCCTGAGGTCTTCATCTTCAACTTTAGCTTTGGTTTGCGCAATAAAAACAACAATATATTGTTTTAATTTTTTTAATCTTTTTTATAAATATTCAATATTGTTAATCCGCCAACAACTTTGTTTGCGCCCAAAGCTGGATGCTGTCGTGCCACTGGACGCAGACGCATAGTGTGGCAGCGTTCGGCCAGAAAAACAATCAATTAGGTGCCACGAATGTTGCTGCCACAACGCCAGCTATTTCAGCCTTTGTCTTTATAATGGTTGTTTTATTTTGGCGCTTGCGAAAGTGTGATGCCACTGCTGCTACTCGCTGCTACCCATTTCGGCTGCATGTTGCTTTATTGTTTTTATTGTTGTCGGTTATATTGGCATTTTACGATCGCGATTTGGTTTTTTACCTGTGTTTTTGTTGCTTTTTGATCGCAACAGCTCTTTCTGCACGGCGACATGCATATCTCCTGCAACTGCAGCGTTTTATGGTGGCTTTCAGCGGCCGCGGCAGGATTTATTGCACATTTTTATAGTTACGTGTAAATTGGTTTTTAAAAAGTAAATTTATCATAACACAAAAACAAGCCGTTTCCATTCACTACACTTGCAACTTTTCACCAAGTTTGCATTGTGCCGAGCTTCTTATATCGAATTTTATTGCTGTTCGGTTCTTTATGTGATACGTGCTTTGCATACAGTAACGTCCATAGAAATATGTTACATCGAATTTTATCCGGACTGACAGAACAAAAATGTATTTTCGCGTGATTTAATACAAATCTTTATTATCGTATTTAAAATTCTGAGACAATGCAAGCATTCCAAAGCTTAATACAATTTCCTATACACTTGTTATAATCTTCAGTGCCTTAAGCAAATTTAAAGTTTTTCGGTTCCGGTTCATTTTTGGAACGCCATTCTCTAGATTTTTGGATGGTTACATCGTCTTTCCTATAAATCCACGTCTCGTCACCGGTAATGATGAGTTTGATGAATGTAGGGTCCTCAACTTCTATTTCCGGCCTCTACAACACATCGTTTTAGCAAAGGATTAAGATCTTTTGGTACGAGTCAGCATTGACTGAGGTGAATGCACGACTCGTGTGAAGCGTCCGCCGTCGTCGAATTGCTAAAAATTTCGAGCTTACATTTCCTTTACATAATATGCAAGTGCTAATAAGACAAAGAACCACTCGAAGTAATGAAAATATTGCTGCCTTTTAGGCAAGTATTGCTGAAGACCGCAATTTGCGGATTCCAAGACGATCCCAAGAATTGAGACTGTTAACCATTAGACTACTTTTTGTGGGATTGTTTGAAGTCATTGGTTTTTAGCAATAAACCAGACTTTTTCAAGCCCTAGAAGTCAATATTGAACTTGCTCTTCATAACATACGACTTGATTTAGTCGAAAAAATACTCGAAGATTAGGTTCATCGAATTCGTTCCTGCAAAAGAAGTCGTGGAGGCCATTTGAATGATGTTACATTCTGATTGGCTCTGATAATGGTGTAAGTAGAATTCAAATACCAATCACTATCAGATAACTAAAACTAGTTATATATCGGCCAACATATCGTAGAATCAGTTATTTTACTCCATTGTCATATTTTTTCATGCGTTCTGTCCATATTTTTTCATCTGCCACTGTACGCTTTTGCCTCTTTATTGATAGCTTCAGAAACATTTATGTAAATACAGATATCTGCTCGTCCAGTTGATTGTGGCGACAAATTGAGTAGCTGTCAGTTCTGGACCGGAGTATTTGATTAAATTGTTAATGGCTTATAATTTACGCTTTTAGTAGCTTTTATGGGAAAGTTAAGAGGTTTTAAAGCGAAGTCGTGTGAAGAATTTGTGCAAGAAGTAACCTTTATATGTTCTATATATGTGCATTCATGAGAGTGGATTATATAACACATTTTCAGTGTTCTGAAAGCCTCTTTGAATATTTAATAGTTTCGTATTTAAGAAAGATACGGAAAAATATTTTGAAGCTATATGCTGTAAAGATCCGATCTGAATAAATGATATTTCGTGAAGTTAATTTGTCAAATAAAAAATGGTTTCCTACAAGAACCTGAGTTTTATAGTGGTCCGATGTCGATGGTTTCAAAAAATTAGCAGCTTGAGAGAAAAGGATTTGTGTAAAAGTACAGATATATAGTAGATATGTCATAAACGGAGGAACTACACGAACATATCGACTCAGCTCGTCACGCTGATCATTTACATGTAGGCTTTATAGGATCTCTGGCATTTCCTTTTAGGTTACAAACTTTGTGGCAAAATTTTCAGGGTATAAAACAGCTTTTAGAGGTTTTTAACAATTCGGTGTCTTTGCAGAACTTGTGGTATACTATATATCACCAACTCCATCCGAACCGGTATGAACTCTCCTAGGCATCGCATTCGGGACGATGTTTGACAACCCTGACTCGAAAAATGCGCTATATGAACTTTATGAAGGTATAAACATGGTACAAAATACATATATTGCAGTGACTCGTCTGTCTCAGAGAGTTCATACATTGAGTGTGAAAAATAAAAATAGTTGGTTGTAGCAGAAGAAGAGGCTTCCTCTGCATTAAAGAATGCTTTTTAGCAACCAAGGACTTGACCAACACATGAGATGTGACCTTCATTAGATTTTGTCAATTGGAAGTCTTATGAATAAAGTTTGCGGCTAAAGCTTGCCAGAACAAAAACAGTAGCTCAAATTTCGTATGAAAATTTTTGCAGCCAAATTAAATGCGAAGCAATTCTTTGCATAGCCGCTTTGAAATATGAAACTGTCTTAATTTGACGGCGTATTTCAGCAATAAAATGCAAATAGCGCAGCGGCAAATAGTCAGCGATGTTGTATTGTAATTAACCCCTTTTAAGCCGACTTAAATCAAGAAAATTAAACACTTTCCGAATGTTGCACGCATGTTGCAATTAATATTCTCGGCTTGCCAAAAGGCAAAGAGTGTCATGAGCAAATATGTAAATATGCTGTATACATACAAACGAACATACACACATCTGCTATATGTATGCATGTCGTATACCTTGGTGTGTAGGCTGATGCCATTGCATTGCTGCGGGTGCAATGTGAATTAAAGGATGGCAGGAAGTGGGTGGATTGAGGGGTGCCGTGAGGGCAGTATGCAAGTATATATGCGCAAATATGGAGGTTGTATTTATATATCCGAGCTGTGAACAATAGCTCAGCCCTCGTAATTGTTGCTGTTGATTTTATTGCTGTAGTTGATGTTGTGACAGACTGCCGACGGCTGTGGCAAACGCTGCCAGTTGCGCTCATCATAAGCCTCTGTAGTGGCAGGGTGTGCATTATATGTCTGAATGTGTGTATGTGTATTTTCAGGCCGTGTGCGGCAGGCGTTAAATTGACACAATTGAACACACCCTCGAGAATTTTGCGGCTCAGTGAGCGCTGAAGCTTGATATCAACAACTGCTAGTGGGTGAATTCATAAACCAATATAGACGCACACACACTCATTTGTATTTGGGTGTGTAAGCTTGTACTTAGATGGCAATATTTGTGTGTGCACGCTGTACCTTTGCTTTTCAAGCTCCGTTTGTGCTGCTCAACGTGTGAATTGCACGCTCGAGGGTGCATTTAATCGGAAATGTTAACATCTTCATCAAGTGGTAATGCGTCGATTGCTGCGCTATGCCCCTGAACTGCTTCTTGTGTACTTTTGCGAACCAGACGGGAGAGCGGTGGGGGATTGTAGGCACAGGGGCTTCTGAAGATGCCTTCAGCCACCTTAAATGTTGGTTTTAAGCTGCTGCGCTTATTTATTGCTTTGTAATTCGCATCAATGAACGGGTGTAGATCCACATACATAGGTCCTAAATATGACTACGTGGCAGTATGTAAACACACTTAATCCCGACTTCAATGTTCCGAATAGCTTTTACATGCTGCACGTATTGTTGTGGGTAAGCTTGTTGTTTAGCTATACAAGTTATTGTTTACAAATAAATGCCATATTGATATGATATACCATAATATGACAATTGATTTCATTTAAGGCATATACGGGTATACATATCTTCAGGTATTTAAATATTTGTAGATCATTCAAATATATTTCATTAGATATTATAAGCTATTTGTGTTGTTGTAAGGAATAATACAACTTGGGTATGGAATAAAGGAACTTGAAATGTAAGAGTCACATCTTCATAGAATAATCGTCTCCATTTTCTAGCAGCCTCTTCGTTTTATCAATTGCAACATTTTTTAGTAGTAGATTCAATATTCTCACAGATGCAATAAGGAATTCCTTTTTATTCATATGGCAATACTTCTAATATATTTAGATGAAAGTGTTTGTTCATGCGAAATATGATAAAAAATGTGTCAATTAAAGAACAAGAGATCGTTTCAAAAATTGTTTCATAAATTGGCACCCTCTTATTTTATGTATGTTCGTATGTAGGTTGATCTTAATATGTCAATTATTTGCTTTTTTGTGGGGTTAATTTTGATTAGGTAGCCATGTGATGCTGGAATTACACTCACCGGACCATCGAACGAGACGAACGTCAATGAAAAGGGAAATTAATCCGAAGTTGAATCAAATCTTTATATCTTTAGTAATAAAGTACATTTCCGACTACAAGTATATGCAAATAAGGCTGATGAGGCCTTCAACGCACCTTTATATCAAGAAAGAGGTGCTATCTGATGTAGATATCATGTTTAAGACGTTAGTGGTCCACATTTTTTCAACTGAATGTTGGAGCTAACTTAATTGTCAATGGTGATCGTTAAGACAAATAATTCGACTTTCTGTTTCCTTTTGATAATATCAGTAGTCTATACTCTGGTTTCAGCTGCACAGGTTAAGCGAATTAAAGTTATTTTTTTATCAACGCTTTACTGTTCTTTAGGATGAATTTAAAAAATGCCAACTTATTTAATATATCTACCACAGAGGCATTACTTAATAAAATTCCCATCGGCATTTTGATCTCATTTTTTCATGGAGAAAATAAAGCTGCAAAAAATGGATTTCCATTGCAAATATACTTGATACCATTTAGTCAAGTGTAAAAAATTCAATCAGCATACTCGGCAAATATACGACGCTGAGGCGGACGCATTGCAATGACGACCAGGAAAAGGAAAGTATAAAGGTAGTCATTGAAAGAGAAGGCGCACAGTGTTACCGCATGCCCTTTTATAAGGTAAAATTATTTTGGAAAAAGAGAATATGAAATAAATTTTATGAAAAAGGGAAAAGTTCAGTACATGATTGAATAATGGTAGGCAGATTTGATTCAATTTGCTTATTATTCTGCTGATCAATAGCGAGAGATCTTCTAAAACAACAACCTATTTCGCTCAATCGGTCTGAAATTATCGCTAAAGGGAGTAATTTGTCGAAAATTTTAAATCTATGTTTAAGGATGAAGGTTAAAATCAGTGTGGAGAAATGTATGAAGATTAAAAAAAATAGGTATAATCGCCACTTTCTTTTACCACTTCAAAATACCAGGGTCTTTTATTTATACAACTTATTGTTCGATTCGCTAACTTTGAGCAAGCCATTTTGTCCTCTCCTACTGAGTTGCCATTTTGCGTCGTTGTACTTCATCTACATTAAACGTTGGCTCTTCGAATTGCTTCATATTCATTGTCAGCAAATAAATGCTGATCCGCAAAAGTTTTTGCTGCGACGCTGAAACAAAACATTCAAGCGGAATCGAATTGTACTCTCGATAATTTAATTTGTCACAGAGAAAAATAGCAGCATACACGAAATACACGAAACGATAAGTTTGGCGCAAGTGAGCTGCTGGCTGAGAATTGTAAGTAGCATTTCGGAAAAACTTCCGTTGATTTTAACAAGAGAAATAAAATCTCTTTTTGCCTCAGTAAATGACTTCACATGTACATATGTATGGATGTGTGTACGCTCGAGAAATTTCTTTGTTTTGTGCATTCCTCTACTCTTTGTTAGCATTTCCTTCTAACTGCTCTATGTACATATTTTGCTTTTTTGCTATTCTCATGCGCAAATACTTTTATATATTCCATCCAGCTCGTCTTTGAGTTTTCACAATTTTTTTCTTTTTCAGTGTTCTAACGCTTAAAATTCATTGGCGCATGAGAACACGTTCTTACTTTATTCCTTCCGTTGGCTCACTGCTTCAAACGCTCTACCATAGTCGTCGCCCACCCGCTCGCCAGCTCGCCCAACGCTCGTGCATAGAAATAGCCAACAAAAACAAAAAAGTTGTGAAAAGTTATGTCGGAAGGAGACTTGCAAAAAATACACTCGTATTCTGGTACACTTGTACAATTGTTTGAAGTACTTGCGCATACTTGTCGGCTTGTCACAGTGCGACTGCCGCCCAGCTGGCATTTATCCAGCGACAGAACGCTGTGGCAGCGGTTGGTTCTTGGCTGTTGGCTGTTGGCTGTCGTCGTTGAGTATTATAAGTTCGCCCATATTATGGGAACAATAAATATACGTGATCAGCATATTGGGGCGACGTCACGCTGTGCTCATCATGTCCTTGCACATCCTGTGCGACGTCCAACCACCAGCACAGCCGGCACAAATACTCCCACAGATACTCGCCTGCCATTCAAACTTCACACAGATTTTTAGCTTTATTTGCTATAACATTTTTCGTTACAGTTACCGTTATAAAGCAAATGTAAGCACACAATCACACATACATATAAATATATATGTATGTATTCTCAATTGTGCATTTGACATTAAAGTATTGCAGGCGCCATTTATATTTGCTGTAGTGCTGGAATTATAGGATTTATGCATGACGCAGCTACCAGGATTTCAGCAGGAAACACTTGAAGAGTTTTGTGTGCCACAGAAGAACTTTTTGACGCATTGTTGTAGGGATATTTCTTTTTTCACTCGAGTGTGCAAGCTAAAGAATGATAAGAATGGGACTTATGATCGGGTGTCGCGAATTTTGGTATTTTGCGGGTACTCGGATATGCTGAGAGTTGTATGGAGTCCAGCGGCTTTGAATTGTTATCCTTTGTTATTTAAGAAGTTAATAACTCTTTGAATGTTGCAGGGACCCAAGATTCTGAAGCGACTAAATTTACTAAATCTGTCTTTCGCAAAAGAGCTAGTCCCCCAAGCGGCAATAATTAGACTCTACGATTATTTCTGAAAATAATATAAATAGCCGTAGTGGAGATTTGGATTTACCCAAAGCAGTGATTTCAGACCTTCCCATATATTGGGAAAGTGCTTTTACGGACAGTTCTTTTGCATTAATTTAATATCAGGAAAACCGCAAAGTGGTTTGCACGATTTAAAGTGGTGAGTTTGGCTTGGAAGACGCAGAACGTCCTGGGCGGTTAGAAAAGTTTGAAGATGAGGAACTAGAAGCATTACTCGATGAAGACTGTTACCAAACACTAGAAGAGCTCGTAGAATATTTGGGAGTCACTCAGTCAGCTGCTTCAAAACGTTTAAAAGTAGTCAGACACTTTCAAAAGCAAAGAAATTGTGTGCCATATAAATTAAAGCCAAGAGACGTTGGAAGATAAGTTTATATGTCAGAAATAGCGTTCTATCGCTACAAACATAACTATTTTGCTGAAAATGACCGGAATTTACGACTAGACGGCAGGTATTTTTTCCTCAACCCTTGCTCTTTTGCCAACTCTCTAACATTTACGTTATCATTTTCAAGTACATTTTCCGTAGTTGAGCAGGTCGTCCAAAAAGAGGCATGTTTTCAACGATCTCTCGACCATCTTTACAGGCTTTGTACCACGTGTACGCTTGTGATAAAGCTGAATCACCGTAAGCCCGAAATTTGGTTACAAATACAAAATTTGAGACAAATTATTTGTTCGATATATATATGTTTTTATCAGCAAAATCGATTTTGTAGTTTTGGAGTCCACACAATTGCGAGAGATAAGATTCTCTTTGTTTTGAACGTTGTATTTGCTTGGTTTTTCCTAACTGGTTCATTTTCAGGCAAATATCTTCGTAAACGGTAGACATGTTGCTTAGTTTGTATTTATATTTACTAATTTGTATTTATATACACTAGTTTTCAAAACATACACAATTTAAAGTTTATTATTTATAAACACTGATTTCTACTATTACATCTTCTTTTAGTGAAAACATTTGCGATGGATGTTCGGCCACAAATTGTTCATTTACGTTTGTAATATTAGAACCACTAGTTATTTCATAAGAATGAATGTATATTTATAAGCTTAACTCCCCTATTTTTGGACCCCAGCGCGCCTGCAAGTGTGCTGCATTCCGCCCCCACTGTGTATTAATTCGAATGTAAGGGGGTGTCAGCTTGAATGACGCCATTTTTAGCCTTAAACCGTTGTACAAAAGGACTTGCGCGTTTTATAGTTGTTTGCTCTTAATTTGTTGTGGTACGCATATTTCTCGCTCGATATCATTTTTTAGTTTTTACTTGTTTTCCAACATCCTTTTAAGTAGCTTTTCTTAGGGACTGCGTTGACAACGTGCCTCCTTAGCTTAAGTGAAATAAAATAAGCCAACATTTTGCACTTTCTTTCACTTCCTTTCGCTAGCCTCGAATGCACGTATGTGCCTTGAAATACGCCATTTTTTGTGGGGCGCCGACGAACGGATGCTTTGCCTATCTGCACGTGGCCTCTGTGCCACGACGCTCTCTGCCTGTGCATAAGATGGTGCCTGAGAAAGATGATGAAAAAAGTTAAAAAAGTTTAACTGGCAGAAAGTTGAAAGGACGTCAAGTGAAAAGTTTTATGAATTCTCTACTTTTTCACAAAGTGTACTGAAGTTTACTTGCTGCTTGCTGTATATTTTTATGGCTGCTGTGTGTGCACATTTTTAGTATTTCTTTTTTAGTTTTTTCTTTGAAAAGTATCTTTTTAGAAATCACTGCAGTGTAAAATGGGTGGAGCACAGGAAATATGCATAATCATCTTTGTGCTGATTTCAAATCGCATTGAGTGGGAAAGCAGTGCGAGCTCGAAGGAAATGTTGTGGATATACGCCGCCCATAGTACCTGCTGAATGGGCGCAAAACGGAGACTGCGGGGTGTAGGGTGAGCTACAAAAAATGGCTACCACTGTGACCGGATAGCTGTTTGAATTTTATGCAGTTTCCTTTTTTCGTTTTGTTTCTCCTTGTGGAATATTGAAAAGTTGAAAAGTTTGTCGTTTCTGCTCTGCTTTGCTTTGCTTTGAGATTGTCAAGTAATTTTCAACGAAATTTGCTTGTAATGAAATTAGAGTAGAAGTGGTAGGAAACAAGTTTTTATTGCTGTGCACATAATTTATAGCTTGTAAACGTTATGAGATTTAAAAAGGAATGATTCATGGAAATCTGTAAAGCTTCTTAAAGCCTACCATCTCTAGTCGAAATTAGATTTGAGTGCTTTTAAATTTTTGCTTCATGCGACTGGATGTTAAAATATCAGAATCAATTTACAAATAAGCTCTTGGTTTAGCGAGAGAGCTGACAAAATAATCATTTAACTGAAAAACGAGAGTTACACGTCGCGACGCGTCGTCTTAATTTTAAATACTTTTGACTCTAGATCTGTCATAATACGTCGAAAGGGACAATCGAGTGAGATGAAACTC
Source organism: Bactrocera tryoni (assembly GCF_016617805.1). Taxonomy (NCBI): domain Eukaryota; kingdom Metazoa; phylum Arthropoda; class Insecta; order Diptera; family Tephritidae; genus Bactrocera; species Bactrocera tryoni. The sequence continues at coordinate 1,358,162 of NC_052503.1, forward strand.
CTTAGAAAATGCAGGATGTCCAAGACCATGTGCCAGGGCTCCGAAGGAAAACACTTATGGTTTTTGCATTTTTACATAAGGGGGGGTTGGCCTGTATTGACAGATCATGATTAGATTGATGTTGAATTCAATGGGAATATCAGACTCATATTTCATCAATATGGGTGGCCATGGTTATTATCTGTTCCGTGGAGTGATGTCAGGAAATACAATGTTTTCACCAAATTTTACTGAGACGACTGGCGTAGTTTTTAAGATATAAGGTGGATGGGAACACTTTCCCAATAGATGTATTTTACAACTTCCTTAAATTGTTACTGAATTTTATTTTGTCTGTTTTAATGACCTCAAGATTTTATTTGTTATATAGTGATGCTCTGTTATTAACTATATTATTATAACCGACTCCCAAATTAATTCTCTTACACAATTATCGTTTGCGAGTGCAACAGATGTTCGCTCACATATTCACCTCAAATAAGTAATTAACTAATGGGCGACTTTACTGACCGAGTGAGGTTCTTTAATTGTACCTTTCTTTGCAATTGCATGTGTACATATATACATATATGCGTATGTATTTGAGTTTCACGTGTACTTTTAGTTAATTTCATTTATATGTTGCTTTGGTAATTACTGCGTTGCGCGGAAAGTGTGAAGTGTAGCGCGAGTGTCATTCCTTAAAGGGGTTAATTAGATGGAGTGCGTGAAGTACTGGTCGCACATCTGAGTAATTATACTCTCCGGTGTGTGTGCGTTTGGTGGTAAATAACAGTTGTCCGTTAATATTTTTGGTCATTTTGTTGCCGTCTTCATTAAATTTCAATTTGTCAACGATCATTGCCTCCAATAATGACTTTATTAATTAGAACAGAGCGAATTGGGTTGAAAAATTTTCAAAAAATTTATTAAGGAATCGACGAGTCTTACTAATTTAGGAAAATTTTCAAATTTTTCGTTATGTACAATTTAATCTTTAAAAAGTAAAAACATTTATTTATATAAACTTGCCACATCTTTTTTTTAAGTTTTTATAAAATTTATATCAATGAAAGGGATTTCAAGCAAACTTTGTTCATAGAAGTACCTCTTTTAATATAGGTTGCAATTTTATATTTTATATAATGTCAATTGGATGTATGAAAACCTTTATAATGATGAATGCACCGATTTTCATAACTTTTAGTTGAAAGATTTTCTATATCTTCGGTAGTGATTTATTATCATTAGTATTAACAGGTCAATGGAAAAGTCCCCGGCCTGACACATTGATGGCGCTACTGGGTTGTATCCATATGATTTTTAATTATCCCTAACCTTCAAACTGACGTTGAGCAATATTAAAAGCTCCGTCAGGTTCGGGAAGGATCTCTCCGATACCAAACGAGGTTTCAGACAAATGGGGTCCCTTTCGTACGACTTCTTCAATCTGCTCTTGGAGAAAATAATTCGAGCTGCAGAAGTTAATGGAGCAGGTACAATCTGTTATAAGAGTGTACAGCTGCTCGCGCGTGTATGAATTTGACAGCTGTCGGACTATTAGTTTGTGAATTATATCATTTCGAGTGAATCAACTTTTGTCATAGTGAAAAAAATGGATAAGGAGTTTCCGGACGGTGTCCCAGTTTAGATGTGGTGAAACAGTGGACACCAAAAAGAGGATGTTACCGTCGAAAACATCAAAACAGTCCACAACATGGGTGACTGTAAAGTGAAGTTGTGCGAGATGTAGATCATGGCATTGACAGTCATCCGAGTGTACTGCATATGATGAACCAGCTCCAAAGCGTGGTAAAACACATTAGTCGGCAGGGAAGGTTCTGGCGTCTATATTTTGAGAAGCGGATGGAAAATTTTTTATGAAATGGATGGATTACCTTGAAAAAGTAATGACTAGTAACAGTGACTATTACACAGTGTTATTGGATCGTTTGAACGACGAAAGTGCCGCAAAAATGCATTTGAAGAAACTGAAAGTGACCGTATCACAAGTCAGTGAAAACGATGACGAAAATCCATGAATTGGGCTCAGCGACTATTTTCTAGTCTCAGATCTCAAAAGAATGCTCGCTGGGAAGAAATTTTCGTCGAATGAAGAGGTGATCGGCGAAACAATTACTAGTGACGAGACGTTAGTTTATGAATATAATGTCGAAACTGGGAATGGCGTTCCAAAAATGAGCTGAAATCGAAAAAATCAATGATAGCACTGAAAGTCATCCAAGCTGAGGTTGAAAACAAGTGGATAGAAACTTGAATTAAGCATTAACATGTTTGTATTGGTTCGAAAAAGCCTGTTTTTATTAATAAAGATTTGAATTCAAAAGATAGTACATATTTTTTTTTTTTGCTTCTGATGTTGATCAGACACAAGATGTGTGCTTATGAATGTTGATCAAATGAATGCATAAATCCTTACAATCGTCTCGATTAGTTCTAGGTGATAAAACAATCATAATGCATACAAATGTGCAAGCTTGGTGGAGGGTAGAGCCGAAGAGAGAAAACAAGTAAAAAAATTTGCAAAACATTGTTGCAGAGCAGCCCGACCGCCTAAAACTCGCGCCAACACTGTTGGTGGGTATGTTGAATGGAAAGTTAAAAATACGTTCGTTGTTTTCTTTAGCAGTATGTTTAATTATATTTTATTATATTATTATAAGTTAATCATTACTTTCCTCAATAGACAAATAGAACTATTGAAGTCATCCATTTGTTGATGCACCTGCATGGTAACAAGAATAATGGAAAAGATGTTATCATTCAATAAAAAATGTTGATAATATAAGCGGATAGCTTCAAGCCCAGCAAAGAGAGAAATAATTATTATTTTGCAAAGTTTAAAAAATTCAACGAACTGCGAAGCAATCGGGACACAATCATTAGACCTAAACTAGGCGGTGCGCCGCGGCTTCATTGAACAGAACTGAGTTGACGAATTGTTGATGCTTATTTATAATGAGATGTCACATTACACCCCTTTTGTGGCGAATCGGTAACAATCGTAACGGTGCATTGCATGCATTTATGACTTTGATTACAAGTTGTTATTAGTTTTGATTGCATTAAGTGAGTGCGCTCGAATTTCAACAAAAACAACAAGAACAGCAAAGCCACCACAAACAGAAAAAAGATCGAACACACATTCATGCGAGCATCAGCAGTCAGCGGTCGATTAGAGCAGTCTCGTACATACATACATACATACACACTTGCATATGCATATACGTATGTATGTATGCGATAGAGATGCATGTGTGGGTGTGCCAACCAGCAGTAAAGTGCACAAAGGCAATGGAAAAAGTGTAGTTGATTTTTATTTTTCGTTTTTGTTGTTGCATGGAAAATAACAAAACAATCAATTGAAATGTTGGCAAACATGTCAAACTAAATTACCAAGTGTGCGATGTGCGTCAAAGGCCGCTCAAGTGCAGGCATACATACATACAAATCTACATTTGTATGCCTGAATATGTGGCCGTGTAGCTTTATGCGCATGTTGCACGAACAGATGTTGCAGCAAAAACTGGCATTTTATTTCCGCAGCTTTTATGAAAGTGCATATATTTGTGTGAGTGCCTGTGTGTGTGTGTGTTGTGTCGCGACCGCAAAAACCGAATTTTAATTTGTATGCTTGCATTTGCGGTGTGGCATGCCACTATTTTATTTATCTTATTTTATTTTGTCCATCCATCCACTTTACAGTTACGCAATAGAAAAGTCACAACAACAATACAATTTTATACACACACATACAAATGTATGTATATATATATACATATTCCTTTCACCCTGCCAAATTGCAGCAGATTTCCGGTGCGGATGCTGGTGAGGGTGCCACCATTTCACTGATACCAACACAGCGATGTAACCACAGCTTCAACTATTACGTCCGTCTGGTTGGCAACATTTACGCTAGCAACACTATAACCGTTGATTCCTGCACATTAAAACATATGTACATACATACATATGTACGTGTAGACATTCATATTTTTAATCTGATTATTATTATATGAAGGTATTGTGTTGCATGTTGCTTTGTGACTATTCGCGCCACAATCTGCAAAGCAAAGCCGAGAGGCAAGCAAGGAATAATAGTACAAAACCAGAAGGAAATAATAGAAAAATCAAACATCGGCGGCGTAAATCGCAAGCAGTGTCGAAAAGGGTGTTCCATGTTGTTACTATAATTTGCGCTGCTGCCACTCCGCCGCCGCCGCCCCCCAATAGTCGGACTTTTTGCCCGCCACACAAATTGGTAGTAAGAAGAACAACAAAAACTACCACCCTAACCAGCAGCTTCCAGCATACCAACTCATCCCTTACCCCCGCCCGCCGCCGCCGTGGCCCTCCCACGGCTCACGAAGGTTACACGAAAGGGGTGGTCTGTCGGTGTGGGCATGAGTGAATTTTTAACGCTTGTTTGATTGTGTAATTAAATTACACGCCCTTTATATGCGGTCCTTAGGGAGGGCAATCAAATGCGCGGGAATGCCTCGCCTCGTCTCACCGGCCAACGCCAGCAATAAAACGCTTACAATAGTGAGCTGGCTAGCAAGCAGGTCCATTGAAACGCTTACATTTACATTTTTCCATATTTGAGAAATGAGCGAAGCAGCAAAAGAGAGAAGAATTTAACTCGTCACAAGACGAGTAAATAAAACCAAATTCTTTGGTTAAAAAACGTTATAAATTATGAAAAATTTAATAGAATAACTGGAGATGCAACAAAAAATTAAGAAATTTTCCCAGGCTTTGGCGCGAGTTGTAGCTGCTTCACAAGCAACTCGAATGCGTCAATATGGTTTGAGGGAGTCGACGCCCTTTCACCTTTCTTGACACTTTAAAGAGGAAAAGCTGCTGGGTCTGGCGGTTATTATACTCTTTTTACATATTGGTGAAATACACTGCTAGGAAATTTGTATTTTTGTATATATTAGATTAAAGTCTTAGTTTCTTAAACGAGATTGTTCAATTCCAAAACTCTAAAGCTCTTGCTAAGTACATTATGGAAATATCTCAATACCTCCTCTTGTCTAATAAATTTTCGCAAAACTAAAGTTGGACGAACTTAATTATTCAGCCAGCTGCTTTCATTAGATCAGGTATTTCCCGGTCTTTAGCCTAATGTATCAGGTGATCACGGAAATTGACTATCCATAAGGTTTAGAAAAAACGAATTTTTTGTGTACTTTTTTTGAAAAATAATTTTCTTTAATAAATAAATAAAGTTTAAGTGCATTTACACAATTTAATGCTCTTTCTTAATTGATGATTCATTTGAAAATTAACTCCCGTAGCCGATTTCCAGAGGGCCTCGCATAAAAGGTGTCTGGTGGGGAGGAAGATTTTTCTGTTTAAAGTAATCTCAAATGCAAAATCTAAAAAAAATATTTTGATAATAGATGAATACAGGTTATGACCGAAGGACTAGTCAAAAATGTAAATTCTTGAAAACCGATTACACTAAGTTGAAAGAGTTTTTCAAATTCGCTCAATACCACTACTCGCCCGAAACTGCTTGATTAATAAATTTCAATTTTTATTTTCAAATATAAGTACATTATATATAGTTATATACCGAAATATTTAATGTTTTCAACTTCCCAAGTGGACATAACCCCTTGACTGTGTATCATAGCACCAAAATTCAACGACCTCAACCAGCACGATCATTTCGCTCAGTGTCTATTGTCATAATATTAACGGCAGGCATCACAGAGGTCATCATAAATCAACACAAAAATCAACTGAATCGAAGCAATAATATTTTAAATAGCCAAAAGGCCAAAACACAATAATTTCTAAAGCGAACACGGGACATCAAAGCGACTTACATTGCTGGCAGCTATTTAATGGGCAACGAATAAAGCGGAAAAAACACACACAAAACATATTTATTCCAAACACAGGCGTTCAACTGAGTTCAGTGAATGTTGCGGATAGCGTCTGAAGACCAGCCTCATTTATTTGATCGCTCAATCAAAATGATAAATGAAAATTAATATTTCTTAATAATGTTTACAAAGTGAGAATTACAAGAAGCAATCAAAGCGAGCAAATGGCGAATGCCCAACAAAATATGGTAAGACATATGTATATGTTACGATCATATACCTTTATATTGCATGTATGTACTATGTAAGTTTTGTATATGTGTCTGTGCATAACATGGATAGTGGCTTTCCAGCGTCCTAAGGTTAGATACCAGTTATATTAAGGGACTTTAAAGTGCAAATTAAGATGAAGCCTAAATGCAAGGTGGTATTACAAAAGAAAAAACGAACAGTTTGAAGAAATTGCGATTTATTTCTCATGATAGTTAACTTTTATTTCGTGTTACTTGACCGAACAATTTCCACTTATTTAATTCAGTTCGTTCAGTTTATATGGCCACTATAAGCTATAGTGGTCCGATATCGGCTTCTGAGCAGCTTCTTGGTGAGAAAACGATATCTCAAAAACTGAGAGAATTCGTACGTGACTAAATCGTTGCTTTATAGAGTCTCTGAAATTTCCATTTTTGGTGTTGCGAATTTACTATACCCTAAGCAGTATACATATGTATATAAGTACGTATTATGGAGGGTTTCGAAGTAAGTGATTGTGATTGAAACCCCAAGCTAATAAAATTGTTGTATACGCATGGACTATAAGTACGAGTATATAGCTAGTATTGTTATTACGCATATATGTATGTATACATATATATACATATATATATATATGTAGACCCACACGCACTCACAGGCACCCATTACCAATAATGAGAAATGTGTTTTTGCGCTTTTGAGATCTCAATGTGGTGTTTGCTCATTTCCCTTTCCTATTTCGCCGGGTTATTTACTTGCTTTTTTTGCTTTGTGGCGCAACATCACGTCCAACGGTTGGCCAATTGACCACATGCAGCATATAAAGCGTCAGCTCGTACACACCTTTTCCACTCGTTATTCCATCATTTAACTTATTCAAATATACATTTTTATATTGTGGTGCTCCTCCTTCTCCTGCAACACCTTTACTTTGTGCACCTTCGCATAATGGTTAACCACATTACACAAACAATATTCGATTTGCGTTGGTCACTTCGTACACATATAGAATACCATCTTTTTTGATACTTTCTCAGCAGCATGAAAACCTACATACATACATATGTATCTATGTATGTGTTTTGATAAGAAAAATTGCAGCCTATCAATCACTTGTTTAAGTGGAAACCACGGCGCTCACGCCGAAACCGCATAAAAAATCATCAAAACAAAAGGCAAGTGGTGAAGCAACAACAATAGTGGCAAACACAATAAAGTGGAATAAATGCGTAAGCAAATGATGTTTGCTGGAATAATATATTTATTTCTATGCCCAGCCGCACGAAGGCATTCGTCAAAATTTAACAAACTTCACGGACGCAGAACGTCCGCCAAGTAAATGTATTTACGATGTAAATATACATATATACATGCGTAGGTTAATATATCAACACTGTGCACAGTGGACAGGAATTGAAATTAAAGTGCTGTTTTCAAAATTGGTATTTCGCCAATAGCAGCCTATTTTGGTTTGCTAATGGTTGAAAAGAAGCAAATCGACTAAACTATAGCAGTTGTTCACAGCAAAGAAATAGGGAATCTAATAACAACGAACCCTTCAACGTCCTCTTTAACCATGATTTTAGGCATTATTTTTGACCGAAATCATCTGCGTATCTAAAACATTTGGAAAATATATAGTAACATACATACATATGTATAAAAGAGGGTACTGAACCACAACACCAACTCGACATTTTATCTGCGCAGCAAACTGTACTCAGAATAGAAACAATATTTTTTTAATTTTCATAGTTTTTCAGAAATAATTATTTCGAAATTTAAAAAAAAGCAGTTTCTTCCACTTGAACGTTACTTCCAAAAAATTTTTTTATGTGAAAGTTTGTATTGTTATCATTAATTTGAATCATACGATGTTCGGAAATTCAAAGCGTTCCATGCCAAATTTCGTGAAAATATATTGTTAAATAAAAAAGCTTTTCCTGAAAAGACAAGACAGAAAGACTTGATTTTGATCGGTCAGATTGTACGACAGCTATAGCTTCTGACAATCTGAGAAGCTTCTTTGGGAGAAAAGGCCGAATGTAAAATTTCATATAATAGTCTCAGAAAGTGATTGATTGATATATACAAACATATGGGCGCGTCATATTTATTTTCTACGGTCTCCGACGTTTCCTACTAACTTTAATACACTAATCAGGGTATAAAAAATCAAATATATTCACTCCAAGGGTCATTAATATAATCGAGTTCCTTAGAAGACTGTCGATACAAACGCTCAGGGCTAGAACATAAAGGATGAAGGCCTCTTTTTGAAGGAGTAAAGCTTACGTGACCCATGTAAAGTTGACGGAACAATGTGAACTAGTCTACCTGTTACCCTGCCGTGAAGAACAAGGCTGCCGGTTTGCATTCACAAGTCACAGGCAGCTATTTGCTCCATATTTGAATTTAGTCAACCAACAAGAAAAACCAAAGGACACAGTCAAATATACCTATACACACAGAAATCTGCATAGCCATACATTCACAATTGAAAACACACAGACCAACTGCCGCTAAAGTTAAGTCCTCACCGCGTTTGGCATTTGAATATTTGGAGCCGACCGCAAGCACCCCTGAGCTTTCGGCACTGTGTTTAGACTGGTGAATATTTCGGCGCCGCGGCCACTTTTGTCGTGTGGCGTGCACAAACATCTACCATTTGTATCCATATCTGCCTCTATACATATGTACATGTGTATATAGTATGTAGGATGTTAGCGTTTGTACAGCGTCACCGCTGCCTAGCACCGGCCATGTGACTGCGGTTACTGTTGCGCCACTTCGGCTTTGGTCGCATTGGCTTTGACTTTGGCTATGGCGTCGGTTGCGGTGGTTTTGTGGCTTTCACGTCGCTCTATAGGGACAGTCGAACGACTTGTTTGGCAGAGCTTATGCAAGCGTTTCGCTGTAGCCTTCACTTTGACTGAGATTGTTTCGAAAGATTAATTGACTTGCGGCCACACGCACCCGACCAAAAGTCAAAATTTGCAGCGCTAACCCACCGCACGCTCATAAGTCCACATACAGACACACATACATGAGCTAACATATCAGAAGTGTGACTGACTGCCGTTGCTACGCTCACAGTTTAACCGCGTTACTTGAAGGTATTCGGTTGGGTAGGCGTTAAGTTATTTGAAAGCTTCGAGCCTCCTTCAATTCAGGTGTAGTAAATTTTTCTTTACCACATAATGGTGTTTGGTGTTTTGAAATATGCGTAAGTAGCGTGTTTCCGCGCTTAAATGTTGTGGTTTTGTGGCATGAGTGTAACTAAGTTGGATATTAATCAAACGTTATAAAGAGAATGGAGTTAAACACGACAAATTCATATTTGTGAAACTTTACCAAGTACTCACAACCTATTGGTTACAGATAATTCAAAGAGAGAGGAAATGGTATAAATACCTGGCTTAGAGTGGCGAGCTTTAGAATAAATCCAAATAAGAGTTACATGCAAGGTACTAATAGGCAAACGTCATATGCATGCGAGTGTAAGGTCTTGTAAAAATTCCATTATTTTTTCAACAGATGATTCAATAGATTACTTCTTATAAAGTTAGAAAGATGAGATTGTGTACAAGAAAAGCTCTTCAAACAATTTTGTCATTCCTTGACTTAATATTGTTTACCACGCATCAAATCGTTACCAGTGAAGAGAAAGTGCGCATATACGTATTTTACAATTTGTCGAAAATATCGATCAAATCAAGGAAATAGCCGCGTAAGGATCCGAATGAAATGCTTTGGAAGAGCTTTCCATAACCTCAGTTATAAAAATTGCTTGGACAAAATTGCGTTACACCAGTACAATGTATAGTTTTAAAAACTATCTCTGAAACATTAGGTTTCCTTCTATATTTTGGGATTTGGCAACTCTAGTGTTACTATCTGGCAACTGACAAATTGGTCGTACATTTGGACATTTTTGATTTCATGCGCACTCAGAAAGTATTTACGGCCCCTACTTGTATTGTTTATAGTTTCTTGGAATATTCATCTCAGCCAAAAAATGGAGTAAACTCGCGACCTATTAGTGCGAATATTTCTTAAACTTTCGCCGTGGATAATCTCAGTAACAGTGCATTGAGGAACATAATTCAATTTTTGGCCATGAGGCTTAATCACAGACCAGTATTTTTCGATGGTATGGTGAATTCAATCGAGGTCGCATATCACTCCTAGAGGGATTTCGTGAATTTGGATTTGGACGACCAAATCAGTTGTTGTTCCAGAAACTATAGATGCTGTGCGCGAACTAATATTGCAAGATCGCCATGTGACCTTTCGTGAAATAGAGGCAGCTATAGCCATTAGTGGAACCACACAGTTTGTGGATCGCTCGAAAAAAAAAGGCTCGTGTCGATTGGCCGGGAGAAGTGTTAAAAAAATACCGTAACTGTACTTCGAAACGCGTCTATGAAATCATGAAAGGTGATGAAATGTGGATTTACGCGTCTGCGCCCGAAAGTACAGATCCGACGACTGTATGGGTGTTTCAAGATAACCCGAATCCAACAAAAGTTGTTCGCGGTCGAAACACTTCCATGAAAATGGTTTCCTGGTTTTTTTGGAACAACTGGACCTATCTCAACGATACTATTAAAACTATTAAAACAATGAAGAACAGTAAATTCTGAGTGGTATACAACCATTTGTTTGCCAGGTGACGAAGACGGATCACTCTCTATAATACGAGCTCTTAAACATCGACTGAAACAATTGTATTTTTGAGCACTGGGACCTTCAATTTGATGACTTATTCACCGTATAGTCCTCATTTGGCTTTGAACTACTTCTCTTTATTGTCGTTCGAAGAAAATAATCTGAAAGGTCAACGTTTTTCCACATCTGAAGATTCAGAACGTATGTTTTGGATATACCTCAATCAGAGTAGCAAAAGTGTTTTGAAAATTGGTTCAAAGGCATGGAAAAGAATTCAGATCCTAATGGAGAATATTTTGAAAAATAATGAAGCAATTTTCGATTATTTAAATTTGTTTTTGTTCTCTGTAAATTAACTTCATTTTGATCGCTCAGCTTCTATCGCAGCTATATGCTTTACTGGTTCGATATCGGCGGTTACGACAAATGAGCAGTTTCTTGGGGAGAAAAGAAAGTGTATAAAATTTCAGATCGATATCTGAAAAACTGAGGGCTTAGTTCGCGTATATGCTTACAGATAGATGGGTGGTTGGAATTTACCCACATTCGTAACGCTGATTATATACATATATGTATAGGGTTTGTCCGGAAATTAATAAGACTGATTTTCTTCCTCAGCGACTGTAATTCGGAGCGTGCGCGCACCGACTGGATTCGCTGATGAAGACCATGCTGGGACACCTGCGACTTCGGCAAACACCTACAATGTGACTCGTGTGCGCAAAGTTTTGAACTCAGGCCAAACCCTGTATGTATATTATAGGTCTTCTGCGTTTCTTTACGTGTTCTATAAACTTCCTGACTATCTTATTATACTCTGTTCAGGGAATAATGACATTGCGCGGTTCCTTCGGTTAAATTCGAAGATCGCACATTTCGTCAATTATGGTATAAATCTTATAAGATTATATAGCACCATTTTCACGAACTCGTATTGTCTTCGTACTTGCATATATATCAATAAGGTAAAAAGCTACAAGGTATGTGTCTGCTTGCTAATGTGGAGTCAAATGTAAAATGAAAACAAATTCCTAGTTAGATTGGTGTTTCGTTTGAAATACCTTTTCTCCCACCTTTGCATCGTTTTCGTATTTCACGTGTAATTTCAGGTGCAAATAATTGTGTAAACCGAGCTTACCTTTTTGCCAACGTTGGCTAAGTGGAATTAACATAAATTATGTAAGCATATTTTCACTTGCTCTTCGTGCGAAAAAATAGTGGCACATGCTGTACAGAGATGTAGAGAGAGGCCTTGTGGCAAGCACAAGTTAGCCAATACTTCGTATAGCGATGAAATAGTGACAGTGGTCTTGTTTGACGGATATGCCATATATAGTAAAAGAGGCATGTTGATAATATTCCGTCTTCTTAAATAAGTTAATTATTATACTTTACTATCCTTATAGTAATTTCAGAGAAATATCAAATATGTTTTAAATTAAACTTCGAGCTTAGGACTTTGAATGTTGATAAATAAGTCTTGAACATCTCTGCTCTGCCTTAATAATGACATACACATATCTCATGTCCCACACTGTTATTTAATATGACTTCAGAAATATCTTCAACTTTAAATCGTACTTATGTGAGTATGTGCATTAAAATCCAATTATGGAACTGCTTTCTCGTATTAAAACTGTACAATACGTAAACAAAGCAACATTTTTTTCACAAAGCAGATCTTTCGACTTAAAGCTTCTCATCTCAAAAAGGCCAAACGCAAAAAAGGCTAGAGAAAATTAGATTAGGTCCTTCAAAGAGTACGAGCACATTGCTCCGTAGCCTCTGGCATATTCTAGTACGCTCTCGTTGCCTTTCGATGCGCACAACTACATCGGCACACGCTCGGCTGCACAGCTCAGCAAAATGAGCACGCGTACGCTCTCCGGGCGTTATTCCATTACCTCACAGCAACGGTTTCTTTGAGTATTTTGCGAATTTTCGGGGAATTAGGCCACGAAGCCACCATCTTCACTTCAACTTACAACTTACTAATGCAAAGCTTGTAAAGCATTTGGTTGATACGGTGGTTTCATTTGTTTTGGAAGCCAACACGCTCGCATTGTTGACTTCCAGCATATGGTTGTGTGGGTAAGTGTATGTGACTGTGTGTGCGGGTGCGTGTGCACTTTCCTTTGTACTTTGGACTGATTGTAGGCACACTTCCTTGTTCTCTGTAGGCGTGTGAGTGTATGTGTGTGTGCTTTCCAAACCCTATAATTATGAATTTGCAGCACGCGCCGCGATTAGGCGGCGGATGCTCGCATGAATGTCCGTTGAAGCGTAAACAAAACACCACTTTCATAGAATTGCTAATTTACTTACTGGCTTTAAGCCATTGTTGTGTGGCGAAATCCAAATAAATGCTATTTACCAAATTTTTTGTTTGTTGTTTGCTAACCTCAGCTTATTGAGATACGCGTGTTTGTAGTTTGTTTCGAAAAATTATAACTTTTGGACCTCAAGCGACATGCAAAAGAATTGGTTTTCTCTTGGCGGACTGCCGGATGTGCTTACAGAAAAGTTAAAAGCAAATTTGATAAGCATATTTGAAGAAGATTGGATTATGATTTGCCACATTCGCATATGTGGGATGGTTTAAAACACGTCCTATTCTCTAAGTGAGGAAATTGTAAAAAAATTAAAAATTTAAAAAAATTCTATTGAAACGTGTGTCAATACCTTTTAGGTATATACATACCTACTATTAAATTATGACAATTTTAAAGCAAATATAAAGAGGTTGAAGAGTCCAAATGAACAAAGTTTTGAGAATAAAATTTCGCATTCACTTACACCCTGATTGTCAACTAAGATTCCGTAGGTATAAACATAAGTTGGCTGAAATAATCAGTAAATTTTTCGTGGAGTCAATAATGTTAAGGCTTAATCCCATTTTCCATATAACTACTTGCTATAAATCTAGGCTGGGTTGGCCTTCAGTGTTTTGAGAAAATTTTGGAATTTGATTATATGGCCGTTTGTACTCTCTTAGTCCACAGCTAGCTTTCAGTTCCATGAATGAATTGGAAAGTAAATTTTTTTTTGTGGATCATATCAACACACCATCCCTCTAATTTATGAGTTTTAGAAAAAATATGCGACAAGAGGGTTTTAATGGGTTTGATTTTGCTTAAATGTGAAATTACAAAATATTCCTGATCGAATGTGAGATCGAAAATGTGTATTTTTGAACGATTTTAAACTAAAAATTATAATATATTTATTTTAAAACACCAAAAATGTGTTTCTATGTAAACGAACTAAGCAAACTAGACATACTGAAATGTCTACCAGACGGGAGGTTCAAAAATTAATGGCAGCATATAGTCAATATATTTTTATTGAACTCAATTTTTACTAAAAAACATTTTAAACTGCAAAGTAGTTTAATAGACATAAAAATGTAATTTACACACACACTCGTATTGAAAGAAAAGAAAGATTGTTGATGTAAATGTTATGTAAACAATATTTTAGCAAACAATTTGCTCATTTTCTGCTGAACGTAGATATACTACAGCCAAAATGAAAGTTTCGCCAGCCACAACTGCCCACTCAAGCGCATAGAAATCCCTATATATCCACATCCTTATATGTACATACATACATACAAAATACCATATGTAAAATCATATATTCATATGCTTGTATGTACAAGTATTGTATGTTCAATTACGCATGAATTATAATTGCATATGTGAATTTCATATTTTCCCATGATAATATCGTAAACAGAAATTTTTTTAGTTTTCATAATGGCCACCACAAAAATGTGGAGTAAAATATTTAAATAATTATGATACATGAAGTGCGCAGGAATGTGAAGACCTTAGACTATTTTCTTATTTCTACTTCGGAAATCAAAACTGTGGAGTAAAAACTAAACTGGTAGCATGTATGTTTATCTGTGGTAGTTCTAGATGTATCAATTGATACTTGAAACAAATATTTATTTGACATATGCAACAATTGAACAGAGACTCCTTTACCTCGTAAACAAAAGCGTCCTTACGTATTGGTTCTGATCTTAGAACCTTAGTCCCTAAATTTTTTTCGATACGCTGTTTTCGGAGTCGGTGGGGAAAAACTTTTCCGAAACGGGTGTATCGAACAGTAGCTTGAAGTTTTCACACAACTTTTTCAAATCAATTTTTGAGATGACGATTGTAGGAATGAGAATTTTGATTATAATATCGATTTTTACGCCGTCGCAATGAAACGCCTTTATTTTGCGAGTATGCTATTTTCTCAAAAATCAAAATTTGGAAAGTGCTTCGGTCATTATCCGTTTATTTTCAGTCAATTGTAATAATGATTTTTTTGAGTTTTGGGTTGGAATAATTTTAAGCGAAAAATCTTTCTCACTCCATGAGGCGATAAGAACAAGGGCAGCCAATTGTTTTCAAAGTTAAAGCTTGAATATCTAGGTAGGTAGGTAAGTAAGAGTGCTGCCACCTTGGGCTCAGTAAGAGACTTTGGGCTGGAAGCGCCATTTTGATACACTATCGTAAGACATTATACCTACATATATTGATATCACATTCCATGTTGTGTTCACTACTTATCTCCGTTATGTTTATTGTAGATAGACATTCAAGGATTGCTAGCTAAGCTAATGGTTTCAAAAAGTTCGATGTCTAAGTTGTGATAGAGCTGAGCACTCGCAGAAGAAATCTAGAGTCGTTGCCTTGCTCCCTTCGAGCTTGCAGTAAAGCCATTTTTAACGTATGCTCTTCAAATGGCCAATGCCCCGTTATGGTGGCTGGTAGTCCTTAGATTTTGTCTTGTCGTTATTTTTGATTGTAGATTTCCATCTATTTTGCTCTATATGTTCAAATTGCGTATTGAGCTCGCTCTTGATCATTCCTAGCGGACATGGTATTGTTTCTGCTTCGGATTCGTCTAGAGAAGCTCTTGGCCAATTCGTCTGCTCTTTTGTTGCCGATAATGTTCCTGTGACCGAAAACCCAAATTATGGACAAGTCGAGTTGATCTGCCAGTGAGCCTTCAGCATTCCTCGCTTTGTTTCCTAAGCTTGAGCTGATCTTTGGCGATGACAAGGCTATTAGTGCTGCGTGGCTATCTATGTAAATAGCCGCTTTCTCTATCCTCCTGTAGTTGTTCAGTAGAACTCTACAGACCTTCTCTATATCTATTACTTCCGCTTGGAAGATGCTGGTTTGGTAGACGGAAAGATAGAGAGAAGCCAAAAGTCTCAGAGTACACTCCCATCCCAAAACGCCATTTCATTTTGGACCCGTCGATTGAAGTAGTATTCTCCTCCCCTACTAAACCCCTTCTCCATTCACGACTAGTATGTATAGATTGATTTTTTAGTTTAATATCGTGCTGGTTCAGAATTTCACTATGTCCATAACTCTTCCTGTTCCAATTCGATTATCTTCTTCTTCTTTACTGGCGTAGACACCGCTTACGCGGTTATAGCCGAAATAACAACAGCGCGCCAGTCGTTTCTTCTTTTCGCACGGTGGCGCCAATTGGAGATTCCAAGCGAAGCCAGGCCCTTCTCCACCTTGTCTTTCCAACGGAGTGAAAGTCTTCCTCTTCCTCTGCTTCCCTCGGCGGGTACTCCGTCGAATACTTTTAAAGCTGGAGTGTTTTCGTCCATTCGAAAGACATGACATATTCACCGTAGCCGCCGTCTCTTAATTCGCTGAACTTTGTCAATGACGTCGTTCCATCGAATGCGATATTCGCCGTGGCCAATGCGCAAGGACCATAAATCTTCCACAGAACTTTTTTCTTGAAAACTCGTAAAAACTTGATTATCTCAGTACCTTAAATTCTGTAATTTTACTTACTTTCTTTTAAAAATAAAAAAGTAAGGAAGGCTATTTTACCTAAGCTATCTGAAAACGAAAGCCAGGTGAAATACTTACCTATAGTTTAAACTTTTTCTTTCTCTTCCCATAAATCCAAAGTAAAAAGTGCTGTTCACCATTTTCTCCCAGCAGGGTAGGAAAATTCTTCATTATTTGCATATGTGTATGTATGTGTGCTTGGTATATTGGCATATTTTGCATGCCAGTGAATAAATAAAACTCACGCGTGCATAAATTCATTTTTGAACAAATTCAATTGCATTTCCACATTTTCATATGGAAATATGGCACACAAACACACATGCATGTGTTGATGTCTATATGTGCATATGCCAATGGAACAAAAACAGAGTGTAAGCAAGTGTGTGTGTGTGTGAGGCGCTGAAACGAGCGGTTTTGCAGCCAGCATTTAATTTAGTTTACGCAATTCCGCCCTGACTCGATGGTAACTTGCAAAGTTTTTAGCATAAAATTGTATGCATACTTTTTTCGTGTAAACAATTTAAAATTTACTCTTACATATGCAAATACGAATGTAAATATGTTTTCGCACACATGTGAAAATGTGTGGGTGTGCTGGTGCGTTCATAAATAAATACAAATATTTCAACAGCCAGTGTTGCCACAGTGCAAACACAGTCGCAAATAGTCGAGTGCGAAGGGGGCAAATGGACGACAAAGCAAGTGTGACTCGACAAGTGGTGACAGTAAAACGTTTACAACTACCAAAGGAAGGACAACAATAACATAGTAATACACTTTTACATACACACATACATACATACATATGTACATACATATATGGTACATATGAATATTTTGATATGCAAAAGTTATGTTGCCAGCAACAATGTTAAAGTATTGTTTTGTTGAAGAAAAAAAGTTATGAAATTTTGAATTTGAATTTACAGTTGCTCAACAAAAGCATATTTTTTTATTATCGTGTGCTCTGTGAATTAAATTTGCATAAAATTCGAATCTCTGTGAGCTATGTAGAGCGTGTAGGAGGATATCTGAACACTAGCAGTTGTAGTCGCCACCAACTACACACATACACACTCGTATATTTGCTTAGCAGACCCAACCTAGGAAATGTTGTGCTGGCACAAGCAACTACCTTCCCAGCATCTGGCAGTAATCCGCACATTTGAGGCTGCTTTGCTACCCCTCTTCCTCTCATTTCATATTCATTCACTCACTTTTATTTTATATACAGTGAAATTTCTATTTGCTTCCACCTTTTTCACTCCTCCAACCAGCATTTGCCCCATCCTTTGACGCTTATCTCTTCTGTGGTATCATATTTATTAAAAGGATTATTGGTGCTTCACAGCTATATCCTGTTAGCTGCTTTCATGTATTCAAATGAATTTGTCTGCTGCTCGTTCGCCCTGTTCCGTTTGGTTTTCACTTTGGAATTTTATTTTTGCATGCATTGCTCGTGCCCCACCAACTTATGCCACCAAATACATAGGTACATGTATACTCTATATGAGGCTTATGCTTTTGTACACGATTCAGAATTTTTTATTTCAAATTAAAATTGCATTAAAAAGAAAGTGAATTAAATATGCTTTGTGCAATAAAATGTAATGTGAGAGAAATTTTATTGAGTTAATTGCCAAGTGACTAACTGTCTGTAGATGACTTATAACTGAGCTTTTGGCAATGTAAGAAGGTATTTCATAACAGCAAGTGCTTTCGGAAGGCAATCGTAAAATGCCCGATTTCTTCTCGCCATGAAAGAGTTATCTTTGATTTTGGTAGACCCTTCCTTCGAATAGCGTTAAAATATCCATCACATGTTTGGAGGAAGAGAAGCTCGAACCATCATTCTCTTGTTATTTACAGCTGAACTTTACACTTCTTTTAGAATACAGTCAATCCTTCAAAATATTGGGCGGTTCACTAAGTAATTTCGTTTGATGACCACAGCTGATCTTATTGAGTTTTTTTGCATCCAGCTTCTCAGTTAACCCCTATATTTTGAACAGCTGTATAGTAAGGTTTGTTGGTAAAAAAATCTTAAACTTTTTGAAATAGTTTTTATTTGGTGCCCTATCGAAGTTGGAAAGTTGAACACAATATTTCCGGCTTATTTTACTCTTTTACTATCAAAAGGGTAAAAGTGCAGTTGAAGTAAAGCTAAAATGCAAAAAAAGTGTTGACCGAACGCCAATGCCAAAATTGTTTTGCAAAATTTCGCTCCGGCTATTTCGATCTTATGCATGTGCCACGTCCTGGAAGGACTCACGAAGCCCATGTGGATAAAGTCATTGATCGATACAAATTGTCGAATAACTATTCGAGAGATTGAGGACCGTTCACAACCTCATGAAACGTCTAATATCAATTTCGAAGCTTGACGTATGGATTTCGAGTGCTTATCAAACGATAACATTAAATTAAAGCATTCCTACAAATACGCTCAGGTCTCCGAAACTATTTCCAGAATCAGCTCATATTTTCGGCAAATCGATTTTTCGAAGTTTACAAAAGGGTATAGGCCCTTAAATACATTATGGCGAAGTGGAAATTAAAGTATGTACGATTTATAGTAATTTCAACCATAGTTAGTTCCTTATAACACTACATATGCATATACGTATATGTTAGATACTTAAGCAACTTAAATGCTCTACTCAATAATGCTAATTTTTATTGAGCTACTTAAAGTCATGAAAATCTTACAACCGACGTATCGACGAGATATGATAGATATGTATGTAGGAATGTATCCTTTTGTGTCCTTGCGGTGCAAAGTAATATCAAATGCTTATGCGCCGAGAGAATTTCGTATGCAAACCACATAGCCCACACATACATACATACATATGTATACCTAAGCACACTTGTCTGCTTGTGTGGTTGCAAACACACTTGCTTCTGTAGAGCAATCGAACGTCAGCGAGTAGCAAGTGTGGCTTGCGGCATTTGGTGTTTGTGGCATGTTCACTACAATTTTGGAAATGTTAAAGTATCAAAATCATTGCAATTGCGATGAGACTGTTTGACTGTTCATAACGCTCGCCGCTTGACTTGCATAAATATTTGACAAACGGAATGCAGTCACCGGAATGCCGAACCACAGCAACTGCACCCACACAAATATATACATACTATGTATGTACATACATATGAGCATAAGTGAAGACCTTATCCAAGTGGTGCCATATGCAAAAGTATTACTAAGAATAGAAATAGGAAGGTTTTTTGGAGGTGATACGTACGAAATTTTGGTTTGGGGGTGAATTTTAAGAAAAAAGTTCTAGACTATATTTTGTGAAGTTTATGTAACAGGGAACTAGACAATACATATATTTACCGTTATTTAATGGTATACACATATAAGAAAATTCCATCTAACTTTTATTAGCATTATAAGATTTACTTTCAAATTTTTAGTTCTAATTTCCGTTAGAGTCCTTAGGACAGTAAGTCAAGGGTCAGTTCAAGTAGTTTTGAGAGCTCCTGTATGTTCTTCAAAAAGTGGCTGTTCAAAATATCTTAACATTTTAACTTTACTTTTAGAGCGCCATTGGCCATTTTCCAATTCTCGCAAATTCCACTCTATAGCTCTGTCCTTCCCTTTTTCATCACCCAATTCCACTCCATTTGCGCCTCGCATGCGCATGCGCTCGTGGTGTTGCTCCAAAAAGCCACTCAAGTTTCGTTTCACACACTATTCCACCGTTAAAGCCATACATGAGCGCGAGACGCATGCTTGTGTTAGTGCGAACATGCGCTGGCGTTTTCACTCAAATAAAGGGGCGGAGCATTCACACTGTATTTGCATGAGTACGCCATTTCAGTACTCACACATTCATACAACTAGTTGCTGGTGTATAAAAACCAGTTTTGAGTTTTTATTTTGTTGTATTTTACTTTTGTTACTTTTTTTGTTGCCCACAGCTATGTGTGGCTTTCTGTTTTTATTCCGTTACTCTGCTTCGAACAGCTGTTGGCTGTTGCTCTTGTCTGCGTTGTTGCTCGTCTCCTGCATCGCGTTCGCAGGCATTGCATTGCGTAGCACGAGTATCACTATCTGCAATAATTTCCTCTCGAATTATTTGTAGACACCTGGAATGCAGAACGTGATAAGAGTGCCCTATTGCTTTGTGAGAAAGCGTGATTTATTGTGCGAAATATTAATCTGACCATCGAATAGTCGATGAATATTCCGCTTGTGCTTGTGTGTGGCAGTAGCAAATTATTGGGTTATTTAGCATATAAATACATACGCGTAGTTAATTATTACGCTATTATTATTATTGCTAAACTATAGGTTTAATAATTAATTTTTTTAATCTAAGATTTTTATTTGTTATTGAAGAATCATTTAGATAATATAATGAAAATAAACAAGTAAGGAAGAGCCAAGTTAGGGTATATCCGAACCTTTCATACTCTGCAAATTGCAGGGTGCAAACCTCATACACTGGCCGACATATTCGACATAAGATTTATTAGAAAAAACGAAAATCATTTAGTATGTACATATGTATGTAGTATATGGGAGTTGGGGATAGTATCGACTCCATTTTATCTATTTTTAGCAATACTACATACCATGAATATGCCACTTACTAATCTCGAAAATCGTTGTGTTAGGTATATGGGAGCTAAGGGAAGTATTGACATGATTCAACCCATTTGTGACACACAGCCATATTATTATCAGGAAACGATTCTCCTTCATTTTCAATTGTATATCCCATATTGACCTATATTTGTGGTAAAAAGTCAACTTTAGGTACTGCGGGCCAAATATTTAGTACGGCCCTAAGATTTGTAATTTTACCTAAAAGCGGGTGGTGCCGCGCCCACCACCGCAGCTCATATGAAGTCTCTCTCGGTCGTAAAATTTAATGTCTCTAGCGTATTGAGTTATAGATTTATCGCCCTTTTGGTAGTTTTTAATAGTACCGTTATATGGAGAGTGGATACGGTAGTTATCCGATTTCATCCATTTTCATACTGTCGATATATGTATTTCAATATATTTCAATATTTTTATTAATATTTAAGTTTTTTTATTAAAACCGCTCATGATGTCATTTATTATGATCTTTAAATTTTTTGTAATTGAAAGTAATTTATGAAAAATTTATAGCGAAACTGTGGTGACGAGATATTTTTAAAATTTAATTTTATAGATCGATATCTATGAAATTGAGCTCAGTGTTGTTCTATTTAAATGCGTATCATCCCCAAAAATATGTTCTTCCGGCGGATGCTTTTGAAATCCTCCGGAACCACGGGAAGAAACTTCGAGAGAGTTTTATTATTTGATATTTATTTATATAGACCAGGGTCGTTAATTTTTGAAACCAAAAAGTGATAGTGTGATGAAACCCACTAAAAAAAAGAGAAATTGGCAAAAATGAAAGAAAAAAGAATTTGTCGGGGGATATGAGGTCGGCAAGTGAAGGATGTTTGAATGTTTGAAAGAATTTTGTTTCAACTTTTTTTTTTACAAAAATATTTTCTCCTTCACGAAATTTGAAGCAAGCTAACCTTTTTATGCTCCAAGCACACTATAATTTTTTTCAATTTGAAATATCTATTTTTTCACCCTAATTTAATTTAATATAAAAATATTGATTTTAAATCGCAAATTTTCACGCTAAAGTATTTCTTTTTATTTTAAGGTTTTTTTCGTTAAAATCAGAAAATACAAAAAAATAATTTGCTGAACGATTAGAAGCTGCTTTTATTATATGTAGCTGCCCTAAATATAAAATAACAGGCAGATGAAATAACAGCTTTTAATTAAATATATTGAGAGAATTGGCTCGTTTATAAATACAAAAATTTTAGAATTTTTATCATAAAATATTATTTTTAAATGTATGTCATAGATACATATTTACATATATGTATATGTGCATGAATTTGTATGCACATCGCACCGCATCATCACCTTCACAAAATCCTTAATAAATATTCAAATTACTGCATAATTTATGACAATTTTGAATGCTTACGAAAATGCTAAATTTGGCAAAAGAAATTAGTTTTCAAAACAGCTAATACATTTTGATACTTTGAAACATAAAGAGTCTTACCAGATGAGATATGAATAAATATGTTTCCATTGAACTACTAAAACTGTCAGAAGGCACTAACAACAAGATAAACTCAGCAAGTTTATTACCGAAACTTATGTTTTAAACGAGAAACGCGAAAACGAGAAATACAAAAATACAACAACACTTTGAATTAATGACGATGGCGATGACCAATCGGAAAACGAAATAAAAATGAAAATTATTAAATAAATAAGAGGATTTGTTGTAGTAAGTATGCAAATAAAAGCTTTTAATAAATATGAAGCGAGAAAGCAAACAAAACAAAAAACAACAACAAGAAATGCTCGGTTTAATGGCAATTTAAAGTAGCCACAACAAACGAAAAATGCACGCAATAAAATTTAAAGTGTCAATAGTTTAAATGCCAATGACAAGCCAAGCAGTCAGCGTGTGCGCATGTGTGTGTACGTCGTCTGTGTGCCTTGGTATGCGTGGCATTTGCATAGCTTGATATGAAGGCTGAATGGACCGAGGCGACCGCAGGGAGCGGGAAGGCAGCAGCAACAATGGATTTACGATATTTTCACGCCCATTCACAATACATTATCCGGCTATAACGCGATAGCAAATGGAGCAGCGCCAACAGCCACAACAACAACACTGATATTGCAACAACAATAGTTTGCCTAAATGAACACATGCACATGACACATGCATTCAAGCGGTGACGTTCAAATGTGCGACAATTTCGGTTTGTCGGTTTGTTGTCACATGGTTATGTGAAGTGTTTGTTTTTGTTGTTGTTGTATTCAATGTTATTGTGGAGTATCGTTTGAATTAATGAGTTTGTTAGCGCTCTCATACGCCCACGTAATTCCGAAAATGTCTGAAACGCTCCAAACACAACAACACAAATGAGGTGGCAGAAGCAAAGTGAAGCGGCCGAGTTTCAGTAAGCGTATAGCCAAAAGCCAACCAGTCGGGCAGTTAGTGCGCCCTCTCGGTTGTAAGTTGGCTAACAATCCGATTTGCCTGGTTGGCGTTTGACTTGTGTGCATGTGTTTAAGTGCTTACTATAATACTATACTATAATATCCTTATATGTAAGTGGTTTGGTTGTCTGTTCGAAGTTAAATTAAAGTTGTGTTCATGCTTGCAGTTTCGTATTTAAAGGTTGCATTCCATGCTAATATGGGTAAAAGCTGTTTTTCAATCGAAATTAAAATTTTTGAAGTAACTCATTTAGTTTTATTTTTATATTAAAAATCTTCGTTAAACTAAAAAACTATTTCTTTTTGTCTATCCTTTTGTATATATACGAATTTGTGCCACAGTTTTTGAGATATCGTTTGCACACACATAGGACCATCGGTATTATAGCTTCGGAAGTCGATGTTACAGTTTTATCTTATTTTTATATTCTTGCAACAGAGCATAATATTTTTGTTCATCTAACGGTTGGTCGTATCACCTAAAATTAAACGAGTTAGATATAGGGTTATATACATATATGTATATAAGTGATCAGGATGACGAGACGAGTTAAAATCCGGGTGACTGTCTGTCCATCCGTCCGTCGGTGCAACCTGCATATATAGAATACAAATTGAGGACGTAATTGAAGCGCTGCCATACCCCCAAAACCGAGAACGTATGTATAAAGTACCATAATTAAGCACAAAATTAAGATATAGATCTATAGTTTGACACAAGGGATCTTAGTAGCAGAGGAGACATTTGGTCAAAAAAGTTTGAAAAAGTAGACGTGACCCCGCCTTTTAATAGGTTTAATATACATATCCCCTAATCCATTAAAGTTACAGCAACCAAATTCTTCTAGCGCAAATACAATAAGAACTCCTACCGACATTGTGAAATTTTTTTAGGGGAAATCACACATGTATCTCGAAAATCGCCCGAACGATTACAATCAAAGTCGGTATGTGAAATTCTACTGACATTCTTATGTTACAGTAATCTGATTATTGTCATATAAGAAAAACTAGCTCTCTCAATTTTATTAAGGTAACTCACATATTGGGCCCTGAAGTTCGAAAATCTTTATATTAGGTATATGGGGGCTAAGAGAAGTATTCTACCGATTCAACCCATTTTTGTGAAGAAAGGACTCTCCCTGAATTTCAATTGTATATTTTTGATCTAAAGTCAACTAAAAGTTCTGGGGTCAACATATTCACATATTCGGTACTTAGGGGCTTGAACAACTTTGATTGGATTTGGATACTTCTTGGTCATAAAGTGGCATACTTTAAAGGAATTATTGGCGCAAAATTGTACGGAGGCTGCTATATATATTTCTGGCCTAGGCAACACTAAGTGTTGCCAGGTGCAATCTGACATTTCCATTGGAAAGTTTGACATCTTTTAGCATAACATCACTCAGAACGTTTTGTCATTTAATCGTGAATTGTTTTATTTACAGGGAATTAAAAAATTCATCTCGGCCAAAAAATGGAATTAACTCGTGAACATTTTAGTGCGATCATTTTTTACAACTTTCGACGTGGATTATCTCGACAAGAGTGCATCGATGAACTAAAATCTTTGTACGGCTATGAAGCACCATCCTATAGCACTGTGAAAAACTGGTACAACGAATTCAATCGTGGCCCACGCTCGCTCAAAGACGAATTCCGTGAAGGTCGTCCAAAAACAGCCGTTGTGCCAGAAAACATCGATGCCGTCCGTGAACTGATAATGCAAGACCGTCATGTAACATACCTTCAGATAGAGGCATGCCTATGCATTTCCGCCACCAGCATACATTCCATATTGCATGAACACCTGGCCGTAAAAAAGGTTTGTTCTCGTTGGATTCCGCACAATTTGACAATCGCTCAAAAAAAGGCTCGTGTGGATTGGTGTAAAGAAATGCTGAAAAAATACGATCGCGGTGCTTCAATAGACGTTTATAAGATCGTCACAGGTGACGAATCATGGATCTATGTGTATGAGCCTGAAACAAAACAGCAATCGACCGTGTGGGTCTTCCAAGACGAGCCAAATCCAACGAAAGTTGTTCGTGGAAGAAGCACTTCGAAGCAAATGGTCGCCTGTTTCTTCGGCAAAACTGGTCATGTGGCAACTGTTCCGCTTGAGCAACATAGGACGATCAATTCTGAGTGGTACACCACCATTTGTTTGCTTGAAGTCTTCGGAGAAATTCGAAACACGAACAAGAGAAGACGAATCATTGTGCACCATGACAATGCGAGCTCTCACACATCGGCTCAAATCAGCGCCTTTTTGACCGGCCAGAACACCGAATTGATGGGTCATCCGCCGTACAGCCCTAACTTGGCACCCAATGACTTCTTTTTATTCCCACACATCAAGAAAATAATGCGTGGTCAACGATTTTCGTCGCCAGAAGATGTTGTTGAAGCATTCAAAAACCATGTTTTGGAGGTGTCTCAATCGGAGTGGAAAAAGTGCTTCGAAAATTGGTTTGAGCGCATGCAAAAGTGTATAAATCTTGATGGAGAATATTTTGAAAAACAGTAAAACCATTTTCGTTAATAAATATTCCTATTTTCATTATTAGACCAGAAATATATATAGCAGCCCTCGTATCTAGTTATATTAATTACTTCTTCATTTGTGTACTGGAAAGTGAAGGAATCAAATAGAATTTCAAATTTATTTTGGAAGTAGGCGTTGCTGTAGTCCGCTTTCACTCATTTTCTCGCTATAAAATAGGAATACCCGTAGAATGTCATATGTCAAATTTGGGTGGAATCGGCAATACGCGTCTCGATATATGTATGTTTTCACCTAATTGTACAATTTTTTCCCCAACTTCACTACCCCTTGTTATATCATCTCAGAGGTAAAATTTAATATCTCTGTCGTATTTACAAGGTACGTTCCAAAGTAAACAGGAAAGAAAAAACAGAACAAATGGTTTTTTTCGACAAAATCAGTTTATTTTATTCAAATTATTGGTCAAATAATCGTCCTTCGAATGTTCAATTCAATTTCCATGAATTTCAATGATGATTTCGGCTTATTTGTGATTTGTGATGAATTCACGCACAGTTTCGATGGAATTTCCGGTGATCACGGATTTTGATTGTCCCACATGTTGATCATTATTTATGTCCCCACGACCACTTTGAAAACGTTGAAATCACTTGTGCACTCTACTACGGGATAGGTAATTATCGCAATAAACTTGTTTCATCAATTTAAACGTTTCGGCAAAAGTTTTACCAATTTTAAAACAAAATTTAATGTTGGCTCTTTGTTCGAAGCTCATTTTCGCACCGATAGCACAAACATACTCACACTTAAAACGCACTAACTTCACTTCCAATCAATGAAATGTCATGAAATTCTCACTGGATAATCGATAAAGGTTGCAGATTCTAACGACCAGTCGACATATAGATGGCGCCACCAGGGGTCGCTAGATTCAAAAAGGCCTCTTTACTTTGGAACGCACCTTGTAGTTATAGATTTATAGCCCTTTTATTATTACCGTTACATGAGGAATGAGCGGGGTTATTATCCGATTTCATCAATTTTCACACCATAGGTAGCAGTTCTTATAATATAATTTGTGATGGGAAAATTTGGTTTTTCAGCAGATTTTCCACTTTTTCAAAATTTCCTGCCTACAAATTACAATTTGCGTGGACGGTAGGACAGATAGACAGACAGTTATCCGTATTTCAATTCGTTTTGTCATCCTGATCATTTATATGTAAAATTTTTATTAAAATATGTAGTATGTGACACTTGTGTGTTAAGATTAAGTCGATTATTGGCAAACTCGAAATCTTAAATTTTAAGAATATATGAGGTAAGAAAATGTCTCCTACACCGCTATTGTCATGGAATATCCCCGCATTATTTGGGCGTACTGTACGTATTGGGTATAATGCAAATGATTGTAGTGTGATTTGCATTTGTCGCTGCCGCCGATGCTTCTGCTGTCGCTTATATTCTATTTATGTTTGTATATCATTATCGGATACTTATTTGGCTTCAACAGTTGCCGAACGGATATTATCAACGACAAGCAATACGCTAAATGGGTAAATATACATATATATGAATGCATACACATATACATATATATATGTAAATGAGATCAGTCAGCAATGCAATTTCTGGCAAATGCTGCATAAGCTACACAAATATATATGTACATATATGCACATGTAGTTGTTACATACTTATGTATGTGTATATGTATGTGCTACGAAATGAGACGGTTTGTCGTTTCCAGTCTGTTGGTCATATTATTATTGTCACCCATACAAGTATTATTGCTGTAATTTAATATTGTTGTTTTTGGGCATTGTGTTTATGAAACGATCGTGCGACAAATGACCAAATATATGCAGTCGGTTGCAAACATATTTGATTACGTCGCACACACCCACAAACAAACTGGCTTAGCCATGCAATCTCATTAATTTCACATGTGATTCGAGTGCAGGCCTATTTGTCTGAATGGGTGTTTGTCTGTATGTATTTGTGCATGTTTGCAGTGTGCTCGCTCGTATATTCGGACAAAATAGCGATATTAATTTAAAACTGTAATATTCGTTCGGATGCAACTGCAAATGTGTTCACAACAAAAGCAAATATGCCACAAATATGGACTTTTGTTGTTGTTACTTTTCTTTTGAGACATGTGGTTGCTTTTGTTGTGTTTTATTTAAGGCGTTGCTATAAAAATAATTGCAGGCATCTAGGCAATATGCAACAATTGAATTTCAGGTCCAAGATGAGCTTAAATTTATTCGATTAAATTTGCCAAACATTTAAGGGATTACATACATACACGTGCGATTTAAACAAAAAAATGTGATTTAAGTACACATTATTTTTAGGCTTTAATGTATAACAATACACTATGTTCTTCTTCTTTACTGGGGAGACACCGCTTACGCGATTATAGCCGAGTTAACAACAGCGCGCCAGTCGTTTCTTTTTTTTGCTACGTGGCGCCAATTGGATATTCCAAGCGAGGCCAGGTCTTTCTCCACCTGGTCCTTCCAACGGAGTGGAGGTCTTCCTCTTCCTCTGCTTCCCCCGGCGGGTACTGCACCGAATACTTTCAGAGCTGGATTGTTTTCGTTCATTCGAACAAAATGACCTAGCCAGCGTAGCCGCTGTCTCTACACTCTGTTAAGTCGATGTAATTTCATTATTATAACATTATCTTAAGAATATTATAAATATTAAGCAAAATTTGCGTTTCATTCAGTTTACATACATACCTACAGCTGCATATTGCCTATAATATATTTTTTGAAATTTTCTCTTATACCTACTACTATATACCAGGGAAGTTAATTTGAAAGCAAACAAATCTTAGTGGGACAAATATCATTGGAAATGAAAGATAAAAATTAAAGTAGAAATATTTTACGGGCGGTCTGAAGTCGAGAATAAGAAGAGGAGGGGCGCAGTTGAATTCTTCAGGCTTAAAACGGTTTATCTCGATTTCCGACCAAACTGCGAGCCTTAAAAAAAGCTCATGAGACAAAATTGTAGATTATGTAAAGATTTTGTACACAATTTTAAAATGCTTAATTTATTCTTCAATATCCCCCTTGGCGCCAATACACTTGTGCCTACGTTTTTTCCAATCCTCGAAACAGTTGTTAAAGTAAATTTCCGGAATAGCCTTCAATGCGCATAGCGATTCACGTTTAATGTCTTCAATTGACTCAAAACGATTTTCCCGGAGCGGTCGTTTGAGTTTGCTGTCAACATGACCTTGATTTTTGATCTGCTTTGACGTAGTTTTTTCGGCTTCGGCTCACCTTTGCCACGATATTCGGCTGATTCATCGTCCGTTTTCGTCTTTCCAACATTCTGAACGTTTCGGCACCAGAAATTTGATTCCGAACACAAAATTTAATGGAACTTCTTTGTTAAATGCACTTATGAACTTTAGAAAGACAGGCTTATACTAAACACTAAGGATTATTTAAATTAAAAGTCTTACTATTGTTTGCCCATGTTTGCCTACTTCAGGGGAATGGGAACTCCTTTCTTCTAGTGTTTTCTAATACTAAATACCCGGGCTTCACAAGAGCTAAGCGCTGGGTCACCATGGGTTCATGTGCTATCGCAAGAACCTCTTGCCCCGATATTGATTGCAGGAGATGCAGTAAAGCTAGGTTCTCTCTAGTTGTACACAACCCTAACGGCGTCCTTGCTGTAAGGTTTAGAATCTTGTTTGATGCCAACTTCAGAAGATGTATAAAAGAAGACGGGGTTGAAACGTCTCGTCGTTCTTCATTGTCTCCCGTTTGGGAGATTAAGGCTTATACACTTGGCAGCTCACACTTTCAGATGGGTATAGTAGTTTAAGTGCGTCACTCTGGGTCAGCAACTAAACCTAATCTGATATACCAAATACACTATATTTTTTATTTAAAGTATTAAGGAGGAAATCTAATTTCGACTTAAAATCGAAAAATACCCTAATTTTTTATCAAAAGCTCTGACGACATAATATCAGATTTTTTTAAAAGTCAATGGGCTTCATGTTTATTGAAATCCTTATTTTATATATTATGGTATAAAAAATATATACATTACAATGGTAAGTTTTCTCACAAAATTCAAAAGAAGACCCGTTTCTCCGCTAAGCGGCGGGAGGATAATTCCTTTTAGGATAATTATTATTTTTATATATAAAAATAAACGTACAATAATTCCTCCGCAGACTGGTAAATTTTTGAAATTAATTGTTTCCGCCATTCTCGATATCGGAATGGGTTAGGATACTACCATATTCGCATGGAGACAATGAAGTATACATTAATTCAACATCATCGAAATGGAAATGGAAATAACTGACTAAAGTAGCTTCTGAATTGATGAAGAACATCAACTATTGTTTTCCCCAAGTTTGGTAGTATCTCAAGTTTCGCAAATTTGTGTCCAATATGTTAACTGTACTAGTAAACCTGTGGACTTAGTCCAGCTTAAGACTGGCTTAAGGCTGTCTTTAATATATTTACAAACGAAAACATATAAGCAAGGAAGCACAAAAGTAACGAATGTGCATGTTAATGTACAATATATTTCTATTGTTGGTCTAATGAGGTAGCTAAGCATGGTCTTCTATGTATTTGTTGCACGTCTGGAAGTCCACAAAGGAATGCACACCTCTTACATAAACTTTTGACCCGTGGAATTATGCACACACTTGGCTGTTATTTGTATTTATGTCTGCTTAAATATTTATTTAGTCATATGTCATTTCATTGCTTTTTTATAACTAATTCAACATGTTGCATGGATCAACATTGCGAGACGTTTCCTGGAATAAATTAGACCGTTAACGGTGATATGATGCAAAAAAGAACGCAGCTTCCGGTAAATGTTTCGTTACAAAGCACAAAGCTCCAGCCAAGAAACAAAGCGAAGGCGACAGGCAGTGAAAAAATTAAAGAAGAATGGGAGGAATGACAGGTGTCGAAGTAGACAAATATTCTTTTGCATAAAAACCATTGAATGCAGTTAATGTTCCATGCGCATTAACGGTTGCCTATGTAAGCATTTGAGTTCACATAAATATTTTCTTATATTATATGCCCCAAAGCACTTAATGCTTTTATGCTCATACAAACAAGAATTCAAAATATACATATTTCAGGGCTTTTTAGTTGGTTCAGTGGAGTTATTTGTTATTTTCGTAATCATTACGGGGTAATTTCGTTTCAACTGAAACACGGGCTTAAGAAAAAGTTCACTTTAGTTAGAACTTTCCTACTGGGACTTAACATAACAATAACATCACTCATATGTTTATTTGCCTCAAGATGGCTAAATACGAACGTAATTGCGGGTGCCGTTTCGTGTTGTTGTTGGTGTCAAAATGCCGCATCGCGCCGTCTGCGTGAATGGTGTGACCCATTATTGATGGCCAACTCGCACGAAAAGTGTTAAATAAAAAAATTACGTGATTAGAATCTTCAATTATTGTACAACTTTACTTGCGGCATACAACCGCAAAGCACGAGATCACACAAGTACATACATACTCCACTACATACAGATGCGCAAAACGCCAATTAGGTATGCTTTATTTGTTGCTGATCATATCTGTACTTTGTGCTGTTATTACCTGTATTGAGTTATTGTGACAAACAGTAGCGCGAGCGTACGGAAACAAAGGCCCGAGGAGGAAGTTTTGAGAATTCCTTTGACTAAGCCGCTGGTGTACCTAACAAGTTGTTTATGAAAGAAACATTTCGCCAACAAAAAATTAAATGGAAAATGTTATACTAAAGAGTTAATAGTAACAACAATGCGACAATGAAGCCCTAGCAGATGTTTGAACGAGCTTCACTTCCTATTTGTCTTGGAGACTTTGACTTTGATGTTATCCGATCTATGAAGTGTTATGAAAGTCATAAACCGCCTACGAATAGCTGCTGGAATTGTTAAGAGAGTTTTTCTACAATCTTCTAATTTGCCTGATGGCTTTCTAACAGAATCGTCTGAGTGGCAAATAAGCTCGCCTTCGGCAAGTACTTGAATTTCACAACAGATCTTAAAGGATATCTTAAGCGTCGGTATAAGTAGATGGATTCGAAACGAACAGACAAACTGGGTATACAGGTATACCGGGATACGATATTGGACTTGAGTATTGATAATGATACTATCATATGACAATAACAGAAGAAGAAGACACTTCGATAGAGATGCTGCTTATCTTCAAGAAAGGGGATTGTCGTCTTTTTTCGTTATCTTTATTGATTACATGGACAAAGATAAACGATCACAGGTCTATAACGAATTTTCGGGCTAATTCGATTAATTGTAGAAAGAGAGACATTATTTGTGTGCTCTTCTACCATACAAAGCACCGGGTCACAACTCCGTTGTTGCTATTAAAAATTGAATTAAGAATTAAGCTATGAACTATCTATCCACCGTATCTCCAGATTTGACCCTGTTGTTTCCAAGCTTGAATGGAGGTTATCGGCGTAAGGTTGCCTACCTTGTAGACTTGAAGAAATCATACTTTTTGACGGAATAAATAATACATACCTGCCTGGTTCTAACGTACTATATATGTATACCTAAAATAATTACCGGAAAGATGAAAGATCGCTTTTTCCAAGTCGCTAAGACTTAAGCTGGAAAAATACAAAATCTAATAAAGACCTATCACGGGTGCATTTCTTATGGCAAAAACATAGAATTATTTGACCAAATCTGAAAACGTAATCGACCAACGATAATGAGCAGCTCCTTGAGGAACAAAGGACATGTACAACATTTCAGATCGATGTCTAAAAACCTCAGGGACTAGTTCGCGTATATTCAGACGAACAGGCGGCCATGGGTAAATCGACCCAGTTTATCACGTTGATACTTTGTATATACAAGGTGCGTTCCAAAGTAAACAGGACTCTTTAAATCTAGCGCCCACTGGTGTAGCCATCTATATGTCGACTGGTGCGTTAGAATCTGCAATCTTTATCGATTGTCCTGTGGAAATTTCATGACATTTAATTGATTGGAAGTGAAGTTAGTGCGTTTTAAGTGTGAGTATGTTTGTGCTATCGGTGCGAAAATGAGCTTCGAACAAAGAGCCAACATTAAATTTTGATTTAAAATTGGTAAAACTTTTACCGAAACGTTTCAATTGATGAAACAAGTTTATGGCGATAATCGCCTATTCCGTAGTAGAGTGCACAAGTGATTTCAACGTTTTCAAAGTGGTCGTGGGGGCATAAATAATAATCAACATGCAGGCCAATCAAAATCCGTTATCACCGGAAATTCCTTCGAAACTGTGCGTGAATTCATCACAAATAAGCCGAAATCATCATTGATTCATGGAAATGGATTTGAACATCTCCAAAAAACCGATTTATCGCATTTTGACCGAACATTTGTGCTTACAAAAGGTGTGAGCACGGTTTGTTCCGCGCGAATCGACTGACGACCAAAAATTGCTCAGAATCCAACACGCTTGTGACCGATTATTTGACTAAAAATCACATTTTAATCTTTAACCACTCCCCGTATTCACCTGATATGGCACGGTGCGACTTCTTCCTTTTCGGAAAAATGCATTTGCCCATGAATGGAAAGCGTTAGGCAGATGTAGAGGTCATTCAAAAGGCTTGCATCGGCATACTCGTTCGACATGCTTTTGGACCATGCAAAAAGCTGTATTGAAGCAGAAGGAGACTATTTTGAATACAAAGCCATTTGTTCTGTTTTTTTAAGTCCCGTTTACTTTGGAAGACACCTTGTATATCTTATAGGATCGCTGACATTTTCTTCTGGGTGTTACAAACTACGTGGCAAACTTAGTATACCCTGTTCAGGGTAAAAACATAGGTATCGTAATCATTTCGCGATTTTTTATTGAGTTTCATTTTTCTGTCCCCTCTTTTAGTGTTAATTAAAAAGTATTATAAGCAGAGTTATGCTCTAACACACACACACATGTGTATGACGACATATTATTAAATGTGTCCAGTGATTGTTGTGCTTGTTGTAACGTTACGCCCCACTGGTCATGCCCATTTGGTAGTCAAGTGTGGCAATTTGTGGCGTCAACGGGCGCCAGTCTTTAAAACTGATACAAAGTAAGGCTTGAGCTTTGCAGTTGAATACCACAACAACAAATGAGCGTAAATAAAGAAATATAAAGTAAAATACAATTAAAAAGCAACAGCAACATAAAAGATGCTAACCGGGGCTTAAAACGAACTGCCAAAGAAAGCTGCTGAAGGAAAAAGCAATTTAGGTGCTTTGGCGATAAGACGCGCGCTTTGCCGGTGCAAGAACAAAAAAATGCAATTGTTATATGTATGTATGTGTGTAAGTTTGTATGTATTAGCAACATGCTTACCGCGAGCACAATGTGGCACGCACTACAAATTTCGCTTAACAACCGCAACAAAACGACATCCGCTACACGTAGCAAGCACACACACACGCATATATATGTACATGTATTGAAAAAAAAACCGGGGAAAAAAATAAAATTAAATACAAAAGTTAAATAAAAATAAAAAAAACAGTTAGTTGCAAGCGCATTGCATTTGCCTCTGAATGTTGCAGTGGCGTGCATTGTTTTTGCGCTAGACTTATTTTCAGCACCATGCCGCCAACAACAATCAAAGGAAACATCAGTTACAAAGCGCACGCATTTCGGCAATAAATTAGAGGGTAGAGGCAAAGCTCGAAAAATGAAGTAGCAACAAATGCAACTGAAGTGGGTGTTGCTGGCGTTTCAGCTGCTGCCGTCGCTTGTGTGCAACTCTTTTCTGCCACATAGTGTTTCTGTTGTTGTGGCTGCGACTTACATAGCTCTTTTTCGGTTTCGTGGGCGCTGTGTTGGTAGAAAGTGTGCCGGTGATTGGGGGTGTTGCCGGCGGTGGCGGTTGCACATTTATCATTTAGCTCATCACTTTGCCACAGCAAGTCTTAAACTGTAAATGCTCTCATAACTTTACAGCAGTCACAACAACAGTGAGGCATAGGAATGCATTGTGGAGCTTCAAAAGTGAAGTCTCTTTGCTACCTTTCACAATGATAGCTTATTGTAGTCGTGTTTAACGGTACTATTTGTGCACATTAGCATTCACTTCCCTTATGTGTGTAAATATATGTAGATACATGAAGTAGGTTCAACAGAAATTCTGACATCCATCAGATGAAAGTAAGAAAAAGTTTTGACCGAAATCATTTGATGCCGAGTCACATTTTGTCGATTTAATAAAAATATACCCATCACTATGTACGGTACAGGTTAGCAAAATCTGGTATAATATGCCACAGTATTTCGATGATGGCAGAGACAAGCTGGTATCAGTTCGATCCTGTTGTAGTTGGGAGGCATCTAGCTAAGATCTGACGGTTCGTTGCTCCTCAATAGCACAGGGTTCAAAAGCGAAATCTTACTATGGTTGGGGGTACAGAAAGGGCTGGATGAATGAGTCAGGCGAACCGTACTGAGGATAAACCTGGCTGGGGTTCCTTAAATGACATTGTCTGGAACGAATCTTACGGGTACTTGGCGCCCTTCGTAATAATATAGCTTTACTTACATACGTAGTGGGGCCTATGTGCAAGCGGGCAACGTTTCTCCTACATTCGTAGCTTTAGAATATAAACCAAAACCACATAAACAAAAACATTAAAAGATTAAAGAGCTGCAAGGGCTGGCAGTAACTCCGTAGTTGAAGCTAAGCTTAGCTCCATTAAGGTAGCAACACTAACGGAAATCAGAATCAAATCTCTAGCGAAAGTATGACCAAAAAGCAATGAGGAAAAAGAGATATTAAAAGTGTTGCTGTTAGTAGTGCGACTGCCAAGGACTGATAAATTTTTAAGTGTCGATGACCCTGCGAAGCCAATGTATACGGAGAAGCGCTGTGCTGCTTAACTTCTCAGAAGGGTAAAGCTGCAACGTTAACCAATGAGGAGCTTACAAAGGAGCTTCAGGAACCCATTGACTGCATGAATGCAGTTTTACTCAATTTTTTGCTTGAACCATTAGAAGCGGCAGCTAAGAGACAGATTTCAACAGAAGAGGTTAAGCTGTCAGCGAAAAGGCCGAAGACAAAGTGTGTGACGGCTGCTAAATCGTTTGCCGAAGTGGTCCGGAACCTCATTATTATTGGTGTACTGGATCAGGGAGGACCCGAAGGAAAAATTCATTAAGACCAATGGAAGTTCTACGTTGACGATCGTGGCGCTGGAAGTGCTTTTAAACAATTCAGGTCCGCCACGGTCATGTACCGCAGCCTTATCAGATACTCTTCAGAACCTGTTACCAAAATTAGGATATTCTTTAAGGTATTCGAAAACTTCGCAGCAAAACCTGGCATAGAGACTAAGACTAGAAGACTGCTGAGAAAGGAATCCATAGAAATGCTGGCGACAAGCCAGATGGCGACGCTGCAGACCTGGGTAATTCTAGGAACATAAATCATACCAGTTGAAAAAGTTCGTCCGCAGAGAAGCTTGTTAAAAACGACTGCCCATTTTTTTAGACGAGGATTTTTATGAGGGTGGCATTATGAAATTGTCTTCAAGGGTTCAGAAAGTTATCGAAGCACGGTGATCAGCCAAGCAAGGGGCCGTTTCTATTAATAGTATAGCGTTCATGTTCGAGGAGCTTAATCCTACGCTTACAGAATCTAGAAAGGCGCCAATAAAACTTATTCACCTGCTGATGTGGCAAAATCCTTAAGTTGGTAATAACGAAG
The DNA here is from genome assembly GCF_016617805.1 of Bactrocera tryoni. Lineage (NCBI taxonomy): Eukaryota > Metazoa > Arthropoda > Insecta > Diptera > Tephritidae > Bactrocera > Bactrocera tryoni. The sequence goes on from NC_052503.1 coordinate 1,395,046, forward strand.
ATTAAAGTAAAATTTCGATCTAAATTCAGACTGATCTAGTAAATCAGACTTCTTCAGTCATGCCTACGATCATAAACAGCTATTTATATTCGACTATTAATGTGAACCCTCCTGTGCTCCAGAGGTAAGTTATGGTTTTTCTTACCATTTGGCACCTGAAGCTGACGATGCTGGGACCCAGCGTGTTATCATAGCTTTGGCATCACTTATATGCTTACACATACACACACTCACACTCACACGCGTATAATAGACTCTTCAAGCATAGACACTATGATTTTACGAGCATTTCAACAAGTTTTACAGCTTTTACCACTAAACATGTGAAAGAGAAGAATCACCAGAAGAGTTAATGTAGCAACAATGAAACAACAAAAGCAACGATATGCTAATAAAAACTTTGGCACCAATTTTAACTATTGACCGAACGCATAACGCTGATGCAGTGGCAGCCAGCAGCTTCCAGCGATAAGCAAGTGTGTAAATGCACGCACAAATATACACACATAAATACACCTGTATACATGAACACTGGTGCATTTGGTGGTTGGTGCATCGATTTGATATACACTCGAGTCGAGTAGGCTGGCCGTGTTGCCGCCGCAGACCTTTTGTTGCCCAGCGGTAGAAATCATTTCAAATGGCCATTAAACGTCGCTTAAACATACTATACACGCATTTCCCACTGTATTTTTGAGCATTTCTTTCCGAACACTGTTCTTTCTCAGTTGGTCGGATTCAATGTGCGGCCATAAATTTTCAGCCTCGAGGAATATCAAGCAATAAAGAAAATAGCAGCAGTCAAGAAAGAATGTAACTTTAGTAACATAGATTTGATATGCTTTGGTTGTTGCTTTTTATTTTCATTTATCTATTTGTTTTTGTTATTGTCTTTTTGATTACAATATGGCACAAAAGCTGATGAACGCGATCGACGATTCGACGGGATTCTTGGTGTTTGTATCTGCTGGCTTAAGTTCTCGAATTTCAGTTATCCATTTCTTACAACTATTTACGCGCTGTGCGCTTACACACACACACGCTCACCTGCGCATACTTCTTTGAATAAATTAAGGCGTTCTGAGTTTTGGTGCAAGGCAACGTGGGAATTTATAGGCGCACCGGTGCTGCCCGGTGTTCTGGAATACCGTTTTAAGTTTCTCGCGCCAGCTCAATATCTCAGCATCGCAGCATCTTGCGCTCGGCGTTGTTACTTCTTCATGCTTTCTTTTGATATGTTTATATTTTATTTCTTTTGCCATACTTTGTTGCCCTTTCGTGCTTTGGCGCTTTAATGTATTTATAGAAATTTAAAAGCGCTCATTTTCTACTGAAATGTGTACAAAACAGTTGACATTATGGTTTTGTGATTAAAATTTTTATGAGCATTTATTTACAACGAAACGCAACGAAGGTTGCGGCGCTGCGAAAGGGTTTTGGGTATCTTTGTTTGAATGTGTAGTGTGGATTTGACATTCGATTGATATGGCATTGATGGAGACATTTTTATAATGCTGTGTGTGTAACACAGCGCAGTTTTATTATGTCATTAAAGTATTTGTTTTTCATTTATTTTATTGTATTTTTCTTTTGTTTTTATTACTATTGGTTTTTTTAGGTGTGCTTATAATGTGCTAGTCACTTGACATTTGAGCCAAACAAATTGTTTTGGATCCACGTAAGCATTAAAGGGGTGAGTTTGAGAGCTTTTTTACCCTTGCTACAGAATATAACAGTTTTGTTCACCTAAAACTACTAGATATAGGGTTATATTCGTCCATCCGCCCGTGCAAGTTGTATTTTGAGTAAAAATTGAGATATCTTGATAAAAATTGGTATGCGAGTTTCTTAGTAAAAATAAGTACGAGTTCGGAGATGGGCGTAATCGGAGCACTACCACGCCCACCAAACGTCATTAACTGAAAACTTATAAAGTGCCAAACCTAAGGACTATATTAAGATACAAAATTCTAATTAGGCACAGGCGATCGCGGTAGCAAGGGGCACTGTGGGTAAAAACTTATGAAAAAGTGTACTACTGTGATCAAGCGAATTTTCCAGTCACCGTAGCACTTGTAAAATCCCCCGTCATGATGTCCATCAGAGCCTTCTTCTAATCAGCTTTCATATCCTCCATTGAGTCAAAACGGTGTCCTCGAAGTGGCCATGTGAATTTGCTGAATAGTTACACGAAGGTAAATCAGGCGAATGCCGTGGTACGATATTAGTTGAAAATGGGGCGAAATGATCACGAATAACCAATGCAGTATGAGATGGTGCATTAACTCACTTTTTGGTTCAATAAATTCAGAGATTTCAGTAAAAATGGAAGAATTCACTTTTAGAGACTCACAAAACGACGTGTATCTCAAATACTAATAAATATTTTGACGTGAAATTTGACATAGATGTCACTAGCAGTACTACCAACTTACAAAAAAAAAAATGTACCGATTCGAAAAACACGCAAAGTATAAATTAAATATTCACTTTTCAATGTGATCACAGTATTACATATGTATCTCCTTAGCCACTAAGGCTACAACCACCAAACTTGCTTGGTACAAAATATAATACGGTCAGTGTATGAGTTATATATAATTAGTATATGTATACAATAAAATTGCTTGGATTCTGATCGTCTGGTTTACGTTTTACACCTTAAGATATTTCCCTGGCTTTGATTTCTGCAAGTTGCAAGAGTATAAAATGTTCGGTTGCACCCGAATTTAGCCCTTCCTTACTTGTTTATGTTACTTTAAAAGGTTATTATTCGTAGAAGTCGCTTATCAAATCAAGTTGCTGCTTATCGATTTCCTTGATTGCCATAGTGTAACACCATGAGAACCATGAACTCATTCTACAGGGTCGAACGTCCAATGAGTAATAATACTTGACCGATTTGGAGGAGTCTACGTGAAGAAAGTTGTCGTAAACTACTGGACTTTTGGGCAGAAAACTGATTTTGCATCACGATAATGCGACGTCACATTCCTGCATGACTGGGGCTAACTTTTGGTCAAACATGAATCGGAGAGTCATCGCTCCGCCAGTGTTTTCACCAGACTTTGTCCCTGTGAATATTTTTTTTATCGAAACTATAAAATCCGCTATTAGAATTAAGTTCTTAGAAGTAATTTGCTGTATAGAGAATTAAATTTAACATTGTCAAGTTTTGCTTGTATTGGCACAAAAGGAGCATATTTTGATGGCAATAATAAATATATTTTTGAATTACGTGAGAATTATGCATTTTTTGTCAATACGGGTCAAACTTGATGATATGTATCAAGAGACCGTTTCCTCTTAGGTCTAGGTAACCGGAACGGATCCGGATTTTTATCCGGCCAGAGACTGTCAACTCGGCGCCATGCCTCGAAATTACTCCAGTAATGTTTTTTTACCGCTACAAGAACAAAAAGAAGACCCTCATATTTCAATGAATTACTTTATGCCGATCATAAATCTGTTGAAGGACTAATATATTTTTAAGTAGTTCGGCCGGTTTGAAGGCACCAAATTCAAAATTGTTTACTTTCAGTTTTGTTCAGAATCATAAATAAATGCTTACGCTACTCAATTACTGCTAATATTGCTAAAGCCCATTTAGTAAAATAGTTCTCCAGCATTTAAAACTTACCAAGAGCAATAATTCCATACGAACCAAAAAATTTCAAGCATGCCTAATTCTTTCGTAGTAAAAAGACTATTGCTAGTATAAAGACATTAAAAAATGTGTATTATATTGCCATTATATATTAAATCACATCCTTTAATCACATATGTATATACCAAAATCAATTTGCTACTACCAAATTATGTAATTGAATTTGAGACGGAAATCTTGAGTACAGATCAGCTAACAACCCAAAAGAACAAACTATTTGCAGTTCCATCGATATACATATATTGCATTACCACGAACCAATTTCGATCTGTTTCTACAATGTACGATTCTCGTGTAGACCAACTGTGGTGCGAAAGTTGTAAAGTCAAAAAAAACTGTAATGAAATAAAATCATGCAAATGTCATTTTCGTAGCTAATGTCAAATAAAACTGTCAGCTCAGGACGATTTTACTTTTCCGCTCCGAAACGCACCATACAAACATGTCAAGTCTGGGCTATCACAATTCAGCGCCTGCAACAATCTGTTGTAATTCACGCTAAATACCACATAGATAAGATGAAAATACCTATTTCACTGGAAGTGTCTGTCATATGCCAATGCTTGAGTACGATCCGTCGTCTTGCATTCGTATGATTTCACTGGCAGTGGCATTATATTACTCACATCACCGATAATCGAAACGGACGCAACGATTACCGTTTACGATTTATAAGTAAATCCCAAGCGAGCATGCATTCATCCTGCGACAACAACAATGACAAACGTAGCAATAGCGACAACACGCGAACACGCCAACTGTGAGTGGTGCAGAGGCCCTCAACTAGGCCAACCTGCTCGCCATGTACGAGTATTTGTGTGTGTCGTGAGGCGCTTAGTTGCAGTGGCATGAGCGACCTTTTGTGTAGATAAAAGTAGGATAAAGAACAAAAGGAGAATACTGGAGTTGGTAAATTATGAAGTTGCGGACAAGTTGAAAATGCCACCACATCATTTCGTTTCGAAAATGATCAATTTTCAAGATAAGCAATCTTATCGCAGCGGGTGCACGAGAACTTGTCACCGGCTGACCGCTTGCGCTAGTTACTTACGAGCACATCAGTGCTCCTAGCCGCATGCCAAAGGCAAGAAAAACAGCTTGATCACTGGCAGGGCTCATTTCACTGTAAGGGGTTGTGTTTACAGCGCATGCACAACTCCTAGGCATCCACTACGCATACGCTCCGCGCTTGTGTTGTGTTGCATGTTGCCTATTTCTGAGCTGAGTGACTTTTAACATCTGTATTAGAGGTGTGGATCACATAAAGATGTCAAGCCATGCACTTGGAATATAGTAGTGAAAAAAGTAGAAACAAAGAAGAATAATCTCAATTGCGTTGAAACAGAGAATAAAGGCGCAAAACAACCAAAATGTTTATCAAGTAGACATGCTTCTGACCGCAATTTATCAGGTTGCCCAAGTGCGCAGTGGAGCTGTGTTTTTGTGCTCAAAAAGCCAGGCTAATTCATAGCATCACAGCGGAGTTATTTACTTGCCTTTTAGTTGCCATCTTATTAAGATAAAATATAGAAGATTATGAACTAAATGGGTTCTTAAGGAATTTTTTGCTCATGAAATGTGAATAGACAAAGTGCATATAGTTCGACTGTAAAAATGCATATAGAAAAAAATATGAATATACTCGTATAGTAAGGTACTCGTATATATATATTTAAGTGAGTTTACAATTTGTATACCAGTTCATTTCAGTTTCTATAAAGTTTTCAAAACATCCTCTTTAGTAGTAAATTTTCAAGTTCCGTTTTCCGTAGCAAAGTCTCGTATAGTAAAGAAATGTTAATGTTTGAAGTATTGGTTGGTAGGTTGTTTGAATAAAAGAGCTTCCGCTGCAAGCGGCCATCCTTATGGTAAACCAAAAGTATTTTCCCTTAACTTACAAGTAGTTAAACTGTTTCCGTAGTTTGAATTTGAAAACATGAAGCTTTTTGTGGTTCGATACACCAAATGTTCCAAATTTTGCTTCAAACCAGGCCTTGATCTTGGCGATTTGTTTGCACCAATCATTCTTTTGAAAGTTTGCACTTGTTGGGTGTAGGTGCATGAAGCGTTTCTTAAAGCCGTTCTGAACAAATGTAAATTTCTATATTCCCGGGATGACTCCTGTTGTCACTGAAGATCTAGCAAACAAGCATTCAGTGGTATAACCGATTAACATCTCTCTGCTAATGGAACATTGGGAGATTTTACGATGACAAATGAAAGCTTTAGAATGTTCAAAACGCACATGTAACAGCCCTACTATCGATATATATTGTTTTGGATTAACAATCCACCTTAATGAAGTATTACTGATTCAAGTATCCATAATATGTAATAAATGAAGGGACCAAAAAAAAAACGCAAAAATTAAACAAAAAAACTGTGTTGGTTATTTGGCGCCAAGTTTAAACTCGGTCTGTAAAACAAAATTCCACACTAAAAAGTTATGTTGAGACCCTTATGGAGTTATGGTCGGGTAAAAACACTTAGACTGGAAAATTATAAATCCCCCAGAGATCATAGAACATTCATGCTGAGTGCAAATCCTAGAAAATACGGCCATGACAAAAGGACTGAAAATACTGTTTATTTTGATCTACCATTTCTTTTATAATAACTAACTTTTAATTTTTTAAGTCTAAAAGTATTGCTTAGAAAACTTGCAGCTCAAGAAGTATCAATAACTTCATAAGAAAGCTTGTCACTGAAGCTATGTATTTTCATAAAATTACATCTTACATCAATAAATCTTGTCAATTCAAAAATTTACACGTACAAGATTTTATTTTGATTTATCAATTTGTATGGCCGCTATAGCTTTGTTTAGTTGTCTGATGTTGGCGGTTACGAAAAGGGAGTAGCTTTTTGAGGAGAAAAGAACGTGTGCAATATTTCCTCAAATCCTCAGAGCCTAGTTCGCATATATGTACATACATGGATAGACGGACATGTCGAAATCGACTCCACTTTTCACGCTGATCATTTCCATATATACTTTGTGGGGTCTCTGCCTTTTCCCCTTCGGCCTTTTTGTCTTATGAATTTCGCGTATAAAGCGCTACAGGGCTCGTATCTGGCAATATTACACATCTTGACATAACCTACAAAACGACGCTATGCATGATTAATATGGATATTGCGTTCAACAGTTATCGACGTGTAAACATGGAGTTCACTAACGCCGGAATTCGCACTATTTTAAAGTTTTCCTTCGTTAAAGGCAAATCCGCTAGAGGGGGATGTAAACAGATTATCGAACGAATTGGCGCATATTTGAACAGAATCCGATCACTGTAACACTTTTTATAAATAATATATCATCACCAATTTATAGATCTAGAGAGAACTTATAATAATAATTATAAGGTTAGTGTTAACTTATTCCAAACGAAAATGCACTTTATTTTTCCGTTACCCATGCTTTATATGCCTATAATTACTGTCACATCAGTTAGTTCAAACAAAGAAGAAGGTTATTTCAGCATTAAAGTGGGACACAAAGCAAATAAAAGCGAGCGAGAAGCAGTGTTTTCCCACAGAATTAGAACATAATAATAATGCAATATTTACTTAAAAGCCTTCGGGCCATGGCACGGCAAATTAATAACATTTGATTGACTTTAGATGACTCTGATACAATTGCGGATCAACTACTTTTCGAGTGCACTATGCGGCGCTGCGCCACGTCAACGAGGTTGATGAAAGCGTGCAACTACCGAGATAACGGCACAAAGGATATTTGGGCCATTAAATCAATCGTATTGCACCACCACAATCGCGCGAGCAGAAATACATTACAGCAATGGAGGCAGTCAACAAGACGTGCCGTTGTTGTTGTGCAACAGTTGCAGAGCGCCGCAATTTAACGTCCATCACACGGACATTATTAACATCTCAGCGGCTGCGCACAATGGACGCAGTGACACGTCGCTTCCTTCCTGACAGCCGAAGCGGACGACGAGGATGACGTCGGTGGCGGCGTGATGTCAAGAGGCCGCAGGCCACAAAAGTCGTTGATTCTTTCAGCGTGTAATGTTGGCGCGTGTTGTTATTGTTGCAGTTGATATCTGCGCTGATAGCTGAGGCGTTGCTGACACAAAAAGACACGTGTCTTTAATCCGGTAATTATTTTGTCATCATTTGCAATCGTCAAAGGCATCACGCGAGTGTGTGAGTAGCATTGACGTGTCCTGTGGTTGTGGCAAGGTGTTTCCCGAATGTCCGCCTGTGTGTGTCTGAGTTGGCTTCCGTTTTTATTTGCTTAGGCGGGCGACAGCGAATTAATGCGATTTGTTAAAGGTTTTCGCAAGATTTGCAAGAATCTAATGTGATTATATTCTATTTGCAGGCTTGCGAGGCGGCCTTATTGATTCAAAACACCAATACAAACAGAAAAATGACAAAAAAATAAAATGTAACAAAATATAGGCTACTCCACATCGCTTGTTGACTGCTACTAATTCTCTATATACATGCACACATATATAACTAAACACACACACACTAGAAATATACACACATCCGTTGTATATAGGGCCAAAGCGTGAGCGCTTCACTTTCCCAGGCTATTGCGCCATTACAAGTTAATTTATGCTCAGCAACCGATATCGATGCCGATTCAGTGATAACGCCTTTCTAACCTCATTTCACCTGAAACCGTGTGTGAGTCAGTGTGATCGCCCTGGAGCTGTTGACAGTTTTGCCTTTTCTTTTACCTTTAGCGTTTTGGTGGTGCGGCATCAACCTTTTTTATGTTTTTAATCTTGCGGTGGCTATAACAAGTGTGTTGTGCCTGTCGGTCTTTTTGCGGCCACCATTTCACTCCGAAACCAAAAAAATGTAAGAAAAATGAGTGGCCGTATGATCTTTGTGTGAATCTTTCTTTAGGTACGCAACACACAGGTAGCCACCATCGCCCAGGTAATCTGTTGTAATCTAAACGACTTTTGTTTTTTAGTCACCTTTAACTCCACACTCCAAAATTTCTTCTACCCTTTGCATTCCGAAAAATGTTATACCCTTTAGGGTTGTTCGGTTTTCTAAATACCTTTTGTTGCTGGAGAAGCAATCAATATTTAAGATGGAAGTCTACAAGGTGTTCTTAATTTCTTGTTGAAGGTTTGAATGAAGACTGACCCCGGAACGGTACTTCCTGGGTAATACTATTTATTGAGATTCAACAACTTGCTGAGATGCTTTTGTCGGAGCTCTTCCTTTGGAGTAATTACGAAAAGTCACTAGACTTTCACCTCTGTATGAATTTGTTGGTTATAATTTCGGTAAAATATCTGCAAAGATCCCTAACTATATGGGCTTACAGTAAGTCCCTTGGTTATAGTTACTTGATATTAGGTTATGAATGTTCTAAAAGTGCAAGATATCAGCCATGTCAATAGATCTGTTTGACATCATTATCGTGTTCGTAGATGAAAAGTAAAAGAACTACAAAAAAGTGTTCACTCAATAAAGATTAATTTTAGAAGTAATAGTGATTGATAACCTAAAATATCGCAAAATTTGGGAGTAATTAATAAATTCATGATTAGAAGATCTAATTTTATTATACATAAGTAAATTTTTTTGAGGTCAGGTTACTGATAAGATATGCCGAGAGAATCATCTTAGCAGAACTTTCTGATAAACGATCTGAAGACAAGAAGGTTAGGTATATAGTGTATACAGGTATATTATTTCATAAAGACCGACACAAACTCGTTTTTTCAATATTTCTTATAGATGATGTATTCGTCAAATCTTACCATATAAAGTTAGCTCGCTCGACGTTTGCGTCGAAATTGTGCGTCTAAAGAGACTCTCTGGGATCTATAATTTTTTCGGTCTCAGAAACCATAAAATCAGATAAAATCAAATTCATTCAAATTTCTTGGAAATTATTATTCAGGTGTGAAGGGTATTTGGAAACCAAGTTATGACCAAGCACCAATTTTTTTTATTTCTCCACATACATTTTTTCCTCCTTCACTTTAAAGAATTATGTGCATTTATTGTAAATTATTAGACATTTCTAAATTGCCAACCATATTTCTGTATCACCAACTAGTGCCTTTATGGGTACACCTTGTGCACCTACTAATCGCAGACAAACATGCATACATGCATTCATATGTATGAATGTGCAGCTCCTTCGCAAAGGCTGTGTTTCGATTGCTGCTGCTGTGGCGGTGGCGGCGGCGTCTATCGTCTGCCTGCGCACGCATAATAGAGACATCAAAAATCTTGATTAATTGTCACCGCAAAGGCAACCTCACTCGCATGCTGCCTAGTATTCACTAAGCTACGGTTGCTTGACCGCGTTTACCCCGCGCATCTGGTTACATTCGATACATGGTGGACGCAGGCGCGTTAGATCTCTCACAGCTCGGTCTCTGTGCATTGCTGCGCACACAAAAGAAGCGATGAAATATTAATTTGTTTGTTGGTCATTGTTTAAAAATATTTAAAATTAATTTCTCCTCATTTTTGTCGTGGCTTTTCTAAATGGGTTTTTTATGAAAATCAGTGCTTGTTTGAATTTTTAAATATCACTACTTATATATTCAATTGGCTTCTGATGATGGCGTTGGAGCCGCTTATCTTGGCTTATCGCTGCTTCGCGGTGCTGCCGTACAGCTGTTGACAATAATTCATTTTAATTTGTGCTGACGTTCCTTATACAGTCTGAGTTTGGGCTTGTTTTTGCTTTAATTTGGCTATTTCCAGCACGAGTTTTTGCGTAACAAATTTGTTGAACTTAAAAAGTTAAAATGTTGTCATAAGTTCGTATGTTGTATGTGTGTGCATGCCTATGTCTGTATATTAATATAAAAAGGAAGCCAAATCGGTTTTATATTACCATTATTATTTACATATTTGGTAAATTTGGCATCTAATGCGGCTAAATGAGGAATCGTTGGAGTTACTGGATGATTGGATTTCGTGCCGTTGATAAATGTCGGATCAGTGGGCACACTAAGCTGCCGTAAAATCAGTCTTAGACACAAGTACGTATACGAAGATGTAAAAGAACATTAATTTGTTTTAATTTTTTCAACTAATAATTGCACGGCGGTTTTTGCTAAAACAAATACTACAAATAATACTGACGATTCATAAACAATTCAAAGCATTGTCTTTCAATTGATTTAATATCTTTTGATTTCTTGTCAAATTTAAGTGCAAAACTTTTAATCAACAAAATTATTATCAATAATATGTTCAAAAAGATTATGAAAAGCTCGGTGAATATTAATTTTTAGTTTTTATTTTCTTAAAGTTAAAGTAAATATTTATATACATACATACATATGTATTCATATTCGTTTGGTTACAAATTTCAAAATAACATACCAAAATCGATATCTTGAAGAGTTTTTGAGTTACAGCCTTCTAAGTAGTTGCTTTGATGATTACTCGGAGACAAATGATCCGATTATTGTCTGTATGGTTTGAACAGACAGTTCTGATAAAAAATTTATCAAAATTTTGTATAAAATTTAGCTTTTTGTTTAAAATGGCGACGTTTGTCTTCAACGTTACCTCATTGCCTCTTATTACTTCAATTTGAAACCTATTTTAGACAATGAAGATATCATAACAAAGTAGTTTCAATTATATTTGGGAACCCTCATCTAAAAGTAGTCGAGAACGGTCCATGTATTTTGCAGTGTACCAATGAGGGTGGAAATACCTCTAGAATTTCAAAAAATGAGAAAAATTTTTTCGCTCTGATCAATTTAAAAACTATTCAAAAATATAGTCCTGAAGATTCATTGGTTTACTCTGAATATTTTCGAAGAAATAGGCTTCAGAACCACTGCACTTTATGCAGCGGCTGTGTAGTACCAAAACTTTGAAGCTCGTTTCCTCGAAACTAGCTTTTTTTATCCGGCCGTCAAAATTGCGAGCGAACTATTTAACCGATTTACTTCAACTTAAGCGTATTTTATAGACAATTTTATTCTCAAGCGTAATAGAGCGCTTTTCCGAGTAAAATGGCATTTTGATAGTTGTATAATTATTTTGATGTCTTTAGTTTTTAGAAAATCCAGGCCTACTCAGGAATTTTCTCCTCCATTGTTCAACTTTTGCAAGGGTGAGGTTGAAACATCTCGGCAGTAATATCTTTGGCGAATCTGATGAAATAGTTGAAAACCCGAAATTACTATTAGTCATCTGACAAAGTGATTTTCGCTCTTGAGCTTTACTCCATTCCGAACATATCGTTAATGAGGAAAATATTTCTATAAAATGTGACAAGAACCCCCCTTTCTTATGTATACAATGCCATACCTCCCTCCCTAGTTGGGCAATGAGAATTATATATCAGAAATCTAAAAGAAGTTAGGAAGTGATTTAAGTTTGTCGGCAATTTGACGCAATCTTTAAATGAGGTGGAGTTAGCTCGGGCATAGAGAGCAAGTGCTAATTAGAAAATTTGCCTGTTTTGAAAAAAAAGTGTTCATTGAAGTAATTTTAATAACATATGGCAAAGAAGAAAAGGAATGTAAGACTATACAAAACGCACTTTGTCCATTTGCTCATATCAAAATATTGATTTTTCCGAATATGTGCAAACATATGAACATACTCATATATTCGTCAAATATAAAATAAACTAAATCTGAGCTAAATGTTAATACTCCAAGCGCATGAGTCAAATCGTTGTTAAATACTTTAATATCTTTATTAAAAAACAACAAGTGCTACCTTTTTCACGCGCCTCACCCCTCGCGCCAGGTCTGGTTGCTGCAAGGGCTGCCCACGACCGATGTTGACACATAAAAGTGGCAAAACACAAAGAGAACAAAAAAGCAATGAGCAAATAAAGTTGGCAAAGGGTACGAAAAAGCATGGCTACACAAAGAGGGAGGACAAACAATTCTGTACTCACATTTGACGGAAATCCTATTTACATTTCAAAAGTAGCGCAAATGGAAAAATCAGACAAAACTATTAAGGACAAATATTTGTAAGACCAACAAAAAACGCCTGACTGAACCGAAGCGCCAATGGCGAGCGTTGGCTTACACAAAAACGCAGCAACAACAAAATTCGCCCGAGCATTAAAGACAAAGTGATAAATATAAAGCGAACATATGCACGGACAGCTCACAACTACACAAACACACACACGCTCTTGCATGTGCTCGACTTGCATTGCTACAGTTGTTGTCGTTGTTTTTGGCGATTTTACAATAATTCTTTTTTCGAGCAGCCATAGCACTGCCAACGATAGCTCAAACCCGACAATATAACATCCGTTTTAACAATTTGTACAATTGTCAGGCTGAATGCTCAGAGCGAAAACGGCAAGTGAAACCGGTCGCGAGCTGGGAATCCTGCAAACGAACAACTTCCGATTACAACTTCATTTGTAAACGTTTCCGATTTTCACTCTTTTGACACAAGCACGAAGCCAAACGCACATACCTCTATGTATGTATGTATGTATATTGATTTATGTGTATGAAAATATGTAGGATTGGTACTGATAGTTAAAGGGGTGCTGAATGAAGCGGGCAACTACATTTTTGATACGAGGGTTACTATTCTATTTGAAGTTTACAGCTTAAAAATGAATTTTTTTAACGGTAATGAAGATACCAAATATTGTATTTCTCTTCTTACACACTTCAAAATAAAAAAAAAGATTGTTGTTGTCTTCACCTTGATGATGTTTTTTTTTTGCAAAGTATCACTTGCTTCTTATTTGTTTCAAAAATGTTCACAGAGAGATATGTGTATGCTTAAGGGATTTTAAAAAATTTAAATTTCTTGGCTCAAAGTATGCTTTGGGGTCTATAAATTTTTTTTAACAGCCTCATTAATTGTCCTTTTAATTTAGACTAATTATTTCTTCATGTCTTAAGTCTATTCAAGCCGATTGTATATATCGACAATACAAATCGACAGATACATATATATACCCTCCCTAGTATTTCGCGAAACAGTTCCTAGTTATCGCTAGTGTCGGTAAAACACGCCTGGGTGTCTACCTCCCACACCAAAACTTACCAGCAGACTAACCGACACCGTTGACTGCGCTCCACACATCTGTCAACTTCAATAAGCAACTTTGTCCGCCTGTCAAAGCGACAAGTGAGTTCATCATTTCCATATAAACACGTCAAAAACTTGCTCGCTCCGCCTCTCTACGCTCTGCGTATTAAATACTATTACAATGCTCTGGTGCAAATTAAGCCCAACGGATTTATGCCCTTTAGTGTTTGCTATTATTATTGTAATTGTTGCTGTTGCCCGAAATTTCTTTTCATCTATTGGTGTTTATTGTTTTATTGCCCTTTTACAGATTTATTCGGTTTTGCTCCTGCCACTGCCACTTCTTAGCGCGCCATGTGCTTTGCGTACATTGTTGTGGTTGTTGTTGCGAGGCTATACGGATTCGCTAATCTCTTTAGCATATATTTGCATCACTTATTGTTGGTGGTTGAAGGGGGGTTGTGCTCGCTATTGACCCTCATTACAAGTTGTAAGTCGGCAGGAGTCGGCACTCGTGCGTATAATGCAAGTTTATATGTGTGTGCGTTGAGATACCCAAACATAAACTCTCATATACTTATGTGTATGTTTGTTTATGTATGTGTGATACTTATGCATTTTCTTAGTCGTTGGACAATATTTTCTTCCAGAAGTTTTAGTTTTCTTTGCACTTGATGTTTTATTCTGTACATAAATGGTATTTATTTGAATATTTACACTGAGAGAAAATTTTTCGAGAATATTTCCAATATACAAAATTTTTGGAAGCATTATTTTCTTTCTAAATAAATATATTATGTTGGAAAAGTGAAAATTTCAACATTTTTCTCGAAGCCCATGCTCGAGTTGATAAATATAAAAAAAGAAAAGTTTATGGACGTTAATTAAAAAAAAAAAACGATTTTTTCATATTCGACAGGCTACAACTTTAAAAATAATATACTATAATTTCGTTTTTGAATTACAGCCTCCTAAAACGCAGCAGTTTTTCTCAAAACAATATTTTCAACACTTTCGTGAGTTATCATTCAGAAAAGAAACGCTATAAATTTTTTCCCATTTTACCCTAAACGCCGCCGTTTTAATTTTGGTTCGATCGCAGGTCATTGTGCGAACAATATCTCCTAGTGAGAATTTCTTGTAGGTTTCATTCAAGGAGAAGGCCGGAATCATTGCAGTAGTGGAGGAAATTTTTCTATTGCCATCTGTTTTTATTTAAATTGTGCAGTATATACCTAAGAGATCCCTTAATGATAAAAACACGCACCTAATGGCTGAGGTTTGGCGAAAAAAATACAAGGTAAATGGTTAGATAAAGCCCTATATTGTATATAAAAATAAAATTCACTGCACAAAATTTAAGAACTGCATAAATATCAATTTGAATTTCCTTAATATTACATTTTATCTTAATTCTTAAATTTTCTGCAGTGAATTTTATTTGTTTTTTCAGCTCGAGTTGACTTTCATATACTATAGAAACTCTATGTTGCTTTTATGAGTGAATTTCATAACAAAAAATTAAATACACTTACAACTTTTACCGCATTGAAATACTAAAAAAGCTGCATCTTGATGAGTTGTGTAATAAACTTGTGAATTTATTCCACTGCTTGCGAGCAACTAAAGGAAATTTCATTAGCATGAATTTTAGATGCTGTCCTGTCTAAGAAATGCCTCAGCAAGTCCTAAGGACAATAACGATGCTGAGTTTTAAGTGCGCTTGTCAGTGCCTGCTTAAGAGTAAAACTTTTTTTAGTTGTTTTAGCTCAGCAGCAAATACAAATATATGTTTTGCCTAAGTTAAATTGTAAATGTGTCTTCAGTCCTTCAATATTGTGCTCAGCCGAGTTACACGTTGCTATGTATGTATGAATAAAAGGCACTGGCGGTATGTACAATGCCGAAACAATCATTTGAACACATTCATATAAATCTCTTCTCTCGCTAACCTTATAAGTATTATATCCTTAGATCCGAATGTATGTAGCTTCTTATAGGCGAATATCTAAAGATACTTTTGCATTTCACGAGCGCTAAACAAATACGGGCACGAGCGACGTGGCAAAGTTTAGCACAGTGTTCATTAAAAGGCGAATTTTGGATAGAATTCTTGAATAATTAGAAGAAATGAGTACGGTGGATTTTGTAAATATACCTCTCACACTACCTTCGGAGCAGGAAGACTCAAACAATTCTTTATCTGTCTTTTTTGAACGAAGCCCAACAAAAGCAATTAATATTGTAAAACATAAATATAACTTCTTCACATATTTTTACTCAAATTTGAATCGTACAGTGATAAAATACCATCTGATAACAAAAAATATTTTCACGAGTTTGAACACAAATCTTTAGTAACGCCTTCAAAACAGTCGTAGCTTCCATACACTTGTTTTAAGCCTCGTTTGGGATGGCTCACAGTGAATGACGTTTTATGGCTGCAGTGGAATCGAGCGCTAGGCTCATTCATCGTAGCGAATTATTCAGTGTTAAGAACAGAAAAAGTTATAGTGAGCCAAGCTGGCGAGTAATCGCTGACTTTCGTTTCATGTTTGGTCAAAAATTCAGTCTAAATCATGCAAGAAATTGACGCATTATCTTGGAGAAAAATATAGGAACTTTCCGCCCATAAATCCGGTATGACAAATTGCTTCACATAGTCGCCTCAGAACGGCCAAGCAGTATTACACGTTACCGTTCGACCATGTGGAACAAATATCTCATCACGGTAGTCAAACGATGCTCGCCTTGATTTTTGACTGATTTTGACGTATTTTTTTAGGTTCCGGTGCATGGATGGAGCACTATTCGCTAGATTGTTGGACTGTTTCGACGTAATTTAAGTTAAACCTATAACACGTTTTGTAAAGCTTTGCAGTGCTTGGTATGATCGGACCAATAGTTTACGAATATGTATATTTAGAATTCTAAAGTCTATGATACCCAAATGCTGAAAATTGATTTGTTGCCTACATTTTGACGCCATGGGAAAAACTAAGAGTACAGCTTTTGCATAGTACAGAATAAGTTTAAAGAGGGGATGGGCAAAAGGTTAAATCTTGCAATAAAGATAGAAAGACGGCCTTAGTCTACTGTTCCAAAAATATATGAGTGTCTTAGGAAGACGAGTCACGTTATATGGTAAGACCGAAGAAAATCAAACACCATGTGTATTTAGACTGTATTATCTAAATTTCAGTCTGCTCGGCCTGCTCTTAAGTGAATGGACAAATTTATCAATTAATTTGTGAAGTTAGCAACGAATATAAAAATACCCTTAACTTTTTCCACATAAAGAAGTCTATCTCAATAAAATATACTTTTGATAAAAAAACGAGCACACTGTTCAATGTAATAGCGAGGAACTGAACTGTTAAATCTATTTGTGTGCATAGGATTTTGGAAGAATTTTCTCGTTGAATTGGTTTTTGCGCAACTTTTGTTGTTTACTCAAAAAGTTTGGAATAGAAACTACTACGCGCGAGTGCCGCTGCTGCTGCTGCAGACAAACCTTAGTAGACACACGCACACACACACACACAAGTGCACCGTTCCCCGCTGGCTATTAGCAAAAGAGTGTTTGCCGCTTCCCCCCGCCGGCTTGCCATTCTAATCCGTGCTGGCAAATAGTCGCAGTCAGGTTGTGTGTGTATGAGTACCTTACACCTATACACTCAGAGGTACGTGCAACTGAGTAAGTATTGCACTAGTTTGTGACCCCGCCAACCCCAACCCAATACAAGCACAGTTGCAAAGTAAGCGCAGAGTAGTTTGTGTAACAAAACAACGCTGCAGGATTCGGCAGATAGGAGGTGAGTGTATGTGTGGATTGCAGCGCGGCGCAGCGAGGTTTTTCACAGTTGAATTCACAAAATTGTCACGTCTGTTATTTTTCGTTGTCGAATTTATTTACTCAACTGATTTTGATAACATTCGTGTACATGCAAAGATTTCGCAATTAATTGCCAGCAACTAGCAACTACACGAATAAACAGTTTTTCTACTCATACACATACGCACTTTAACTCTTATGAACACACGGTTGAATAAGCATTGAATTGGTATTTTAGTTCAGTCTTTTTTTTTGTTTTTTTGTTTTTGAGTTTTTTATCTCTGCACTTCCCAACTGCTATTGACACGACGGGTGGCTTTCGAAAAGGTACAAGTATGTGGTATGATAACAACAACAAAAAAGCGCTCTAATGCCATCTAAATGCGGCTCAGGTTACGCGCTCTCCGATTTATCTGCTCACATTTAGACATAAAAAATGTTGCTCAAATGGAAGCAGATTTTCGGCTTGGAATGCGCTGCGCTTTCTTTCAAGGACCCGGCGCATATGTCACCTACTCCATGTGATTAACACGCCACACTTTGCATTTTTATTGTCAAACCTTGATGGGTGTGTATGTGTATAGTTTCCTCGTTTGCTTACAGCTAATGCTCGCTGAAGAACTGCCCGCATCGAGGCAACCTCCCGCGGGTATGTCGCCGTATGTTGCCTACGGTGTTTCATGCGGCCACTTAACCTGTCCAACATGCAAGCAAATTACAAAATTTCATCAAAACACTCTTTTAATCTAATGGGGTCAAGTGGCGCAGTTTAAAACACTATTTTGATACTTTGATGTACGCTATAATTATTTTTTAAGAGTAGTTATGTCTAGAAATTGCCACCTTCCATCCTGTTGCTCCTTCTTATGCTCTTATGCTTATTAAAATGAGTTTTATGACTCTTCACGAATTTGTAAACTGATTTATGGCGCAAAAGCCGTAAAAAACTGACGTGCAAGTGCATTATGTCTCAATTATTAGTCTTATAGGCTGTAAAATCCCAAATATGCGTGTCAGTAGTTGGTGGTTAAGACTTTACGAGTAAAATTTTATGTTGTCAAGATACTCAAATTTACACATGTTAAAAAATTATATTGATTTCTACATCAGTGCGGATTATCTTTGTTCGATGATAATACAGGGAATGTCATAAGTTGATAGCAATTAATTACGCTGGTCTACACTTTTTGAGTTTGAGAGTTTGAGAAAAATCTTTGTTAGTCACAAAATATTTTATGAGGTTTAAACAAAAAAAAAAATTATTTTTGCCATAAATTGAAGTTTTGAGGGTCATTTAAATTAGCCTTCTCATAAGAGCACTCGTCACTGTTGAATCGATTTTCACAAGTTTCTCTTGAGTTGTTTGATCTTGAGCATAAGGTGAGTTCATATATGAGTCCATCCAAGCTGCCGTACACACATCCATTTCTAAACGATTGCCTCCGTCACACGGTTCAATTGTTGACAGTACAGGTTCAAAATGTGAGTTTGACGGTAGGAAATCAATTCATAGTGGTATGATCGGCTCAATGCGATTTGAAAACGACCGTTTTCGCTTGACGTTGTCGTAAGTGATCCATATTAAATCATCAGTAACTATTTGCTTCAGAAATGGATCGATTTTGTTGCGATTTAGCAGCGATTTTTAAATGGAAATTCGGTCCATGAGAATAGTTTTCTATTCAGCCTTCTTTAAATAGTTCGGTTTTTTGGACAATCGGCAAAGTGCTTACAAGACGCTCGGATTCCATGAAGTCCATTATTTTATAGACATTATAGAACGTTACATTTTCAGCCGCCAGTAGTCTTTCATCTTTGAAGCATGCTCTAACAACAGTCAAACGTCTAAAGCGCAGAATCGAAGTATTTCTGTGATCAAGAGTTAGTCGTAATATACTTCGAAGTAATAAAAGTCATACCTTCAAAGCAGCACTTTTTGTTTAACTGCTAAATTCGACAGAGCAATTAATTAGAACTTGAAACCATCATTCGCAGCTATAAAATTCAAACCAGGAAGCCATTTTCTTTGGTGAGAACTTGGTGTCTGTTTGCGGCACTGAAACATTTTGTAGCACTACCATGAACTTTGTTCGTAAAAAACGAAAAGTGCTTGCAATATCAACCGAATGATCGTGTACACATATTTCATTTTTGCTAAATATCTGATACGAAACGATAAAAAACTTCATTGTGATATAAATAATTTCAGTGAAAGATCTCAAATGCATATATTTTCATCAGTTTATTCTTAGGTGTTCACTATATCGTAAGTAAAAATATGGCGAAGATTTTTTAATCCCAAAATTATGAGCTCACAAACATATATTATACAAGAGATTGCAATGAAAATGTTTTCACGCCATGAATGGTGAAGTCTGGACTACAACAACAGTAGCAACATATCTGCATAAATGTTTGTCATAATACACATATGTATATCAAACCTACATTCGTACATTTCTGTTGCGTTTTGTGAAAACCGCCTTTTCAAAACCAGCTTGCTATAAATTAGCCTTGAGCATTTGTCCCTTATGGAGTCTAATCCGCATTTATTTTATTTGGGGCTACAAATCGTCGCTTTAGTATAGACAATATGAGTTATTTGGAGCGGCGGAAATGATGAAACTTTTTCTGAAATGGTTAGTCTCAGTTATAGAGGCGGCGAAGAAGTATCTTTACGCCTTGATGATCACCCAGCACACAATTGGTGTTATCTGTTTTGAGGTTTATCATGGATTGCAGTAAAAATCATCGAAAGCAATATGAAAGCTGCAAAAAGCTCAAAAAGCCCCAACATTTATGAACTTCATCTACATCTATGTATGTATATATGTAAATAAAAATGAATCGCCAAAATGTATGTACGCTCAAGAAAACTTGAAAATCTCAAACAAGCTTTCAAATATGACTTTCAAAGGGATTTAAAATGTGTCTCTATTTCAACATGTGGAAAAGTTCAAAACAGCTTTCATCCGCTAGTATGTAACGGGTTCAATAATTATATACAAATGCAGATTTCAAAAACTTATTCCTAATAATATCAGTAAAATACGTAAACTACAGACTATGACTGGGTTACTCCGTTAGCGGCACTTTTTGATATATCTAAAAAAAATTGTGCGATGAATGGTAGCACTTTCAATACCTCAAATACTTCACTTAATCGCCTCACAGCGGGATACAACACTTTAAGTAAATCGAATTTACGTCAACGGTATCGCTGTGGCTTCTACCCTAAAGCCTTCTTCCTTGAAAAACAAGCTCAGCGAATTCAGGTGCTCTGGTTTTCGGTGGAAGAAAATGTTTTAAAAATCGAAAAAAATATCGGTGCATATAAATCCAACTCGAAAATGTTTTAGAACTTGGCAGCGTATTGTATTACACGCTCAATAAATCAAAAAAGTACGGCGGCTGCCAGTTTTGTTGCCACACACATACCAACACTGCGGCCAGCGAAAACAGCTGGCGGCGTACGGATTTTAAAGTTGCCGACACTTGGCGTTTTGCACATATATCAACTCCACTAGGGTACATATACATATCTAACTAGGTATAGGGAGTGTTGCATTGCCGCAACATACCACCATAAATGTCGCGCACGCGCCTACGGCTCCTGCATGCCAGCTCTGTGGCTTGCTTTGGGCACCGCCGCCGGCAGCAACAGGAGCTCTTCGGTACCGCCAGCAGCAATATATTCTGTTGCGGTTCATAAAACAAATTTTCGTTATGAATTATTGTTGCAACAACAATTATTGCTGGCGGTGTGAACATTCATCGGCGCGGGTGTTCGTCGGGCGCCCTGTCAGATGTTGCCTGCTGATCTCCGAGGTGTGTGAATGGTTATTGCTTGGCTGTGCACGCTAAGACGTGCTAAAAGCTATAGATTCTCTGTGCTGCTGGTGATTTTATTTCATTGCATTTTTTTTTGGTTTTTGAGTTTTTCGTTCTGCTATTGTCGTTGCTTCTGTTGCTGCCACATTGAAAGCGGCAACAATGCTTATGGCATTTGCTGTTAAGTAAAATTTAAGACATTTTTCACTGCAGGAAAGTTTCGTCTCCTGAGCCGGGCGTTGCACATTGCGCGCTTTGCTCTTAACATGCTTCTT
Source organism: Bactrocera tryoni (assembly GCF_016617805.1). Classification (NCBI taxonomy): domain Eukaryota; kingdom Metazoa; phylum Arthropoda; class Insecta; order Diptera; family Tephritidae; genus Bactrocera; species Bactrocera tryoni. The sequence goes on from NC_052503.1 coordinate 1,416,653, forward strand.
TTCCGAGGTGTTTGGTTGCACTTTAAGTTGATTCGCCACGCTGCATAATTCATTTATTTGGAGTAACCGTAGCGCATATGAGTGGTGCATATGTATTTCTGCTATCGCTGAAGCGCTACAAAGGCATGTTGCAAGTTGCTCCACATTGCTATCATCTGCTGCTGCAGTGGTGTTCTGCCATGTTTTGTTATTGCCGACGTTTATAAATGGCGATTGCAATAATTTAGGGATTTCAATGATAAACGTCATTTTCGTTGAGTGTCAACTCACGCCAAAGTGCAAAGCGACAATGCGTGCTGCGCCCGACAGATACCTTTAAGCGTGGCAAGATAAGCGACAAGTTATAGCTTGAGGAGAGCTTGTGCTCATATTTGTTGGCAGAAGGTGAAAAGGGTCATTGCATATGCAATGAAGGAAGAAAGCAAATATGGAACAAGTTTACAAGAAAATATTCTTAACAAACATTTACATTTTCATGTAGTAGTACAGTGCTACCCAAGGGATTTAATGATTGTTTTAAATACGGAAAAAATTCTTCAGGTACTATGAGACAGGATGCGAAGGCGAGGAATAATATATTTGGAAAGCAAGCAGCTAATATCTAAATCATTTCACCAAAGATAGTTTGATTGTAATATAGTAAAGTACAGTCTAGTACTTTGTTTCTGTGTCTTCTAAGCAACGAATTCGTCAGCTTCTAAAGTTTCGTGATCTCTGCCTTTTGATCTGGAAGAGGTTGTACTATCTTACAAGTGTTATGGCGGTCTAACATTTGATGATATGGATTAATGCCCAACTGTGTGCCTCTTCAGGCAAACTTATCGGATGGTTATGCTAATGTATAATAATACTAAAATATCTAATGCCGGTCCTAAGAACTAACAGTTGGTCGGCTATCAAAATTATTGTCTTTCCTCTGGTTTCTGTCAGAAAGTCCCCCTCCCTTAATTAACAGTTATTATTTCATCTTGAAAGGTTAGTTCAAACTTTTGATTTCAGAATTCAGTTTCTGAGCATCAGTTTCGAACGGTATGTAGAGTGATCTCTGGTTCTAAAGCTCAATACCTTTCCCATTTGTCTCTTTTGTCTCCAAATCGTAAGGAAGTGGTGTCTAAGGACTGCTTTAATGTCAAAAATTGTTTCAAAATATATTTTCATTACACTGTAGGCTGAAAGCGGCTAGTTCAACGAAGCTACCGCTCATTGACACTTCTAACTATTATTTAAATATGTGTAAATCATTTATGTTCGGAACTCTTTCAGACTGTAATTCCCATATAACTCGCTGACGCTGTCGAGACTAGTGAAGGGATGTCACGAGTTTCCGAATAGAAACGATTAACTTCTCTGGCTTCTTATGCTTCACTACTGTATGGTTGCGCCTCAGGTCAGCTAGGTAAGGCCTGGTCAAGGCTTTTTCACCTCAGCAAAGATCACCCAATAGTTGGAGGAGTTATAACTAGCGTCAAGTTGCTTCATGATAAGACAGCGGAGTTGCAGAAACTGCAAGGCTTCACTAGGTTCACTAGTTGCAGAATTTGAACAAGTAGGAGGTTCGTTGACTTCGGGCGGTTCTCTGGCTGGAGTGGTCAGAGCTCTACGCTCAGCAAATTTCAATATTCGCTATTTTGTTTAGCTGTCACTTTTCGATTGGGATTGAGAATCTTACCGGATTTCAGTCCCACAAGCTGCTTGGAAGAATATGAGATAGAATCAGCTCAACACTTCATTCAGAAATGCCTCGCCTTTGCTAGATGAAGACGAAATACCCCGGAGCTCAGGTCTTTCGATATCCAGGTGAAATGGCGGAAATAAAAATAAAGAACCGAAGCAGATTTGTGATAGAATCAAAGCGCTTTGTCGAGAGCTACTATTCTAACTGCAGCAGTTTTAATATGGCTTCACAAAGGGCTGCATATAGCAATGTAAGTATGATCTACCTCCTTCTTAGCAGATCAGCCATCTAATTTCCATTATTTTCTATTGTTCTAGAATAAGCAGATACAATTTCAAATAAATAAAAACGTGGATACATTTCAGGGTCATCGCAATCATTGAAAATGGAGAAAATTTGATAATTTAGGGCTTTATAATAATATTGGTTTTTTTCATCTTAACAACGAAATGAGAAACTTGATTCACTTAAACTCACTTAATGAAATATGAAATAACATTAAGTATGAACAATTGTTTTTGAAGTTATGGGAAAGTTGTCTTTGGCGTACTTACAAATCGTTCTGACAAGCCTCCGTAAAGCGCGCCTGAGATATTTATGACTTGAGACCCAGCAGTTTATCAAGTCTACAAATTAATTCTGACAAACTAAGAATGACGCAGTGCTTCCACGTGCAGCATTTGTGAAAACATGCAGCAGTCCGGTAATAAATACGCACAAGTAGCATTTATCTTGTTGCAACAACAACTGAATTATAGGCTTTTTGCATTTGGCAAGTGTCGAATTTACAACGGCTCTTGCATACCGAATGAGTGGGCGCTCCACAAGCAACACGAACAGACAAATAACTAGCAACAGCATGACCACCGCCGAGCAGACAGAAAACGTCGGAAGAGGGGACAAAGTTGGCTGAGGGGTCAGCTGAGCGGTTGGGTAGCTGCATCGTGTCAAAAAGGTGTAACACTGCCAGAAATCGAATTGTAATGTCTGCAGCCGTTTGTTTAACTGTTTAACTGGATGAGCAGCTCCGCAACTGACATGTTGCAATCTCCAGCAGCAGCAGCAACAGCAACGACAGGTTCAGCTTCCTTGGGCTGGTGGGGCACGCATACTCGCATGAGTGCGTCCTTGGTGTTGATGTTGCCTGCTGTGCTGCCTCAGCTGTCGATTGCACCGGGGCATGGTAATCGAAGTGGTTGCAGACACACACACACACGAGCAGGCCTAGCTGCTTTATTGCAAGCAATGATTCTTTTTGGACACCTCTTGTTATTGTTTTTGTAAGTATGTGTTTGGATGAGTGATATTTGCGCATCATTCGCATGCATGTCGTTCGCACTTGGTGCGCGCGATGACACGCACGCTGTGGCAGCCACACCATAAAACAACGGCAACAACACAAACAGAAACACTTTAGTCAACAGCTTTTCAGCTTTTGATTTCTGTTCGCCAACTTTCGGTCATCACTGTGCCTGCCTGGCAGACGCCACTGCGTTCACACCTATGCCTCGACCAGCAGCGACTCCACAGCCCCAACACCGGCAGCAGCAACACCAACATTTGCATAATGCTCACATGTTGCTGGTGGCTCTGGTGGGGGGGGGGGCGAGCGGAGCACGCTGGTAAACACGGCAGAAAACAACGAGCAAATAAAGCAACACTTTTCATAAACTACTTTGTACATAAAACAACAACAACAACAACAACAACAAGAACCAGCAACTGCTTGTACGGAAATAGCGACAACTCATACGCATGTTCGAGTGTATGTACGACAGCAACAGTAGCAGTGATCATTGGAAGTACAAAATATAAACAGCGACGCTTTGAAAGTACATCGTAAGCAATTGCTGGAACAGCGGGACTGCTGAAGACACTCAAAAAGTGTGGTAGTCCTCGCAACACGTTACTGTAGTACTCAATGATGAGGGCCTAGGTTTATTGGCATCAAGGATATTTAGAGTTACCATCCTATATAAAAATATTCGAACGGTGGACTCATCAAAATTTTTGGTATTATGTGTGAGATATTGGAAGATTCTTTCTATAGCAGGATATTATTTTAAAAAGTAATTCCGTTAGTAATTGTAATGGCGGCCATGTTTGTTTGAGGATTTGTGTCAAATTTCGTCAGAGTGTTCGGTAAGGTTTGCCATTTCGTCATCTTCTCAGATAAGGCCTATTTCTGGCTTAATGGCTTTGTCAACAAATTGTTGGTATTGGGTCCTCGATTGGATATGGCGGTATCTTCCAGGCGACGATATAGGGGCGTTTTTTTTAGCCGGCCGTCTCTTTGCTAGGGTCCCCAAGTGCTACCGGCCACGAATTGAGGATCTTGTTGCGGCTCTGTACTGTTGTGACATTCGCGGTTGTGTACGAAGTGAAAGAGTGCAGACTGTCGATTGTTATTCCTAAAATGTTGAGATGGTTGACCGTCGGAATTCTGACTCCATCGACGGAAATGTGGAGATACAGCTTGTACTCTTTCGTTCAGTTTGTGAATACGGTGGCCGTCTCGACATACCGTTCTTGCTGGTAGACTCTTATATACAGGTGGATAGATGGCCAGATGGACACAGCTAAGAATTTTTCTATTATAACTAAGCCAACGACCAACGGATGAATAAAAAAAGTAAGTACAACCAATGATTCAAATTTTCAAATTATATTCACGAAAAAAGTTGTTTACATTTTTGTAAGTATGTATCAGATGAGGCCTTTAGGACCAGTTAGGTGTAAATTGGACCAGGTATTAATAAGTGAATAAGTAAGTGGAATAAGCTTAATATCTAAACTAACTAATAGAAAAATTTCATTAATTTACTTTATGTTACTTTAACTTATTGCAATTGGCAAGGCAACAATTGCTGCAGGCTGCAGTATGCTGCTGTCCTTCGCAGCCGCACGAGTATTGCTGACGTCTGCCACATTTTTACCGAAACTTCCGACAGCAAATTTTCTTCCTGCCACTGGTTGTCTGTTGCCGTATTGACGCCCCGCAAGCATTTGTTTCAACACGAGCTCGCAAATGAGACGACATGTGGCGAAGAATTAACAACGTGTTGTTGTAATGCAACTGCAATGCCAACAGCAACAAATAGTCAGTCGCTATATTTCAGCGCATTTTGCTTAACATTTTGCAATATTTTTCGCAGAGAGTGGCCCTGCACGAAATGACGCCCAATTGAAGCATCTCAAATATAGTATATTATGCAACCTTTATACTCTGAATAGTGTCACAGGATGTTTTAAAATAACCGAAATGTCTTTTGAACAATAATTTCCAATTCCAGCCTATCGACCTACTATAGCATATAGCTGTCATAAAAACGGGCCGATAAAAGTCGAGACAAAGATATCTTTTCACCTTTTTATGCAATAAGAAATGCACCTGCGCAGGATATTATAACTTGGGAGTAGCCGAAGTTAATGTCTCTTCTCGTTTGTCTGATAATTTGTGTAAACAATCAGATAAAGACACGAATAAAGATACCGGCTTAGAAGTTAACTGATCAACCTCAAAGTCGCATCATCGTATTTCCTATTGGACCACACCATGTAACTGGGTGCTTAAGTTTTGAGTTAGTGTCTGCAGTAAAGCTCCTTGACATCACAACAACTACAACAAAGAAGGACAGAATGTTTGGCTATAAAATTAATCATGCCGTGGCAAGTACCTACCTTATTCGCACCACATCTGTGTATGTGTGTGTGTATTTGCTGCCATAATCACGAGCATGTGACACAACCGAAAATTTGTTAGCTTCTAAGATATTACAGCAGCCAACAATATGGTTACCAACAGCAGCAGCAACAACAACAACAACAAAATTGCCAAACGCTTCCTAGATTACATTTATCGCATTTTTATGGGAAATATTGTTACATTTTATTTTTTAATTTTTATTTATATTATTTGCAGTTTTTTTCCCCAGTTTGTGGCTAATAAAGCACGTCGCGCCTGGCGACTGAACGCCACCGTCTGCTGCAACACGTACGCATGCGGCAATTTAATTTTAATTAACGCGTCCAATAACACTCTACGCTAAGCGCACATGCACACAAAAACACACACACACGCACACGTGCATTCAGGCATGCAAATTGAAAGTATTTGGGAGGCGCAGGAAAAATGCGCGAAACATGTTGCAAGGTGTTAATTGGCGAAATTTCCATGTTGCCAACCGCAGTGAGCAGTCAGCAGCCAGTGGTCAATAAAGTATCGGTTGAGAGAAATAAAAATAAAATTTTAACAACAACAACAAAAACATTAAGACATGTCGATGCAATAACCAAAAGCTTACTGGAGTATTGCTGCTATGCTTGTTGTTGTTACGTTTTACACATCCTTTTAATGCTATTCTTTTATTGTTGTTGTTACTTTTTATTGACTTCACTGCATGTCTGCTACCGCCGCTGTTTGTCGCCTTGAAGGTTGTCAACAAGATTTGCTTTATTAGCCTCTTTCGGGTGGCTCCACATGTTTCATATGCAGATGCGTCTCCCACAAATACAAGGCAAAAACGAATATATTCCGTCTACACCTTCAAAACATTAAAGTTTTTGTGTTTGCGTTGTGTTTGTGTTGTTTTTGCCTTTAATGCCACCTCTGCTGTTGTTTGGCATCTTGACACTTTGGTTCGCCCTTGTTTCTCTTTAGTTGGTGTTGTTGTTGTTTATCACTGGTATTTTGTAAACACTGCCAGTTCGATTGGTGTTTTAGTTGCGGACACTTTTAATGAGTGCCAAAGTTAAACTTCGTTTTGGCAGTTGCAACATGCTGCCACACATCGCCACTCAGCGCCCATTAATTGGGTAATTAAGCATTCAAGCAATTGGTTTCAGCTTGTAGCGTTTTGTTGTTGCTGCTACTGGCTAAATCGAAGCATAAGCACACACTTAGGTATAAAATTTACATTTAAAATTAATTTTGGCGGCTTATGCGGTTGAAAATATATTTAAGATTTAATATCGCATATTGCTAAATTGCTTAGCTTTCTCAGTGTTTTGACTATTTATGATTTATAGTATATGGTTTGGTGATATAGGTTCTGACCTTAATTTTACTCTGAACTTTGCATTTTCAGTTCGCCATGCAGCTTATAACACCCAGAAGGAAACATTGGATACCCTATAAAAAATATATTACAAGAATGATCAACGTCACAAGCTTACCCGTGTGGTGTTTGTATTCCTTGGAGTAGTTCCTCAGTTATCAAGATATGAACGTGAAATTTTTTACACGTCCGTTTATTTGTTGGAATCGCTGATACCGGACTACTATTAAATATGGCTGTCACACAAACCAAATCGACCAAAATCAAGTCCTTGCAAGGTACATATCTTTATTTCACAAGATATCTTCACTGAATTTAACACGGAATATGATAATGTCCAAAGCGCTATAATCTCTGAATATTTAGAACGGACTACGTTCCTTCTGTATACATTCCAGAGGAACTAAAAACTTTCATGTAGAAAATCTTAAGCAGAATATCAGCGGTTCAGAGGCTGATAGTCGATATATAAGTAGGCAATGTTCACTCACTGCCCCCAATATCGAGGATGTACTATACTTTACCTTACATATAAGCTTTTTTAGGAAGTGATGTTGGGAATTTTTAAACCCAGTCCAACAAAGTGTTAACCGATAAACTTGAAAGCCAATTCTGAAACAGTTAGCCTTGCTAAAAATGTGGGTTATTGTGTAGTTGACCACAAAAGAGATCGCAATATTACTTGTATAAATAATGCGCCGTATAATACCAAACGAGGTTCTAACAAGCCGGCATCTTTTCGAGCAATATCTTGCATCTAATATTGGATCCAATTGTTCGAATACCAAATATTAACTCTTTAGGAATTAGCTCTTATCAGAGCCCAAATTATCACATTGGTCTAATATCTTCGTGGTTTTTTAAACTGAGTAGGGCGTAATGATTTCTCTACATTATCTAAAAGGGCGAGTCGAGCAGTTCTAGGTGTCTGGCTCGGTTTTTAGAAAAAAAGCTCTTCAAACATTCGTAGATATAAAAATATTTGATCCATTTGACCTATATAGATTAATAAAAAATAAACTCATTCAGCTCGACGACAGCAATAAATGGCAAAAGTATAAATTAAATTGCTTCATTTTGTAAAAGGTTTTGTAATAAGCAGCTAACATGGAATCTTTTACAAAAGCTGCGATAAAAATTAATCCAAAAGACACGCGTGCGATATGTAGTTCCACGTTTTGCGTCCATTACTCATGTCCATATTAATGTCTAAAAAATCTTTACAAATTCATACAAATGTACATGCATATGTATATCAACCTAAGCGCATGCGCAAACGTTTCTCCCTTTTTAAGTGGTACATAATCATTAAAGTATTAAAAGTAGGTTCGATTAATTTGACATAAATCACTTCTGACAAAGGACTGACCACACCGTAATGCAAGACAGCCATCTGGGTACATACATATACATACATACATAAGCGAAGCGTGCGTAGCAAAGACAACAAATGATTAAAAGAGCCGAGGCAACAACCCACATACACCTGAGGACTTATAACGTTTTCTGTGTTTGCTGCGCACTCTTGCCTCACTACGGCAAGTATTGTTCATGCGCATGCGCTTCAGTCTTGCCTTAAACGTTTTGATCGATTCTTATGTTTTAGTTAGCTGATTGAGATTCTATGTATATAAATGGAATGCGTTAAAATGCGGCGTTCGATTCGTGTGCCGTCATCCTCAAATCCCTTAAAATTGTGCGAATATTTCTGCGCATGCGTGTGTGTTGTTGGGGGTGTTTGCATGCCAACACTCAGCGCATGCCTGTCCAAAATTCAATAAATTTTCTTTCAACAAATTTTGCACGCCACACATGCGGATGATGGTTGTATCGACGTCCGCGCATATCTGTAAATGAGTAAATTCCTGGCTCCGCTTTGTCTTCTGCACTTCGGCTCTTCTGCTTTTGTGTGTGCGCGCTTTAGTTGTATGTGTTGAAAGCATCTTTTCACACCGTTGACCTTATTTCTGAAGCTTTTGTTGATGTTTGTTTTTGATGCATTTTTGCCTTTCAGTTTTACTGTAATCGATCAATCTCCATACAAAAGCATTCAATAAATTTTTCAGTTTCGTTTTCGGTGTTTGTGGGTAGGGTGTTGAGATGCATACATATGTACATATGTACTCACATATTTGAATATTTGAATGAATTCCGCAGTGAATTGTTGCATGTCAAAGCAGGCGCGGCAGTTTACGATGAATTTATGAAGTCACTTTAAAAATTCGAAAATATGTTCCATGAAAAGTTTTGATTTAAGAAAGATATTTGGCACATTCAACTTCTTGCCTGTCGGGTCTCAATCTAATCTATTATATCATCGCTAGTTGGCGCATGAATTGAGACTATTGTAAAAGGTTGTATTACAAAATGTTGAGATACTGCCATGAGAAAAAATACGAATGATTGAAGATTTTATTCAAATTATGAAGAGTTGTTCGTTGGTTTGAAACGAATAAGTAGATGTTTGAAAATTCCTTGAATAAAATGCAATATACTGTCTGATCAAATTTGACCCGGACTGTCACGTATTGAAACAATTTTTTCCTAGATGTAAGATTTAATCTTCATATCTCATTTAGTATACGTTTGACTATTGTTTGCTTACAATGCAAAAAGTTTATCTGAAAATCGTTTGGTCGGCAACACTAAGATAGCAGAGAATATCAGAATCTATTATGGATAGACTTAACACATTTTGGTGGTTGGTTCTCTCGAAGAGATGCTGGATAAAGTAGTAGAGGGTCCTATAATCATAAAATGCAACATACTGGTGACGAGACGTGGGTTTATGAATATGACGTCGAAACTGTCCAACAATGTAGCGAATGGCTTTCCAAAAATGAGACGAAACCGAAAAAAACGTCAAAGTCAGTGCCAAATCAAGGGGATGCTCATCGATTTTTGTGATTACTGTAGTTGGGTTAACCATAAATTCGTACCATAGGGTAAAATAGTCAATAAGGAATACGGATTAGCCGTTTTGAGGCGTCTACATTAAGGAACTCGTCGAAAACGCTGATTTGTTAGCAACAAATTCACGGATATTTTTCCACGATAAAGCACCATCACATTCCATATTCTAGCGTGATTGTGACTAACTTTTTGATCAAGCACGCACCGAGAGTCACTGAATTTAATGAAGCCTTTGAAGCACTGAAGGCCAGGCCAGGTTTATAACAAGTGTATGAAAAATTGGATTAATCGTTGAAATGTTTGTATTGGCCAAGCTCGTTAAGTTTGAGGGTAATAAAGATTTGTGGAGTATTGTTGTTTTTTGTCAGTTTGGGTGCATATTGATCAGATAAACTCTTTTTTTAGACTTTATATTATTATTTGTTTTCCATAATATTGTATAATTTTTTTTCAATAACAACTCTGTACATCTTAAGATTTCAACAGTTTAAGAAGATACGAAAGAATAACGAAACAAATGAAAAATGGCATCCTTCATAAGCTCAATAATAATAACTGTGTATTTTCTAAGCGCTATCGGTTACGAACACACGTCTTTCGACACTCATTATTGAGCTCATCACTCACCCCACGAGGCAAGTACATACATACTCACAAATTAACTGGCTCGCAGTGGCGGCGGTCATACTGTCTGTCACTTGGTCAGTTAAGCATACGGACGGTCACTCACTTGGTCAGCCAGCCAGTCAGTCCGTCAATGAGCGATGAATTGAACACAAATCATGAATTATGAATCATTGCGTTGATGCGAAGTGTCGATGATTAAACATACAAATAAGCATTCGGACACAGTTGTAGGTATGTATGTGTGTGAAGCTGCTGCCAAGCTGCAACAAATCGTTGAGAGCAGCATATCCACATACGCACAGCAATAATAATCAACAACTTCATCTGCAACTTCAACTTCAACAACAGATTTGTGCATCTGCATACCCATTTCCATCTTCATATCTTCATTTGCCTCAGTCCGCAATCACTGCATTTTGATATTGATCGTTTGTAGCGTGCCTAGCGAGGCCAACAAAAACACCAAAGCTATTACTTATGTGGCAAGATGTATGTATGTACATCGGTATGTCGTAACATCAATAACACATACAATTGAGGCAATAACAACAACAACACTGCCAGCGACAGTTGCAGCGCTGGTAGCAGCAGTTTGTCTATGTGCAACACGCTTAAAAATGCCATGTACAGTGATATTTTACTTGTTTTTGTTGTTGCTGTTGCTGTTGCTGTTATAGACGGCATATAAATATTTTCGCTGTATTGTGAACACAACTCAATCGGTTAAGAAAATATTTAACAAGTGTTTGAATGATTTTGAAAAATGATGCACTTCGCGCGTTCAGTCTTATTCACTCTTATTCACGCTTTATTGAGTTTCGCCGAACGGTGGACCGAAGATGAGCAAAAGTAAGTTTTCGAAATTTAAAAGATTATTTGTTTGATTTGCTTCAAAGTTCCTAATTTTTAGAAATCAGAAATGTTTTGGAACAAAAACTCGCTAGGTGGTGCTATAGTCGATGTTATTCGAAATGTGTAAAATAAATAATATGTTTATGCCTAGTCGTGAACTAGAACTATAAGAGTTCCCATTCTGTAAAGATCTCGAAAAGATTTTCTAGCTTCTTCCAAAGAGAAAGCATACAAATATGAGTTATTGGTTAGTGCTGACCACAGGAAAGATAGTCCAGAGAATTAGCCTTTGTTTTTATTGTTTATCGGATAAAAATAAAATTAAACAATATCACAGGAATGATAAGTACTGACGATCTGATGATCTATGAGATCATGGAATCACCAAACTAAACCTTGGCTTTAATTTCGCGAGCCGCTTAACTACGAGAGAGACATGGGTGACCAAAGCCCGCGGCAGGAGAGTGGCAGTGATCTTCTTTACGGGTGGGTTTGAGTTTACAGGGAAGGTTACTGGAGAGATATATTGTCAGAAACTGTCTATTAACTCCAGCTCACTAAACGTGCTTTCAATACTAGTTAAGGAATGCCTAATCTCACCTCATCGTATCACTTTGTGATGAGTGGGATTCAAAACCACAAGGGAATCGCGGATGATCGTAAAGTTGGCGAAATAGCAAGAAAAGACACCCTAGCCCCTAAACTTTAGTTCAGGAAGGCTAACCTTTTCCAGGACCTTTTGTTTCCACACGGTTAGGACTTATAAGATCTGATTACATTAGTTATAATATTTTATTCTGACTGTTCTGTCAATAACTTACCAAGTCTTCTCTGAGTTTTTCGATTATAAAAGTCGAATGATGACGGATAAACATGTTTTGGAAAAACGAGCTTATCACACTGTCCCCCCGATGTGCGTGATCACTCATTTTTGAAAACGAAAACATAAAAAATAACAATCAAAAAAGGCGGACAGGTCTTCTCGCCAAGAAGTGAAGAGAATGTGTATATTTATACATATATGTGTGTGTACAAAGAAGTAGTAGAAGAGAGCAAGCAGTTGATATGTAGCGCTTTGACATGTAAATAAAAGTGCAGATGCAGATGTTGATAGGAAGATGTGGACAATGTCGCATTCCCGTGACCGTAAACACACATCCGATTGGCAAATATAACACATCATTCATAATTCTCCAACACAACAGCAGGCACCATATGTGAGAATTTTATAAATTGACGCGTACTGCCAGTGCAACAACAAAGTGATCAGTGCAAACATCGCACGATCGGTAAACGTAATAATTTTTAACTAAGTGGAAGCCGAGAAGTAACAACACAAGACACTTTTCTAAGCAAGTCATTTCCAATGAAATATTGCAAATATCTGTGGCGAGTGCTTACCTTGACATACACACATACTCACACACTCAAATAAGACGAATGATCGTGTCTGTGGCTTGTGAGGAGATCGTCATATCTTGCTGGCGATTATTATTAATGACGGCGATTTGTTTGGTGTGTTATGAGGTTTGGAACCGATTGCAATGCTTGTATTCTTTTTTGTTTTTGAAATCATCACATAAAATATAAGATATTCGAGAGATATTTCTCGAGAAATGAAAACCCAAGAAATCTATTTATCATATTGGGTAGTCGAAAAAGTCTTTTCGTATTTCTAATCAAATTTCAATTTTTATTTTATATTTATAATGAACTTTAATGAACTATCTGGTCGACCACTTTTTGCCATTTTTCCGCTAGAGACATTCCATCAGTGTAAAACTTTTCTGGTTTCTCAGCGAAAAACTGCGACAAGTAATTTTCACAGGTTTCTCTTGAAGCCAACTGTACTCCATTAAGGGAGTTCTGCCTTGACCAAAACAAATGGTAGTCCGATGGTGCAAGTCAGGGCTATACGGTGGATGCATCAAAACTTCCCAGCCAAGCTCTCTCAGTTTTTGCCGAGTGATCAAAAATGTGTGTGGTCTAGCGTTGTCCTGATGGACGCCTTTCTGTTGATCAGTTCTTGCCGTTTTTTTCGATGGCTTACTTAATTCTCATCAGTTGTTGACAGTAAAATGTAGAATCAATCGTTCGACCAGGCTGGAACAGCTCATAGTGGATGCTTCTTTTCCAATCCCACCAAACACTCAGCATAACCTTTCGAGGCATCAATCCTGGCTTTGCCACCATTTGTTGAGCTTCACCACGCTTGGACCATGATTTTGTTCGCACATTATTGTCGTATTTGATTCACTTTTCGTCTCCTGTTACCACTCGCTTCAGAAATCGATTTCATTTCGTTTCAGCAAAGAATCGCAGATGTTAATTCGGTCCATTAAATTTCACAAACAATTCATGTGGTACCCAAACATCGAGCTTCTGTTTGATGATGAATGTTAAGTTCCTTATCGATGTCATGGGTACTTATGTTACGGTCCTGGTCAATCGTCAGCCGACAAGAGCATGTGCATCTCTAACATCGAAATTTCCAAAACGGAAGCGAGCGAACCATTGTTTTGCTACTCGAACTGATACAGCATCGTCTCCGTAAACTTCACAAATTTCATTGGTGGCTTGTGTGGCATTCTTTCCTTTTTTATACAAAAATTTTAAAATATAGCGAGTTTCTTTATTACTTTCATTTATTTTTGAACAGCTGTAACTTTTTTTCAACTTCCCCGATTTTTTTTTTTAATGAAGCCCAAAATCTCACCTTTCCAAAACTTTGTGGTATGACACAATGTGATTGATCTATTGACATAATACGAAAAGACTTTTTCGACTACCCTATATGAATAGAACGTCATGTCGGCTTGTGGTCGGTTTGAAGGAACGAGGCAATTTAGTCGACAAGCTACAAAAAGTTACAATTTCACTTCCATTTGTTGGTATTCACAGCCAAGTAAGGTTGTCCGGGCGGTCAGTTAGGCGGACATTTCGCCTAGTCAGCTGCTCGCTTGGTTAAGCATCAGATTATATCAAGCGCATGTCCTGTCCGACACGGTTGCAAAGCATGTACTGCGTCACGCGATGTGAGCACGAGGGAGCATAGCAAACATAGATATTGCCACTTAACGCTGGCACAGTGCCGACACCGTATACCCTTTAGAGCATATTTACTTGTGGAGATATCAGACATACATACATACATTAAAAGATGTATGAAACAATGTTTTTCCGTTATCGTATACGAATTAGCGCTCCATTAAGAACTATTCATTTAATTTATTAACTAAATAAAACATGAACATTAACAGAATTTAATGTATCTTAATACTTGACGATTAATTTTGTAAAATATACAATAATAACCGCAATAATCGAAACGATTAATTTTGATTTTCGACAAAATGGCAGGTTTCTCAAAAAAAGTAGTAATTTTGTTTTTTAAAGAATTACACTTCAAAGTGACTTAAAAATCGAAATTTTTATTAAAACCCCCATTTCTTCGATCATGACCAGACAAATGTATGTAAGGAGGTCGTGTCAAACTTCAAGTCGAACAGCCAAGCTGTTTCGAAGAAATTTTCCTAAGGTTAGTTAGGTTAAGAGCCTTGTTGAGACGGCTAGTGTCACTTTCGGCTAAATCCCTTTCGGCTAAATAAACAATCATAACACAACTGGAAATGCGTAAGACCATATTAAGGGTATTAAAGGCTTCATATTCATATAGGGCATACGTTTAGCGAACATTTGTGCTGTTTACACAACTCCAGTGATTACTGGATCATTGATGTCTCAAACAGTTGACCGTCGTAGCAGTCGAGCTCATCGTCGTTATTGGACGCAATGATCATTGATCAATAATATTGAAGTTTATGATTGTGCTTTTCACAAATTGATTCACAAATATCCATCATGCCTGTCCGGCTATATCCAAAAACAGAAAACAAGACTACACACATACACCTTTCCTTCATATAGATGTGTTTGCTTACTCACGACTAGAGGTACGCAGCGCTTTGCTGCAATCGCCAGCTCCATAAAGTTGCTGTTATTGAAAATCACTTGGCGCAACGGATGCGATCTCACAGCGTTTGAGGTTACCATGTAACACTCTTCTGACTGCCTCTACATCTTCTGCTTGATCTACTCATTCGTGAGTAAGTGTGTATGTATGCAAGCGTGCAGTTTGCCGGTGATCGCACAACCAGTTGGACAGACAGCAGGAAATCTTCGCATAATCTAGGCTTATAATTCAATTAAAATAAAATAAATACCGACCGCCGTTGTTGCTTTTACGCGCCGCATCGATTGCGGGCAGATCGTTGTTGATCGTGTTGCTGAAAACTTCAGTTTGTTGTTGAGTACATTTGAATTCATCCGCATGACTTGCAACCTAAGAGATACTCTTATTTGATATTACCACTTTTATAAGCTGAGAATGAAGACACCAAGTCTACGTTGTTTAAAGGCTACAATAAGTGCAGTGGTTATTGCATTTGTTGTTGTTTGTTATAACCGACATAAAGTAAAGATGACTCAATAAAAAATAAATGCTATACGAAATGAAATTATACACAAGCAATGTGTCCAATACTCGAGCGCACCTTCGACCGGAAATGAACCGAATTTTATTCGAAATGTCAGTTCGGCGAACAAAAGTTGTCTATTTAGGCCAATTCGTTTACAAATGTCACAGGCAATCGATCAATGAATTCGGTAAAATAAATTACTACATATACATATGTAATTCTTTCTGTAGGGAAACAAACGAGTTTCAGATAAAAATAAATGCTGAAATAAAATTAAATATATTAAAACGAGAATTTATAAAAATAAACTTTCTACAAAGTTGAGTTATTTTTTCCCAGCTGACATAGCAAATATTTCAGAAATTACCAGGATCAAAGCTGGGCAAATACCTTCAGGTTCTTATGGTTTGCTAGTTGTATGGGGTCTAAGGCCAGTCTTCACACGATTTTATCCATTTTAGGTATAGCGATACATTTTTATTTTATTTTTATCTTAGATACATATATCGTCGGCGGCGAAAAACTTGTAAAGGAGCATGCATCAGCTTCTTTGTGGAATATGGTCGGACGAAAGCATGCCCAACGATTGGAATTTAAGTTTTCTCTGCCAATCCACAAAAAAGATAAGTCTCCTAAACATCGCGTATAAAGTTCTATCGAGCGTATTGTGTGAAAGATTAAAGCCCACCGTCAATAAACTGATTCTACCTTATCAGTGTGGCTTTAGATATTCACCATGCGACAAATATTGGAAAAGACTAGTGAAAAGAGAATCGACACGCAATACCTCTTCGTCGATTTCCAAGCTGTTTTTGACAGCACGAAACGGAGCTGCCTTTTGCCGCGATGTCTGAATTTGGTATCCCCGCAAAACTAATGCAGCTGTGTAAACTGACGTTGAGCAACACCAAAAGCTCCGTTCGGGTCGGGAAGGACCTTTCCGAGCCGTTCGATACCAAACAAGGTTTCAGAAAAGGAATCCCTTTCGTGCGACTTCTTAAACCTACTTTTGGAGGAAACAATTCGAGCTGCGGAACTCATCTATAAGAGTACACAGCTGCTGGCGTACGCTGATGATATTGATATCATTGTCCTTAACAACCTCACCGTTAGTTCTGCTTTCTCCAGAATGGATAAGGCAGCGAAGCAAATGGGTCTGGTGGTGAACGAGGGCAAGACGAAATATCTCCTCTCATCAAACAAACAGTCGTCGCACTTGCTACTCCCACGTCACTGTTGATAGTCATAACTTCGAAGTCATGGATAATTTTCTCTATCTTAGAACTAGCATTAACACCAACAACAACGTCCGCCTCGAAATTCAACGCAGAATATCTCTTACCAACAGGTGCTACTTCGGACTAAGTAGGCAATTGAGAAGTAAAGTCCTCTCTCAATGAACAAAAGCAAAACTCTATAAGTCAGTCATTATTACCGTCTTGCTATATAGTGCAGAGGCATGACGATAACAACATCTGATGAGTCGAGGCAACGAGTTTTCGTGGGAAAGGTTCTGCGAAATACATACATATGTATGGTCCTTTGTGCGTTGATCGATGAGATATACGACGACATTGACATAGTTCAGCGAATCAAAAGACAGCGGCTACGCTGGCTAGGTCATGTCTTCCGAATGGACGAAAACATTCCAGCAGAAGTAAGTATTCGACGCAGTATCTGCCAGGGGTACCTTCCACTCTGCTGGAAAGACCAGGTGGAGAAGGACCTGGCCTCGCTTGGCGCCACCTTGCGAAAAGAAGAAACGACTGGTGCGCTGTTAGCTCGACTATAACCGTAAGCGGTTTCTACGCCAGTAAAGAAGAATAAGATTATATATATGGGAGCTAACAGAAGTATTGACCTGTTCATCCATATGAATTGGGGTCCACATATTAGGAATGTGGGGGCTTGAACAGTTATGGTCCGATTTTGGCAATGTTTAGACTCGTGCTGGCATCCGAATATATTCACTGCCTCTTGATTTGTGTACTGGAAAGTGAAAACAAAAAACAGATGGAATTTAAAGTTGTGTTATATGGGGAGTAGGATGTCGGGATAATGTTAGCTGAATTTTGTTTAAATTGGTTGAGTTGGTCTGGAGATATGTTAATTCAGCAAAATGTCGGCAGTGCCACCGTCGGCAGTGCCACCACTTTCATCATTCCAGGTGTGAAATTTAATGCCTCTGGAGTATTTATTTATTGATTTCAGCCCTCTTAAAAAAGTTGATGAAATTGTGAAGCAAACAGTAGCTGCAACACTAAGAGTTTTAGTGCCTATGCCTGGGTTCTATCTCTCACATTTGACAGTTTGAGGTTATGCCGGATTTGAGATTAATACCATCAAAAACACCAAGAATAATACCCGAAAAAATATTTCTTTATAAAATAATAAAAACTAATTTGTTAAATTTTTCTTTTAAAAATTCTTTTAATATTTTTTCTGTATTTAATTTCATATTTTATAATTTGTGTTAACTAGCTGTTAGATTCTTTATAATTTGTTTAGTTTTTTGTTTAATTTTCATACTGGCAAGTATACTCAATTTACAATTTATGCTTCTTTTTCACATTTCTGTAATTTAGTTCAACTGAAATATAAGTTAGAGTATATATTTAATTGTTTACAAATTTAAAAAACAAGAAATAAACAATAACAATTCCTAATAATACAATATAAGTAATTAACATACACGGCTAAGTAAGTAAGTATGTATGTATGTATGTACATTAAATATTTTACAATAGCTTAAGTTATATTTCAGAAAGGCGATACGAAGCTTCAATACATACAAACGTACAAGAGTAGGATGTGTGAGTCAAAGCGATTATGCACAAGGTACATACACAGATTTAATACATGCATATATGTACATATAAATAAATTTAAAATATTTTATTGAGGAAAAATATTGATTTATTTTTATTAACTAATATTAGGTGTAGACACTAGGTCAAATTTATATACAAACCTAAACGTACGCAGATCATAATTGTGTTTGAGTGTGTGAATATTTTTTTTTAATTTTTATGATTTTTTTCAGGTGCAAACTAGGACTTATATACAGGGTTCTAGTTATTTATACATATGTACATACGCCTTTCTATGTACTTGTATGTGTCTACTCTTTGTTGGCTTGTTTGTTTTGCTAAACTTAACAGTTATAATTGATTTAAAGTAAATGCTCATGGAATCTTAAATTACAATAAGGAATGTTAGAGTTAATGCAAGTTAACTTTTTTTAGATGGAAATGACACCGCTGCGCCGGCGCAAGTGTTTCGGCACCGCATACATATATATGTATATATGTGTGTGTGCATATGTGTATCCACTGGCACGCTTTGAGCGTGCACGCAGCGCCAACAGGAGTGGCCTTCAATTGAACTTGTTGCGTCACAATAATTACTAGTTTTATCTTTTTTACTTATAAATATTTAGTGTTTTTGCTAAGCCTAAAGTTAGAATTGATTTGTGTTGCTCTTCAAGGTTGGCATTCATGATTTTTGAATTTTCGAAAGCTAATGGAATTATAGTTAAATTTTATTTAAATATTTTTTTGTCCAAAGTGTTGACTATTTCAAATACATTTTTTGTACCAAATTTGAATTTTTTATAGTGAAAAAGTCTAAAGTTAAATAAAAATTTTTCTTTACTGCTAGTTTCGAGAAACAAATGAAATATATTCACGTTTAATACTGGCCGCGGGGCAGAAGAATTGCTTGGCGTAGATTTTCGCTCTTTTTAGCCATTTGCTTTTAGCCATTTTTTGGACGTTTTTCAATTTCCGCATTTAATTTGTTTGCATAACATTTTGTTTTCGTAATTTTGACTAGGTTAGGACGTTTTTTGATTTTCATATGTATAACTGGGTTTAAGTTTTCGAGTTTTTGTGCTTTTATACGCAAAACTCCCTTGAAATGTGATTTCCTAGGTTCGCACTTAGGTGTATGTTTGCGCGTATGTGTAGGTGTGTAGCTTTATCTCCGATGCCACCAATAGTTTAGAGCATATGTATGATATATGTCTCCTTTAATGGTGGTTCAAATGCTCCAGTCACACTTCACTTTGCATGCAATGCACACTCGAGTCCTGCGAAAGTTCATCCATGGACGATTCTAAATTGAGAGATGAAAAGAAAAGAAGTGGGTTATAGGCGAAGTTAATATAAAATGTAACGGATAGTAATAAAAATTCAGTTAAGCAAAATTTGTACTACTTTTGGAAATTTTCAGCAATTGTTAAAGTTATATTTTTTCATCGAATTTCAAGTTATTCAAAAATTTAGTTTATATTATCAAAGTTGCTTCTTTTGAAAAAAATATGGTTTCAATGTCAATGCCAGAAATGACACAGATTGGAAAAACTTATATATTGATTCTTTACAAAATGTATGACATAAGTCAAAAATATAAATTTAATGCAGACTAATGACAAATAAATTTAATCCAATAGCCAGGGTTCAAATTTTAGCTCTTGACAGCTTCAACTGTGCAAAGTGATAATTTTTTGAACAATTTTTAAAAAGATTTAGTTTTGAGTTATGACATTATTGAAATAAACGAGCGTTTCAACTATTTCCGGTTAAAGAAAAATCAAATTTAATAGTAATTTAAATTTTCATAAACTACTACTAGACTAGTGCAAAAGGCTTTGAAAATGATAAAAATGGAAGAAATTCATAGAAATGAAATACAATATGTTTTGGACATAAGAAGGTAAATTTCCTTAAAATTTCATGAAAGATAAAAATTAAAAAACCCAAAAATCTCGGTTATTTATTTTTTTCGCATAAATTTTGAATAATGTGAAAAAAGTTTATATACAAAAGTTATAGACCTTTTCATTGCCTACAATATTGTCATATAGCATTTCATTATAGGAGTCCTAGTTTTGCCGGAAATCGAGATAAATTATTTTTAACCATTAAAATTTCAACCACGCCCCTCCCGTTCTTTTTCCCTACTACGGATCGCATGCAAATTATTTTTGCCATAATGTTTGATATTTTAGTAGGATGAAACCGGTCGGAAAGGTTTCATCCTACTAGGAAAATTTTTATTTTTAAAAAATGTCTCCAGTGGCCTATTCCACTTATAAAACTATTTTTTGAAACAAATACACTAAAATTTTAGTAATTATATCACAATTAAATTTTTTTGACTCACCATGCGTTGGATATAATCCCTTTGAGTTGCCGTTCAAGTGCATAGCATTCTGGGCGTTATTCTGAAATGAATACGTTAACTGCAGGTTAATATGGCGGGCAAATGAGCTTCCTTCGGGTTCACGCACTGCAAATAGAAATGAAGATAAAATATAAGAAATCGAGATTTTGAAGTTTTGAAGTTTTTAATTTAAGTATATTAGTAAATTCTAAATATTTGGCGAATAGGTTGCAACGACATTTCATGCAGATGAATGCATACTATATATGTAAGTGGTAAAACTATGACGTTATTAAAATATATGCTCTTTAATACAAAACATGTTATGAAAATGGGAATGGTAATTGTATTTAAGCGGTTAGTTCACTTGAGATATATTAATGAATTGAATTATTTCGTTTCCACGATTGTATTGCTTCTATAAACGCCAGTGAAGTTTTTTATAATATAAGCTTAGCCTTCTGCAAACTTAAAAATCCTTCTTATTACATTATCCTGTCAGCCTACTCTATTCGCTCCCTGCTCTTTGCAGTCACCCAGTGAGAATGGAAATAAAATGCAGCGCGGCTACCGCTAGCAAGTGTCATAAGTTCCCGTGGCGCCTTAACAAGATTGCATCATTGCTAGTTTAGCAGCACCG
This sequence comes from Bactrocera tryoni, assembly GCF_016617805.1. Lineage (NCBI taxonomy): Eukaryota > Metazoa > Arthropoda > Insecta > Diptera > Tephritidae > Bactrocera > Bactrocera tryoni. The sequence continues at coordinate 1,438,061 of NC_052503.1, forward strand.
ACATCGCCGGCAACACATGATTACCCTTTATGTTTATATTATATTAATTAATATTTTAAAATTGCCAAATGACTCCGTCGGTTTTGCATATTTTCCAATTTAAACGATAACCAAAATTACTGGCGCCGTACTTCTAGAAATTGTTAGCCAATATTCTCGCCACAAGTCAAGTGAAAGAAGATAGTCGTAATGGTACAAAAATGCTGTAGGAGGAATTTTATCTGTAAGCATTAGTGTTTAGATAAAAACAAGTTACATTTCGACCAGATTGCAATCCAGTCAAATTGCACGGTTTTTGATTTGGCTTTGTTTGGAACCTCCAGCTGAAATATTAACTATTTGGTTTGTGATTTAATAGTTTCTTTTAAAACTTGTTGGGGTGGAAGGTGATTTTCTAAAAGCTTGTGTCAGAAATATTGAAATAAATACTCTGCAATAATGAGTTTGAAATTGTGTATTTAACAAATTCATATATCAAAATAATGTATTCATATTCTTCTTTCAATGCAGAAATGTTATGGAGCTAAGGAAAGTCTCAATACGGAGCTTCTTATTTCCAACAATTGTACATCATTTCCTAATCTAAATAGATAAATATATTTCCATATAATATGTATCCTTATATATAAATGTAGTAGTATCTTTCATATTTGCATATGCAATAAGACATTTCTGCCTTAAAGGTCATAAAAATACCAATTAACAACAAAACTGTCGAAACTCAAAATTAACTAGTTTAAAAAAGATCAGAATAGTACCAGTTATACAATCATTTGCTATTAAGTTATTTCACTTGCTTAAAATATTTTAATTTAAAAAATGTTTCAAGTGAAAATGACTTTTTCTTAATATTTATTACATCTTTACCCCGAAGTAGTATTATTGATCGCAAGCGAACTAAATCTTTAAATTATAAGAAGATAGATCTCTTACCTTAATATTAAATAGTTTAACTAAAACTGACAATTTATTTATAGAAAAAATGCTGCAAAGCATGTTGGGCAACTAACTACTCTTGGACCTCTTGAACTGTCTTATTACTGCTGGGTCTGCTTCAACTTATGTGAATCAACGCTTAAGTCGCCTATTAGCCATTTCTATGCTAAGTGCCAGCGACAGAAAAATGAACAAGCATACATGCGAATGCACACCTTTTGGATTACTTTTACTAAACAACGACTACGACTACAACTACAACAACTACTTACTTTTATTCTTACCAGCATGAATGTGTTTTTTCTGTCGCGCTCGCGAATTCTGAAACCAAACTTGCGTCACACGCTTACTGAGACCGGTTACCGAGGCGATGCGCTCCAAATCCTGTCCATCCGGATTACTGTCGATCTGAAAGTTGGCCTGCAGCACCTGCAGTTGCTCCTCGGTGAAGGTGGTGCGTACGCGTTTCGTTTTACTTTTATGATAGCCATCACCATCACAGCCGTCTAATGCGTTGAATGCGTAGTGCAACAAAAATGGTGTTGTTGATGTGCGTGTGTGTGCGGATTGAAGCGCCAGCGCCAATGTAATCAAGTTAATCGATAGAGTTATCAGCGAAAGCAGCAGCGGCAGCATCAGCCGCATCGTTATTAGAATTGTTGAATGCCCAAAAATGCAGTGACCGAGTGCGGATTAACGGTAAAAGAAATAAACGGTAAAGAGGAATTGTTATTAGTGCGATTGGATGATTGCAAATATTCGAAGAATTGAAATAAAAAGTATTTTTTGTGTCCTTTGTTATTACATTACATTATTACATAAGTTTTTATTGAAATTTCACTAGCCTTGGAGTTCTATGACATTGGTGGCGCCATGTTAACATGTATTTAGAAGATGGAAGATTTAACTAAATTATGCAAAAATACACACATGAGCATAAATATACAAAAATGATTGCGAAATATTTCAGAATTCTATTTTTGATACAAATGCATGCATGCCTGTGTCATAGAGGAAATTGAGTTTCAGCTTGGTGCCTTTCACCTTTAATTACGATTTCAAATGCCATCAATATAACTCAACTTTTTTTGTGTTCATGTGAAATTTGATCTCAATATGTCAATTAGGTTGTGATTGGCTGATTTTTTCCATACAAAAATAAAAATAAGAACGCGTTTGCTTGAAATTTTCAGTTTCCTTTGGAACTAAGGCTACGGATTCATTGAAATAGCCCAATATAATTCTTACTAAAAGTGTCATATCAATACAATGATGTTCCAATATCAGCTGAAACTAAAAATAGAGTCTAGGAACTAAGCATTTGATTGGAAATATTAATTTTTTCTGAAGTGATATTACGCAAGAGAATTTTTTTTTTAATATTAACTTAAAATGCAAAGCTTTATAGTATTCCAGCACTTTAGCTTATACTCTTCAAAGCTACTAAAGACTTAAAGTCTCTACAGAGAACCACTTAAAAATGTATTTAAGCACTCCCGTTGCCTTGGGGTGTTTAAGCACACCATGCGTTGCACGTTGCAGCGTTTAAACCCAAAATGATTGCACACAACCAGCAAAGTGGCAAAGTGCCGTAGAAGCAAATGCCATAAAACTGGCACTTTTAAGCTTTTGTAGGCCTCACCGTTGGCCCGCATTGCAAACAAATATGATAATACGAGTGCCTAAGTATATGGCAGAGGATACTAAGCTGCTGCGCTATTAAGTAATGTGTGTAGTAGAAGCCCCCAACACACACACACACACACACACAAGTACTTGAGTTTGAGCAAACTGTAGACAAAGTTGACACAAACTGTTGTGGACCTCAAACCACACACACATATATGTATATATATACGTATTTATGTATATGTACGTATATTTGTGACAACATTGTTTTTTCGAGTGCTTCGGTTGCTTTTGTTTTTGTCTGACTGAAAGCCATGCAATCGCATGCAATTTAGGGCTTAAAAGTGAGCGGCACACAAACGCAAAAGTGCAACGAGCGAAGCGCAAAACTTGCTGTGCAATGCTGCCAACCTGTGGAAGTGCATAAACACCGAGAGTGTTGCGCTGCCCCTCTGTGGACCACAGCAAAAACCACGGCTACCGGCGCATGCATATTCCATGGCAGACATGTCAATGCTGGAGCTCATAAAACAAATGAATGCGTGGGTGTGAACACGTGTGTGTTGATGTGTATGCATGTACTTGGATGTCAACGTTTTCAACCGTTAGCTTGTTTGTGACGTCACATTTGACATGCGTTGTTTTGACATGGTTCTTATTAGTCAAACGTGGCGGCCAGACGAGTGCAGAAGCCAGCAAATATACAAACACACTGACACATAGCACATGCACGCACACATACATACATATTTTGGCCATATTTTGCTTCCAAGCCGCATGGATGTGCGTATAAAAGTGTGTGGCGCGCAGTCAGCCAGTCAATTCTTCTTGCCAGGGATGCCAGCTGCCAATGTTGCCATCCTAAATATGTGTACGTGTCTGAAATGTGCGAGTGTTTTGGATGCCGCAGCCGACGCCACCCACCTGGCATCCAAAATGCTCAACTGCAGCGCAGTCTGTGTTTTTTGTGATGGAGTCTGCTGTCATAGACTCTACACATCCGTTGGTAGTGGCTTTTCTAAGCATTCACACCGAATTCGTCACGGCTAGATTCCGAGCTTTTCGAAATGTTTCGTTGGTGTTTCATATTTTGCTTTTCGCATGTGTGTGGGTTTGTGTGCGTTAAAGGGAGTCTGCACTTTTGTCATTGCCACAATAAGTCGGCTTCAATAATCGTTGCATGAATTACTGTTTACTTTGGCAAGTGCTGCAAGTGGTGTCGGAGCTTACCGCTTTCTAAGCCTTAAAGTGAGCGCGCCCTTGTGTGACAATAATGCCGATTATGCCGTGCAACTGTTCTTAGCTGGACATTTACTGGACTAAAACGCATTTTAAAGATTCTATAAATACTCTAGTCTAGCGCAGTTAGAGTGTTTCAAGTCCTTCAGTTACTAGTCAAAGTCATGCGAGAGACTGGGATGTTGACAGAAGAGCTCCTTAAATCCAATTATATGTCCAATAGCAAATTACAAAAATACATTTTTTTATAAATATATCGAATGTATTATTCGTATATTTGAGAATATTCTCCGAAAATTTGAAATTAATCTGGCAAATAGTTTCGGAGTTACGCGCTCACTTGTAAGTATTTTTTCTCTTCGTCAGCGGTGTCAAAACTTTGAATGCGTTTTTCTCTAAAAGTTAAAAAGAAACTTTTTGATGTGAAGCAGCCATTTTGTCAAAAATCAGAATTATGGCTAGTCCTTCCATTATTACTTGCGCTCATTTATTGTAATGATAATTTTCTTCCAGGAGATCGGCAACGGGATCAAGGGAATTATAAATGTTGGCAATAATACCAGCTATTTAAAAAAATATTAGAAGCCGGGCGTTAAGATAAGAACTCTATGCAAGATTTGTATAGCAATACTCTTAAAGAGGAATTGATCAGCTTCAGCCAAATGTGTGGCAAGTTTATTGGAGCCGGTTTTGCGGATATTGCTTCTAGAAAAAATTTAAAATTAGTCTAAAGAAGGGTGTGGTGAACAAGAACAAATCTATATGGAAAGGGCAAGAGATCTGTTTTCGAAGTATTTTGAGTATTATACCCGGATAACCTAAAATAACGAATCAGCACTTTAAAGCTAAGAAAAGGAAGATGCATACATATAAGAACCATAAACCCCTTATTGCTGAGATTCTTTAACAAAAATAATACGAGCCTTATTGACTTTTCGTTAGAGCAAGGACCAAGCCAACAGATTGGTTAAAAAATTTGGGGAGGCGCCGTACAAAAACTCCAACCAAAAGTAAAAATAGTGCAATCAAGTACATTTTTGACTTAAAAAAAAAATTGGGTTATCACTATTTTTGTGCAGCAGTTAAGTTGCACCCATCTTACATTCAAAATCCAAATATTGGTAGATTTTTTATTTGAATAATAAAAATGATCGGAGTATTTGAATACCAAAAAACCCAATTTATAGAATTCCTCCGGCTCACTTAAAGTAGCATAAAAAATTAGCTCTTCAAAAAATTCGCAAGTGGTCGCACTTACCGTCACTTGATGTGGTGCCACCCTCGACCGTTTCCAGGTAATGCGCCTTACACAGCACTCGATCGTCTATCAGAGCAAATTGTTCGCCGGTGGAGAGTTGTCGTCCACACTGATCGCACGCGAAACACGCCAAGTGGAAGACGAGGTCACGTGCGCGACGCACCCAATCCGTCGCCGAGATGCCACGACAGCACTTTGAGCATTTTGCGCCGAAGCGTCTGAAAAATAAATGAAATGCAAGCAAAAATAAACATAAGTATGTAGGAGTACAAATCAAATGCTAGTGACACAGTGAAAATATTTTAAGTTGAGCCTACTTTAAGGCGTTAAGACGCGGATTAAATTCAATGCACGCCATTAAGTGCGTTTGGTGAAAAAGTTAAAGTGTTTAGCTTAAGCTTTAAGCAACAACGTAAAGCGCAAGTGCCTGTGCATTTGTATAACGGCAGTTACGTGTGTAGCTGTGTCGAGTTTGAGATTCAGCAAATCATGTCGCAGCATTCAAATCAGGCTGACTGATGCGCGAAGTGCGCGCACTTGTCACCGGAAGTGGCATGAGTGAGTGCGCTGGATTGCGTCTGTGTGTATATGTGTGCATATGCCTGTGTCTGTATTGACATTTTGGCTTACAAGCGCACACACATATGCGTCGTTATTTTCATCGCTGTTCGCCTCGTCACACTTCTTCACTTGACACTTTTCGAAATGAGTCTGCAATTTACAACGCGCCGATCCGGATTCGGCAGCGCACACCTCAGCTGGCAGATAAAAACGAAGGTGCGTGCGTGTGCGCTCAATCGCTTTGGCGACATCTGCATCAATGACTCGATTGTGTATCTTATAGATAAAAGTTGAGAAAAAAAACTAAAATTAAAGCAACAATATTTATGCTGTGTTATTCTCAGTTGGTCGCTTGTTTGGTGCGACTGGCACGTTTGTGTAACAACAACATCAACAACCAAAGCAACACCATCGATATCAGCAACACGAATGAACAACAACAATCAACTTAAAATTCTTAGCTTGGAGAATAAATATTTTTACAACCGCATCAGTCATTTTCGTTTCATCTCTTTCAGTAAATCAACAACAACAAGCGTGCACTGCTTTGAGCATTGCCTTACTGCCTTGGCCCAGCAGTCAACTCTGCAATGTATTTATCTTTACCCATACAAACAAATGTGTGTGTGTGTGTGCGACTGCTCGGTCGTGGCCAACTGGTCCGTGGGGACATTGCTGCTGTAAAGGCCGCAGCAGAGGCGCAGCCACCGTCTTTGGGGACACCTTCCGCGACGGAGCGCAATTGTACCGACTCATGCCACTCAATGGAACTGAAAATTCAAAGTGACAGTAGAGAGATAGTGTGTGAAAAAACATGAAAATAAAGTTAAATAAACACGCTTAAATAATACAAAAACAAAAATAAACAAGCTCACATAGTCGTTGAAGCGAGTGGAAGGCAAATCGAAGCGAAAATCTACTTTATGAACATTACTAGCTTTGCATTTAATATTATTTTGTTTTTGTTGTCTTTACGCTTACTTATGCTGCTTACGCACACAAACGCATGCGTATATCTACATGTGTACATATGTATATAGTTTTTGTGTTTATTTTATTTCTTTGCGTTGTTATGTATTTTTGAACTTTTTTATTTATTTTTGAGCTTAAAGTGTTGAATCAAATGCTCTTAGCTGCGTTACATTTAAAAGTTTAGAAAATATTTTCATATCATACTTTTGAGTTCGTTTATATCTTGGGGAGTGTGGGAAAATATTTATTCTTCACCTGAGTATATGGTTTCCATTTATGGTGACATAAATACAAATGCATACAAATATTACAAACAATGACAATTATTGAATGTTTTCTTTTTGTAGTTGTTGTTTCTTATAAATTTGTCCAGTCAGTTATGAAAACAGATGCCAATTGAAGCAGAAATATGGCGAGTTGAGAGCCATTTGCTAAAGGGAAATTTTGCCGAAAGCTTAACAATAAAACAAAATCCCAAACCAGAAATTTAACTTTCGAAATCTTGATATCACGACAATTGTGTAATAAAAATATTTTCGGAAATAGTTTCATAATTATATAAACTTTAAAGAAATTTTAAAAGTTTTTAAGTATTTGTTTTATAGAGTACAAATATAATGATCCGACTTAGGTCAAATATTCTCCAGTTTGTTCGAATATGAAGTGAATGTTGAGAATAGAGGTCCATCAAATCCACCAAACACAAAAGTCAAATCTTCTCAACTCTGAATCCTGGCTTGGCTACGGTTCGTACCTCGATATTCGATCGATATTCTCAATAATTGGCCTTCCGCAGCGTGGTACATCTTTAAAATAAAAATTACAAGAACTAGCCATAACTGCGCTAGATCTGCTATAACAGTGGCAACACCAATATTATTCACATTTTTAGCCACCTGGTTTAAGCTTTTGCCGTTATCGAAGAAAAAGTCTACTGATGTTTAATCGCAACTTCTTGGAAGCTATTCAATATCATAATTACTTGAAATAATCGAATCTTCAAACTTTTCTCGCAATATTTCGGGTTTTCACGCACTGTGTGCCACTTAGTCCCGTCTTGTTGGAACCAGATATTGTCAAGACCAACTTCTTCCAATTGGGGTTATCGTCGATCAAGACCGTTCTCTATTGACAATAACGGTGTCACCAGCTTCAGTTCGAAAGAAGTACGCATCGATGATTCCACCAGATAAAAAACCAAACCAAACCAGTCTGACAAATTAGGTGAATGTAATGGATGTTCATGAGTGGTGGATTTTCTTCGCAACAGAATCGACAGTTTTGTTTAATTTCTGCAGTACTCAGGTGAAAGTGAGCTTCATCGGAAAAAATAATTTTCTTAAAAACTCGTTATCGGTTTCGAGTTGTTCCAAGGCAGAATCAGCAAGTATACGAATGCAAATCCTTTTGCAAAATCCGCCAGGTTGTGGATTGAGACAGTCCCAATTCTTGGGAACGTCTTTGAATCGACAAATTGCGGTCTTCAGCAACATTTCGAGCTTGTTTTTCTTATAACGGTGCATTTGTGCTTCGAATGAACAAAATCGGGTAAAAACTTGCACTAGACCCCATATAACTAACAAGCCTCATGTACTAGAAGTTACTCTCTGGCTTTAATTTTTGCAAGTTTAGAGTATGAAATGTTCGGTTATACCCGCTTTCTTACTCTTTTTGATAATAAAATTTAACAATTTGTCATTCTTGTTACAGATCACGACATATTAATGTTGCCGAAATTAAACTTAGAAATCATATAATCTCTGTAAACTAAGGACAGAGTCAAAACAGGCTCGGTAACAGTCTGCCTTAATAAATTCACACACAACACAGTTACATATTATTTAGCACAGACATGCATGCATATTCACTGATATCCCTACATGTTTTTAAGTATGTGTTATGCTCTCTCGCATTGCCGGTTAATACTTACTTGCCATAGTCTGCTTTACAATAGACTTGCCGTTCGCGGATGAAACACGATTGCTGTCGGTCGAGCGGGCATTGACAGATGCAACAGCGCAAACAGGTGGCATGCCACGAACAACCGCCAACCTCGAGAAAAAACCGATCCGAGATTGGCTCCCCACATGCCGCGCAAGAACGCAGCTCAGTCTGTAAGGAGAAAATGAAAAAATATATGTTTTATTCTAGTAAATTATTTAGTAATGTAAAAGAAAATCTAAATCTATTTGTAAATGAAGGCGCTTTGGGGAATGGGGACGTAAGTGAAAATGGCATTAATCTATAATGAACTAGATGAAGAGTCGCTTGGATTTCAGCAATAATTTCTAAATGAGAGGTGTAAGTTCGCCTAACCATGTAAAAAGGTAGGAGAATAGTATGTTTTTACTAAAAACGATACAAGGTGCGTTTCAAAGTAAACAGGGATTTTTTTAATTTAGCGCACCCTCGTGGCGCCATCTATATGTATCTATACTGGTGCGTTAGAATCTGCTATCTTTATCGATTGTCCAGTGAGAATTTCATGAGATTTCATTGATTGGAAGTGAGGTTATTGCGTTTTAAGTGTCAGTATGTTTGTGTCATCGGTGCGAAAATGAGCTTCGAACAAAGAGCCAACATTAAATTTTGTTTTAAAATTGGTAAAACTTTTACCGAAACGTTTCAATTGATGAAATAAGTTTATGGCGAACATTTGGGCTTACGAGAGGTATGTGCACGGTTTCCACGCGAAGATGAAAGTTGGCGTTTGTTGCACGATAATGCGCCGTTTCATCGATCGACGCTTGTGAACGATAATTTGACCAAAAATCACATTTTAACCATTAACCACTCCCCGTATTCACCTGATATGGCACCGTACAACCTTTTCCTTTTCGGAAAAATGGATTTGCCTATGAAAGAAAAGCGTTATGCAGACGTAGAGGCCATTCAAAAGGCTTGCACCGGCATACTGGCGGCCATAACGATTAACGAGGTAAAACACTTGTTCGACAGGCTTTTGGACCTTGCAAAAATCTGTATAAGCAGAAGGAGATTATTTTGAATACAATAAATTGATTTTGCCGAAAAAAACATTTCTTATGTTGCTAACAATATTTAATTATTTTACTAATATCATTTAACTTTACCAAGAAAAATAATATTTTCTAACAACTTGAATCCCAAAAAATGTCTTCAAAATATAAATTTTGATTTCGCTTTTTTAGACAAACTCATTACACAATCGGAAACCTAATACATACATAGTGTAAATAGAATTAACAGTTTTACACAAAATATGTTGACAAATCTACGATAAAGTTACTCCCGACTGACTACACAATTTTTTATCATAAATTAACCAAACTCAATTCCGCTAGATCCCCTAAGTTAAGAAATACGCGAATTTTATGTTAATCATTGGCGTAATAACTGCCATAAATTTGAGGTTTCAGCTATAGCGACAGAGAAAGAGAGAGAGCAAAGACATAAATTTGTGGTATAACTGTGGAATCGCTGCATAACATTAGAACGTTGGCATTTAGCTGTCGGCAGCGTTCGTGATTTTTATGTGGCATGTGAAGTCGGCGAAGTCGTTGGTTCCTCATTTAGATGTTGTTTATGGTTAACTCTACTCGTATGGAAGAATTTCTTTATTAGCTTCATAAAGCGTTACGAATATTTATGAAGCGGCTAAATGTTGCACAAACATGGCTAAACAAACGAAACTGTTAATCTAGGCTTAAATGGGGAGCAGAGGTCTAGAGAATTGTAGATTTGTGCACGTAAAATCGTAATATGTCAAATGTAAGTAATGCGGTTATGCGTGTAATCCGAAGGTGGTAAAGCGAAGAACATTAAGCAATTTGCACAAAGTAACGGTAGTTATTCGGAAAACAAAAACTTAACTTCAGCGTGTTCCTATAAGAAAACACATACTGGAACCTCATCCCGTCTTTCCCATAAATTAGGACAACAATAGGCTTTTGGCTTTAAACATTTCATTAAATTCAAGTTAAAACATAAATTCGAGACTTTTTATGTTAATTACAATTGGAAATGTTGTTGACTTTTGCATCGACGGATTTTCAAGTTCAAAAAGTAATATTTTATACTTAAAAGCTTATAAGGAATTTTGTGTTATCGACACAAATTTCAAGTAGCAAATTCAGTCGTAAATATTCAAATTTCTCGTGGGCTTTAAATTTGTTTAAATTTTTGTTGTCTTTGAAATTTTCATTTAATTTTTATTGGTTTTATTTATTTTTATTTTTTAATTTTTAAAATTGGCGCCCAAGGTTATTTACGATGTCTCGGCCATTAGCCAAATGGGGTTGTAAATATTTCAAAGTGTTCTTTATGTATATTATTTTACGAATATTTTAGTGTAATTTAAATTTGATAGAAATTCATTTCATATATAAAAATTAATTTCATATATTTGACATTAACAGTTTAAGTCCTTGAGATTAAAAAAATTATTATTAATAGATTTCTTCCCTTATGTACTTGTTTGATTAGATAAAGTTCTTTTATGTTCTAGAAAGACTATTAAGAACCCTTTCGCTGTAGCTTTGATTTTCAAAACCCCCAAGCCGAAAAATTATCTTAACTGAAAATTTTCAAAAATGTTAAACTTTAGGACATAGGCATATAATAAAAAAGGGAAAAGTAGACACACAAACCTGAAAAAAGTTTTATAAATAAAATAAAGTGACTGAAGCCATTGCTGGACCCCACAACATTTGACAATATATAAATGAACAGAGTGACGAGGATATAACGTAGCTAAGTGTGAACACGTAAGTATGTATGTATGTATGAGCATAGGTACGCGTATTACGGACTCTGAATTAGTTGACGTCCACCATGTTCTCGGGTGATACTTAATATTCTCATGTACTCGTATTTTTTATTGCTACTACTTTATGTTTGATCGCGTGTTTTTGATAAAGCACACACTGGGTTTTGAGCTAACATTCCCTCTGGTATCTATTCGCGTATTCGCGGCCACACAAAAGAAAAAAACAAATACGCTATACAGTGACTCAAAATACTAATCGTACTAGGTACTTTTAGGCTGTGGATTTAACAGAAAGTTTAAAACGTTTTATATGGGAGAATACTTTAAGACAATACAAAACACTAATATATTTTTTGGCTTTTATATTTTAAGAAAAAAACTCGCGACAGACTAAATGTCACTCTTGTGTATTTCACTCATAACAGTGTATCTTTGCACCTAAAATATGTAAATTGGGCGAAGACTAATGGCACGATGTTTGACGTTTTACACCTTAAGGTATTTTCTTGGCTCACTGTAAGCAATAGAAATACCTTCCCATAAATACTTGTAGTTATGTACATATATCTCTTTACCACTCATAATTCCACGCAATTATGTATGTACATATATAGCTGTTTCTATGGCCACTACTGTGTTCATTGGTTTGCCGCCATCCGCCATCCTGCCTAAGTCCCCTTTTATTATCCTGTGTGACATTAAGCGCCAGCAATGCTGTGAGTTGGAATTTTATTACCTTTGTGTTTTTTTATATTTGCTAGTTGGTTTTGTTTCTGGTGTCTACATTTAGTTGTTGCTTTTGCCAAGGGGTCGCCTAAAACGGTTTGGGTTTGTGATGTAATAAATAATTTTGACATGTTTGGTGAGCATAGAAGCATGACTTTTGCATTGCAAACGGCATTGTCTCTATCGCCATTTGTTAGCTTGTCTCGTCTGTGCGTGCATTTGTGTGCGCGTTTATGGCTGCCAGGCGCATGCGCACTCATGGCGCCGTGCTATGTTGGTAATACTAATTGAAAAACCATTTTGTATATGACAATTCGTAAATTGTTGCTCTTGTTTTTACTGCTGTAAATACATATGTTTTTCGTTTTTTTGCTGGTGCTGTGTTATCCTGCGTGTAAACAGGAGCAATTTGCTGTGGTTGCTGGCTGCGGTGAGTTTGAACCCTCCGCACTTAAGCGTGTACCACAAAATATACACATACACACATTCACATATGTACATATTTATATTTGTATATTGCACGTGTGTATGTGTGTATGCCGTTACGTGTCAAAATTATTCATATGCTCGTACCCTGGCATTGTGATGCTAAACAGCACTTGTGCGAGTGGTGACTTCACCATATTGCCGCTGTCAAAAATGATTTGTGCAAAAAAGAAAAACGAGAAAAATGAAATGATATGAAATTGTCTGCCTCCCCTCTCCATGTGCGCTGCTGACTCGTTTGCGGCGGGTAAAATCGGAAAAGACGTTTCGTCACAGATATTTTAACCGTTGTTTTCACATCAGTGCAAACGCCCAACAATTCAGCTGCAACCTCAAAAGTCATCTCGTGCTTTGCCTCACAAACACACACATATACAAACGAACAACCGCTTATTCATGTAAACTTCTGCATCTAGAATCTAGAGCCACTTCAATCTAGTCTACTCGCTTTAAATTCGTTGCGCTACGTTGCCATTTCATACATATTTATCATTTCGTGTGTTTGTTCTTCTCTTATTATTGTTGTTGTTGTTATGTTACATATCTATTTATTATTATTGTTTAGCTTTTCTCGAGCCACAAAATAGCATCGATTAAGTGAAGCGAAGCGACTGTAGTTATCGCTGCTTAATCCAACGCCGTAGTTCTCCGCGTCATCGTTGTGGCTTTTTCTTCGCTTTTTGTCGATTCGAAATTGTTTTTTGATCTTTACCGCTCGCCATTGTTTACCTTAGCAGTTATTCACGTTCGACGGTAAACAGTAAAAATTTGTCAGTTTAACAACAAATACGTGTACTAAGTAACCGACTTAGCTGCAGACACACACACACATACTTAAATATGTATGTATACAGGGGCGTCGCGAGAGGGGGGTGTGGGGGGTGTGACACCCCCCATCAATGAACGAGTCGGCATTTTCGGCCGTTTTAATACCATAACTAAAAATTTGAAAGTTCATTTTGGCAATTCCAGTAAGAGTTGCCAAGTACCCGGAAATTTGTTGTCAAAACGTATTGAATATTTTTAAGATTTTCATCAAAATATATTATTGCACATTAATTTTTACGCCATATCCATTGCGAATTCACTAGCCGGCATTTATGAAAATTCTAACTTTAGTAAAACGCAATAAATAGCTCTATAATTGCGGAAGCAAGCTTTAAAAGAAGAAGAAAAGAGGCTATTATAAAAGAAGTCAATGAAGCGGGAATTTTTCCTGTCATGGCAGACACCACTCCAGACAAATCACATCAAGATCGACTTGCTGTCAACGTTCGGTATGTTCTACAAACTCATGATGGACTTTTGACTGTTGAGCCGCTTCTGAAGATGGATATTGTCCTATCAAAAAAATCGGGCGAAGAGTTGGCTAAAAAAATTGTAGAAGCTCTTAATTCAATGAGGATTTCGATCAAAAAAATTGTTTTCCAGTCCTACGATTTTGCAAAAAACATGTCTGGCAAGTATAAAGGAACCCAGCGAAAATTGTCAGAAAAATGTGAGAAAACTATCCCTTATATACCATGTCATGCTCATCGGATCAACATATTTGTTGAAACATCATGCAATGCAAGTGTTTTGATTAAAGGATTCTTTAACGTTTTAGAAACACTGTACGTTTTTTTTCTGGAAGTACGAAACGTTTTCTTAGTTTTGCGAAAAGAATTAAATGATATTGAGAATGCATTGCAACTGAAAAACCTGTCAATAACACGATGAACTGCTCGGGCTGAAACAGTAAAAGATGTGTGGATTTCTTTCGAAGGTATTGTTAACGCTTTGGAAGTCATTCAAAAAGATTCAGAAAATTTTGATAACAATACACGTACATTAGCTTCTGGTCTGCTTAAAAAAATTGTGGATTTTGATTTTATTAGCTCGTTATTTTTTTGTAAAAATGTAATGTTTAAAGTAAAAAATTTGACAGAAAGTTTGGAAGCCGAGAAATTGAACGTCATTGACGCATTATTGCTGATTGAAAGCACTTAGCGTCATTCACAAATTAACGCATTGCTAGCGTGTTCAGTTGAATTTGCTGAAAAGTGTCAGATCAACCCTGAAAATGACTTTTCGAAACACCACACAACACGCCGTGCTCCGAAGAAATATGACGATAATCCAGCAACTGCTTGTAATTTTGATTTCCAGACATTTTATAGAAAAGAATTCAAAATTGTCCACGAAAATTTCACAAATTGTATTCAAGATAATTTGCAAGAAACTATGTCAACCTTCAAACCCATTCAAGAGATGTTCAGGATTCCAGCTAACAGAAGTAATATTACAATAGAATCTATACAATTTGTTGTGCAATTGGAACCTAAGTTCTTCAGTGAAGATCTAGATTGTATTTTTGCTGAAACACAAATTCTTTTTGATTCATGTAAAGAGTGTAAATCTTTCGATGACATTTCTATAGTAGCGTACAAATTGAGAAAGGTCATTCCTTCTGCGTACAAAATTGTTCATTACATAATGACTGCTCCTGTCACGTCAGCTTCATGTGAACGTTCTTTTAGTAAATTGAAATTTGTTTTCAACGATTTGCGTACAACAATGGGGGATGAACGTTTGAATTCTTTGATGCTGCTTTCTTCTTCAAAGGATAAAGTAGACGAAATCGATCTGCGCGATGTTGTTGGAAAATGGTCAATGTTGAAACATCGCAGAGTGAAAATATAACTCAGAAATTTATATTTTTTGCAATTCAATTTCTTAAGAAAATCTTTTTTTTCCCGCGTAACACGTCGCTGAACAATATATGTATTTTATAATAAGAGAAACATATTAAATGATGATTATACTAATATGTACAATACTTATTTGAGAATAAAATAATGAATTACGCTATTATGTTGTCAAACTTCTCCGTAATACCTTATCAGAAATGAAGATATCCTTATTTGATATATATTTACAAACATATACATTAAATCGGCAAATTCTTTAAATGAGTCGGCATTTCAAAGGGACTCACCCCCCCATGATCTAGATCCTCGCGACGCCCCTGTATGTATATTGACGTGCATTTCTCTGTAGCTCAACTTCAAAGCTTCGCTCTCGTTCAAGTAGCCTTTTTGAACAGGTTCTACTCGCTTGGCGTTGCTGCGCGTCACTTTGAAGTGTCACCCGTCGGTAGCGGGCGTGTGGGGTTATGCCCAACACACTTTTATTATACGGTTGAGTAAAATTTAAGCTGAAGTTGGCGTCTAACGGAATTCAAAAATAGTCAATATCGTTTCCTCAGTTTAAGAATCAAAAAACGTACTGATTAAGAATTTTGTATAGAGAGGCCTACAGGATTGAATTGGAATATCAAAATTGAATTTACAAGAATTTCGAAAAAAATTGGAAAATGGTCACGGCTGTTAAAAATGTTTCGAAGTTTGAAAAAATCTGCCGATGCTTTTTGGGTGTTGATAAATTAAATGTTTAAGTACATTTGCGGGTTTAAGCACGTGTTGTCTTTAATATATGTTAATATCGACCAAGTAAGTTAAGTTATGCTAGTAGTTATGCCACTAAAGCTTATAGTTATCTCCATTTCACGCTAGGTCACATAACTGTCTTGCAATATCAATTTTCTTACACCATCAATAGTTTCCGGAACAGCAATTGAGTTTGGACAACCTTCACGAAATTCGTCTTGCAGCGATCTACGACCTTCATTGAATTCATCATACCATCGATAAACATGGGTTCTTGATGGAGCTTCATTGCCAGACATTGAGCTAAGCAAATCGATGTCGAAAGTTGTAAGCCAAAATTATAGTAAATTGTTCGCGATTTAGTTTCCCTTTTTGGCTAAGATGAATATTTTAAGTTACTATAAGCAACACAAATAGCGCTCGTATATCAAAATCTCCTGAGTATGTAGAACATCAAACTGTTAAATTTTACGATATACATATGTAGTTACAACATTAAGCTTGCCAAATCTGGAAATATAAGAGGAAGCCACGTATTTAGATACCCAGAGTCTCTCCGGGGCTATTAAAAAGCGATTGCCACCTGTATTGTTTTCATTAGACTTTAAAGATTTAATTATAATAGACCACTGAGAACAATATTTTCGAAATATACATATGAAATGTAAACAGAGACTTTTCCATGCAATTGTGATTAGAAGCAAAAAGCTTGCTTTGCGCAAGGAAAAAGAGAGTTTCCAATAAAGTTTATTGGTTCAAGAATTTGTTCACACATTTTCAGAATTCACATCTTTTTAAGGATTCAAGATAAAATTTATTTTTTCTTAAGAAAAAATGATCTTCCTCAACGCATCTAACGTGATATTGCATTCCCACGCTATGCTAGATAGCAGAAAATAAATCATATATGTATATTGCATGGCCTTGAGCTTTGTAACTCAAAATGTATGTATGCGTGTAAACATAAATGTTGTTAATAAAAATTATAAAAAAAATGGAGTGTAAACATACAAATTATACCTTGTAGCTAATAAAATATATCTGTGAAAACAAAGATCTTGCACCAAGAACCTTCGCTGAATTTACAGCCAAAGTATTGCAGCAGCTATGCACACAGCAGTGCCTGCGTGTATATGTGTGTGTGTGTCAGCTTTCTCGCACTTCAATAAAACTGACTTTGCTAAGGTTCAACTAATGAAATATAAACTTATCGAAGGTGTAATAAAATTGACAAGTCGCACACACACCCCTGTAAATATATATGAATATATGTATGCATATATGTACCTATGTAACTATTTATATGATCTTCATCGTACATGGCAAGCTATAAAAAGCAACTTCAATGCAAGTGTAATAAAATGAAATTTTATAAATGTTATAAAAACAGCAAGCGCAAAAGTAATGAATAAATTAGAGAATACAATGAAGGAAAAGATGTTCTGGGAAGGCCATAAAGACACGAGCACGAATCAAACAAATATGGAAATACTAGCATTACAGAAATCCACACTTTTATTATCTAATAAAAGTTTAAACAATACAATAAAAAGTGTGAATACACATACCTACAGTTTATTTGTATTATTTTGTAGGAATTTGTTTGTGTAAAAAAAGACTATCGATACATTATGCTATATTTAATTTTCAAAATAATATTAATTTATTGACGTAAGAGATGTTCTTTTCTGCTATTAAAAATATTTATTTATTATGTGTTCTGGAATTTCGAGGGTTTTAGATTTAAGAAATATTTCTTTCTTGATTTATTACCCCCGTTATTTTGTTGGAGAGCCATAAAAAACGCGCTAGAATAGAAAACTACATATATCTGAAAACACTAAAGAGATTCGGGACTCTTACAGAGTTCTGGGATAGTAACTGATCCTCGTGCCAAAGCTAATGCTGGATCTCGCTATGAGAGCTATGAACCTTGGCACTTTGTGATTCCCAAGACCAAGATTTTGAGCTAAAAGGATTTTGATTGTTGACCTGCGCTGAGTGCCGACACCTAAGCAAGTTGGATAAAGAGATCAAACGCTCCTTGACAAATCACACCTCTCTGAAGGAAGCAGCCGAGTTCATGAAGATTAATTAAAAAAGAGTAAGATCTATAGACTCGCAACCGAAATCTCTAAAAATATCAACGAAAGCAATATAGAGCATCAGGAAAATTTTACCTTCGTTAGCGTCTCTGAACGGAAAGAGAACTGTTGTCTAGTTTTCTAGCTTCGGTTGCCCATCTCAATTACGTTTTCTAAATCTTCTTTTTATTAATTTTCAAATTAGTGGAAACTTTTTCTTCTTGCATTGGTGCAACTAATCCGTTAAAAAATTAACAAGACACTTCCACTTAATACTAAATAGTTCCACAAGTCAATATTATTTCCAATAAATGTTTCTCGTGGCGATCTTCGAGTTGTAGAGATTAGGCGAGCATCCTTACACTCATTACTCAGTCTTATTTCAAAGAAATTAGGTCAATTTCTAATAGCGGTCACTTCTTTGAAAACTTTTGAGTGTATTTTTGTCATGAAAGATAATCTCAAAAGTTCACTAGCCATATAACATACATAGCTATGTATATAACATACAGCAGAAAAAGCTGGGCCTAACATCAAGTATCAAAGCAGAAAAGTACAATTAAATGTGTAATTCTACGCACTCAATATAATATCTTATACGCTATTTGATAGATCCGTACACTAGTATCGTTGAAATTCACAAAACTGAAAGTTCTCTTATAAGTCTTAATTTTACTTTGATTTCTTCTCTTTGACACATTGAGCTGGTTTAGTATCAATCGTGTCTTTTTGGATGACCAACTGTCATTCTGTTCCGATCATGTTATTACCTTATTACTTTGTAAGCCCTTTACCCAATGCTGTGGGAATTGAAAGCTAAATGCTACCGTTTTGAAACTCTTCTTTATTCAATGGCCGACAGAAGAATGCTTCACGGCATGAAAAAGCGCCCATGATCAGTAGAAATTTCCACTGTGAAATAAATACGAATTAGTGTCGCTGCTTTGTTACGCACTCTCGAGCCTACCGGCTTTGTTGAGTGTTGGGATTTTGTACGCCTATTTTCCACAATGCACCAGCTAGTTGCTCCGATTTCAAAGCAAAGCAAAATGTCAAGAAAGTGAAACATATATACATACATACAAATGAATATTCAACAGTGCGTGAGTGTGTGAACTACATTTTAAACGAAAGATTTATTACTAAACACACGATGTACGTACATATGTATGTATGTAATTGTGTAAAAGTACAACCCAATGGTTTGCTTACGGCTTGGAATTGATGACATCCCCCCGGCATATGACATATCATTGCGCAAATTGAGTGATCATCAATAATGACAAAGAGATTCGTCATCAATATTGAACACTGTCACACAGTGAAAATATCCGCCCGAGGCAGTAGCATCAAATTGCTTGAGGTTATACGCGCATTGTGCTCCTAAAGATAATAAAAATCATTTTATCAAAAATTCACGCGTCATGCAATGCCCAGCCGAGGCGATCACTTCATTTTCAGTGGTCCGGTTGTCACGTTTGCCACGTTGTTGCTGGGTGTCGTCGTTACATTTTGTGTGCATATGTATGTAAGTGGATATGTGTGTTGCAGCAAAATAATATCAAATTTTTATGTGACAAACGCTGAATGTGCTTGCGGCGACGAGGCTTAATCGCATTTGAGATTTCTATTTTTAGTTACGATTATTAATTGGAGTACCGTAAGTACTGGCTCTCAAAAGAGCGTGAGAATATGGTTTGTCTGGTAATACATATCTACTTGCTATCAAAAGTAAAGTGGATATTTTTAGCGATTTAGAGAAATGTTAATAGTGAATTTCAGAAGGTGTGTACCATTTCTATTCACTTATCTTGACATTTCAGATTATATGTATGTATATACATTATTGGAGGATGGAGTCATGTGTAGAAGTTCACGCAAGTGAGGAAAGTTCTCTGATCGCCATTCACTTGGGAGTGGCCAGAAACGATTCTTTTACACATGGCTCAAGCAGCTCACTACTTCCGGTCTTTGACCAAGTATCCTCTGGGTAGCCTAAGAACATCCGTTCGAAGGCGAGCTAAAGTGAGAAGGCGAAACACCCCTGCATAGGGTTGTGCGCTGGGTTTGGGACCCGCCACGTAAAAAGCTCACCCCAATGAAAAACCAACAGCAGCCTCGGATGAGAGACCCCCCTTTTGATGACGACCATGGCAAACGAAAGAAGGACTACGAATTAAGGGCATGCACCTGGAATGTCCGGTCCCTTAATTGGGAAGGTGCCGCTGCCCAGCTGGTTGATGTCCTCGTAAAAAAAAAGGCTGACATCACCGCCGTCCAAGAAATGCGATGGACGGGACAAGGACAGAGACGAGTAGGTCCTTGTGACATTTACTACAGTGGCCATATAAAGGAGCGCAAGTTTGGTGTGGGATTCGTGGTGGGAGAGAGACTCCGTCGCCGAGTACTATCATTCACTCCGGTGAATGAACGTCTAGCCACAATCCGCATCAAAGCGAGGTTGTTCAACATATCGCTGGTCTGCGCCCACGTTCCGACGGATGAGAAGGACGATGTGACCAAAGATGCCTTTTATGAGTGCTTGGAACGCACTTATGAGAGATGCCCCCGCCATGATGTCAAAATCGTGCTTGGCGACCTCAACGCCAGGGTGGGCAAAGAAGGTATCTTTGGCACTACGGTCGGTAAATTCAGCCTCCACGAGGAAACATCCCCAAATGGGTTGAGGCTGATCGACTTCGCCGGGGCCCGAAATATGGTTATCTGTCGGGTTTGGGACCCGCCACGTAAAAAACACCCCCAGTGAAGAGCTACAACCAGCCTCGGATGAGAGACCCCCCTTTTGATGACGACCACGGCAAACGAAATAAGGACTACGAATTGAGGGCATGCACCTGGAATGTCCGGTCCCTTAATTGGGAAGGTGCCGCTGCCCAGCTGGTTGATGTCCTCGTAAAGACAAAGGCTGACATCACCGCCGTCCAAGAAATGCGATGGACGGGACAAGGACAGAGACGAGTAGGTCCTTGTGACATTTACTACAGTGGCCAGTGGTGGTGTAGGATTCGTGGTGGGAGAGAGACTCCGTCGAAGAGTACTATCATTCACTGCGGTGAATGAACGTCTAGCCACAATCCGCATCAAAGCGAGGTTCTTCAACATATCGCTGATTTGCGCCCACGCCCCGACGGAAGAGAAGGACGATGTGACCAAAGATGCCTTCTATGAGCGCTTGGAGCGCGCTTATGAGAGCTGCCCCCGCCACGATGTCAAAATCGTGCTTGGCGACTTTAACGCCAGGGTGGGCAAAGAAGGTAAATTTGGCACTACGGTCGGTAAATTCAGCCTCCACGACGAAACATCCCCAAATGGGTTGAGGCTGATTGACTTCGCCGGGGCCCGAAATATGGTTATCTGTAGTACTAGATTCCAGCATAAGAAGATTCATCAAGCTACCTGGCTGTCTCCGGATCGAAAAACTACCAACCAGATCGATCATGTTGTGATAGACGGAAGACACGTCTCCAGTGTTTTAGATGTGCGTGCGCTCCGAGGTCCTAACATCGACTCGGACCACTATCTTGTTGCAGCTAAGATTCGCACCCGCCTCTGTGCAGCAAAAACGCGCGCCACCAAACACAAGGAAGGTTCGACGTCGAGAAGCTGCAATCACAACAGACAGCCGAACGATTTTCTACTCGGCTTGCACTCCTGCTCTCTGAGAGCACTCGTCAACAACTCGGTATAAGGGAACTGTGGGACGGCATTTCAAACTCCTTACGTACAGCTGCAACCGAAACCATTGGTTTTCGGAAAGTAGCAAAAGAACAGCTGGTACGACGAGGAGTGCCGTGTCGCAGCGGAGAGAAAACAGACTGCCCTACCTCGCAACGTTACGATCGACCACTACACGTGCGGGATGGGATAGATACCGAGAGTTGAAGAGGGAAGCGAGACGCATTTACAGACAGAAGAAGAAAGAGGCGGAAATGCGTGAGTACGAAGAGCTTGATAAGCTGGCCGACAGGGGTAATGCTCGAAAATTCTACGAAAAAATGCGGCGGCTTACGGAAGGTTTCAAGACCGGAGCGTATTCCTGTAGAACCCCCAAAGGTGATCTAGTCACTGATGCCCAGAGCATACTTAAATTATGGAGGGAACACTTCTCCAGCCTGCTGAATAGCAGTGAACGCACAACACCAGGAGAAGGAGAACCCAATTCCCCAATCGATGACGATGGAGCAGACGTTCCATTACCCGACCATGAAGAAGTTCGAATAGCAATTGCCCGCCTGAAGAACAACAAAGCATCAGGGGCCGACGGATTGCCGGCCGAGCTATTCAAACACGGCGGCGAAGAACTGATAAGGTGCATGCATCAGCTTCTTTGTAAAATATGGTCGGACGAAAGCATGCCCAACGATTGGAATTTAAGTGTGCTATGCCCAATCCATAAAAAAGGAGACCCCACAATCTGCGCCAACTACCGTGGGATTAGCCTCCTCAACATCGCATATAAGGTTCTATCGAGCGTATTGTGTGAAAGATTAAAGCCCACCGTCAACAAACTGATTGGACCTTATCAGTGTGGCTTCAGACCTGGCAAATCAACAACCGACCAGATGGAAAAGACCCGTGAAAGGAGAATCGACACACACCACCTCTTCGTCGATTTCAAAGCTGCTTTCGACAGCACGAAAAGGAGCTGCCTTTATGCCGCAATGTCTGAATTTGGTATCCCCGCAAAACTAATACGGCTGTGTAAACTGACGTTGAGCAACACCAAAAGCTCCGTCAGGATCGGGAAGGACCTCTCCGAGCCGTTCGGTACCAAACGAGGTTTCAGACAAGGCGATTCCCTATCGTGCGACTTTTTCAACCTGCTTTTGGAGAAAATAGTTCGAGCCGCAGAACTAAATAGAGAAGGTACCATCTTCTATAAGAGTGTACAGCTGCTGGCGTATGCCGATGATATTGATATCATCGGCCTCAACACCCGCGCCGTTAGTTCTGCTTTCTCCAGGCTGGACAAGGAAGCACAAAAATGGGTCTGGCAGTGAACGAGGGCAAGACGAAATATCTCCTGTCATCAAACAAACAGTCGTCGCATTCGCGACTTGGCACTCACGTCACTGTTGACAGTCATAACTTTGAAGTCGTAGATAATTTTGTCTATCTTGGAACCAGCGTAAATGTCCAAGCCTGGAAATCCAACGCAGGATAACTCTTGCCAACAGGTGCTACTTCGGACTGAGTAGGCAATTGAGAAGCAAAGTCCTCTCTCGACAAACAAAAACCAAACTCTATAAGTCACTCATAATTCCCGTCCTGCTGTATGGTGCAGAGTCTTGGACGATGTCAACAACGGATGAGTCGACGTTGCGAGTTTTCGAGAGAAAAGTTCTGCGAAAGATTTATGGTCCTGTGCGCGTTAGTCACGGCGAATACCGCATTCGATGGAACGATGAGCTGTACGAGATATACGACGACATCGACACAGTTCAGGGAATTAAAAGACAGCGGTTACGCTGGCTAGGTCATGTTGTCCGGATGGACGAAAACACTCCAGATCTGAAAGTATTCGACGCAGTACCCGCCGGGGGAAGCAGAGGAAGAGGAAGACCTCCACTCCGTTGGAAGGACCAAGTGGAGAAGGACCTGGCTTCGCTTGGAATATCCAATTGGCGCCACGTAGCGAGAAGAAGAAACGACTGGCGCGCTGTTGTTAACTCGGCTATAATCGCTTAAGCGGTTCCTACGCCAATTAAGAAGAAGAAGATATACATTATTATATGTATATAGGTATGTGTATTATTGAGACATTATTTTTATTTTCTGCCTCACTTTATGACTTATACATATGTATTTTAGCGTTTTCGTTATTTTTTATTCTGAGCCCTATACATATTACAGTTCGCCACGAAGTTTATGAAACCCAGAAGGAAACGTCGGACAATCTATAAAATGTGTTTATAAATGATCAACATGATGAGCTGAGTCGATTTAGGATTTCTATCTGCCTGAGATATCGACCTGAAGTTTTTAACACCACCCTTTCTCTCCCCCACATCTCTTCCTCCAACACACCATTTGTTTTCGGAAACGTTCATATCGGCCCACTATAGCAAATACCTATGTAGTTGCCCTAATTCCTTGCATGTGAAACTCTTTTATTTGACAAGCTACTTTCATGAAATTTGGCATTGATTATTATCCAAGTCAACCCTAGCATCTTCGTAGAAATTGTTCAAATCAAACTAATATAGCACATAGCTACCATACAATCAAGATATAAATTTTTTTATGACCTTTTAAGCTATAAGAAATGTATTTGTGGAAGATATCATGGCCCTGGTGCATTTAAAATTTAGATTTTTTACCTTCGTCCTCAAAATTTACAATATATTTAAAAAATAAGCTTTACGCCCTTAAATGGTACTCGTATATGTACATAGGTAGACAAATGCATGTACATACATATGTATATCTCTTATTGATTTCGACTCACTAAATATTTCTTATTTTATAGTATTTTTGTTGGCGCGAGAAGCATTTTATGGCAAGTTTATTTTTATTTTGTGTGCTAAATAAAAATTTTAACAGCATAAATAAAAAAGCGCTAAAGAAGCAAAGTCAACAACAAAGCCTGCCTTTTTGTAATAAAAATAATAAAGCGTAAAATCGCTAACAACAGTTAAGCATAGCGCCAATGTCGCTTTCACGGGCGAATTTTAATTCAATTTATCTTCCTCCATTTTTGTGACAAGCGATGGAGGCCATTTTTTATTGATGCCTGTAAGCGATTTTGCAACATTTCACACTTTTTATTAAACTTTATTTAAGCGTTGGCTTTTTAGCAGCTAGAGTTACTTATGTATATGCAAAATACATATATAGTATACCCATACATATGTATATGTATGTATGTATGTATATAGTATTTTTTTTTTAATTTGTGTGCTTAAGTTTGCTTAATTCGAATTTATTTTTCTTTGTTTACCCCTCACCATTAAGTTTCGCAATAAATATACATAATTAATTTATATATATTTTTTGCAATTTGATTTTGTGTAAATACGCAAAATCATTCAATTAATTTTAATTACTCCCGCCGAGCAATGTAAAATTAGGGCTTTGCGTTCACCTTTACATACATGTCTTCCCCATGCTCCGATTAGTTTGTTCGTTACACCCAAATACATAAAGTCTTCCAAACTCCAACAAAATATCACCTCTCCGTTAATGTAAATGGTCAATATAATTTTCTCTCCTTTATTTCGTGATTTTTATGCTCAGTTGTTTACTTTTTGTTTTTCTCTTAATTTGTATCGCTACATCGACAATGGACGCATTAATTATGTTTTGTAGAATAAGCAAAAATGTTTAGATAATTTATTGTAGCAAATATTTACGCGGCACTTTGGGGCGCCATTAACGCATAGCGACGCAGCAGCGCAACAACTCAACAACCAATAGCCAAACAGACAATGCACTGCTGCTTTCGGCCAATCGCAAGCCAGCTGAGCATCGTAGGCAGTTATTTTTACGAGTGTGTGCACACTCACATAGCTGTGTAATAACACAGTTGTTGCTGTGCACTGACTGTGGAAAAATCGTGCGATCAAGTACATACAACATAAACACAATTAAAAACATGTTTTTAGTTTAAAAAAATTAATGTTTAATAAAAATAAATTTCCTATTTGCTTTTAATATGTGAAGTTCGGAGGCATTTATTCAAGTTTTGCATGGAAAATGTCTGCTAATTAAAAATATTATAAATAAGGCTCATATTGGCCTCAGCATTGTGCAAAGTGGTTTGATATTGACTACACCGTCACTAGTTCTAGGCTTATTTTATACTGAACCAATTTTCCAATTACTTCATTTTATAATTTTTTCAGTGCTCTATGTCTATAATTAATCAATTAGTTTCTGATGGAACATTTACATATATAACGGTTGTTTTTTATATTTTTGCATGTTGATCTTTTTGACATCTATCGGTGCATCCTCAGGGATGCCGTACAGTATTCGTGCCAATCGCTGAGGTCACTTCTGCGAAAACATTTTTATTTTTTTTTAACAACATTCTTCCTGAAAACCACATGTCTAAACAACGTCTATATGTTTATATCAAATTATTTTAACTTAAGTAATTTTTAATACAGATCCCTGAACCAATAAGCCGTTTTGAAAACTATATACTTTGGATACGTATTGAGGAATGAAGATACATTAAGAATGGAGAATAAAGACGATTTTGGGTGGAAATATTATAATCCAGTTTTGCAACCACTTAGAAGTAGGCGTTAGAATATGATACGGAATTTAACCTCTTTTTTGCAACATAGAGAATTAAGTACCTACCCTTTTTTAGAGAACTCAATATTGAGATCTATGTTAGTCCCTTTTAATTGAACACTAAACATTCGAAAGTTCTCATCAATCAAAACGCTAATGAATGGCACCTGACTCTGAATGGCCAGCGAACCAGAAAAGTTCCGACGCCCTTAGTATTTAGTTCAATAACCGTAGCAATGTCTACATCCAATTAAAAACATACATATGTACGTGTATGTAAATAAAAGTGAAGCAAAAAAATAATAATAATAATAAAAGTGAACGAATGGCAGCAGAGCGCAGAAAACGCTTGAGAGCGATAAAGAAGTTTTGTCGTTGACATAAAATGATAAAAACAAAGTTTTTTCGCCAGCTTCTGCTGCACGAACATTGTAGAGCCCATGGCGTTGCCGTGAAGAAAACTGGAAAGGGCATAGCTGCAAAGCCGCGGAGAGGAACTGCTTAATTACCGATTAATGTCAAAGTGTGCAGCATGTTTTCGCAAAATTTATCTGCAATATTAATTTTTATCGCTAAAAATGCAACAACAACAACAAGGCGTGTGTTCTGATGTTACGAGCGCAAAGGGACATGAGCAACTGCAAGGCTGCGTAGCGCTACAATAACTGTGGCTGAGAATGTGGCAGGATAGTGCGAGCGTAGATACATACATATAGGACTACAACTACTACTATTTACATAATTTTACGGCGCTGCCGTGGCATAGTTGACAGGTTTAGGGAAATTAATATTCGCAAATGCCAAGGCGCAAGCAGACGAACACATTCGCTACGGACCGCTAGGCAAATATTATGATGGCAGTCTGTCGCACGAAATGGGCGATCTTTGATAGCAACAAAAAAAAACAATAACAAAAAAAAAAAGAAAAAAGAAAAGCGCTTGCAAAAAATAAGTGGCAGCGCGTTTGCGTTGCCAACTGTCGATGAGTGGCCCATAAAAATATTTTACAGTTTTGCGTGTCGCGACAGGCGGCACACACATCTGCATTTGTTGCATTGTCCATGGAGTCGGTGGAGACGTTTTTTTTGTTTTTGTTTTTTTGTTGCTTCCTCACTCATTGCCGCTTTCAACAAGTGATTCCAGAAATCATTTTGTGGAAAAGGAAAATTTATGTTAAGCACAACAATGCCGAAATGCGCAAAACTCATACGCCAATAAAAGATTGCTTGGTAAGTTGGAGATTTTGTGGCGCTCGGTACATTCTCAAGCCAAGTAACGCTGTGTTTGTCGCACTCGGTTTTATAAAACGAAAAACCAAACAAAAAATAATAATAATAATAATAAAAATAAAATAAGGAATACAAAAAATTATAAGCTTAAATTGAAATGTGAATTTGTTATGTACATAAACATACATATGTACATATCTACATATGCAGATTTCTTGCACCAGTTTTATGAACCGCTGCACTCACAATTTAGTACGCCAGTTCACAGCGGCTAAAACGTGCGAAGCAATGCGGCAAGCAAGAAATAATCATTGAAAAACGAGTTAAGATCGCTTTCAGTTTTTTGACGCTTTCGCCAGCGCTTTCTGCTCGTACCAGCAGCCTACAGCGCTGCCTATTTGCCGCTGGCCCCGCACCTCAACAAATCGGCATTAAATTAAAATGTAAATTATTTTTGTTTTAGCAACGCGCGTTAAGATAAATTTTACGACTACAGCACTCGCTCCCGGTCACCTCTCGAAAAGTCGCATAAAATGCGCAGACGCTGCCGCAGCCGCAGTCGCAGCCGTGGTATCGCACGACGATTGCGCGCTCGTATATTTCGTAATTTATAACAGTGTCAGCAAGTAGATGCTGAAAGTGTCAAAAGCAGCGGCACAAATAAAAACAAAAACAGCAACAATAACAACAAAAGAAATGCACAAAAGCTTAATATTATCGCAGCCGCATCGGCGATTGAGTCTAGGATCAGCGCACGCATACGCACACACACACGCCACCATTAAAGCCACAAAGCTGAAACAGTAGGTAGGTGCTTGGACATTTTAATGGACACATTTGGTCGACTGTGTTGACATGTTATGGCCTCCACAAAGAATACTGATCCCCGAGCGCTGACGATGCTGTCGATCGTCATGCATAAACACATACATACACACGAATATGCAGATGCCTCTACACTGCGCGCTCGGAGTATGGTACTTAAAAAATATTACACCAGTATTTATGTCTCCTCGCGCATGCAAACGCGTTGCATTATTGCTCACTTTAGTGATACAGTGTAACTACCGACCGTTGCGCACAATTCATGCACATTCATACCATTGAAAAGACCGCGGCAAACACACACACACACACATACCCACCGTTACCGCTATTCAATTGATTTTCGGTCAGTTGCACGGTGGCTTGGCCACTCAAACAAGCGCCTGCGTCGCCCGCTCATTCACAGCAGCCCAGAATTTATGTACCGCGTCATCTTTTCACCGAATACCCGACTGTAACTTATCCGATTTTTATTGCTGCACACTTTTTTGTGGTATTGTATCTTTCTTTCATGATATTTAAACAACAAGCGCTACTTTCCAGCCATTCTTTACTTTCGAAATTAACACAGTTTTTTCTGCTGTTGTTCTCGTGAGATTTTTTCCCACCAAACTTGC
Organism: Bactrocera tryoni; assembly: GCF_016617805.1. Classification (NCBI taxonomy): domain Eukaryota; kingdom Metazoa; phylum Arthropoda; class Insecta; order Diptera; family Tephritidae; genus Bactrocera; species Bactrocera tryoni. The sequence continues at coordinate 1,467,063 of NC_052503.1, forward strand.
CGTTTACGTCAACTGTTTGTGCATCTAAGCACCGTATCGCAATTGGTGCCATTATTTCTGTTTTTGTTGTGGTTGTTGCTGTTGCTTTTATTGTGCTTGATCGATTTAGTAGCCGTGTTTGAGATGATTGCAATCACATTTCATTGTGGCGGCTAGAAGAAATGAATGCCGCACAGAGGCTTTAAGTAAGGCATCAGAGTTTGGAAGTTGAGTTTCGGGATTTCACTAATAAATTTAAGAAATCAGGTGTATTTGTCTTTATACTTACCATATAAGTATTGTTACTTGTAACTGAGTTAATGGATAAAGCATTATTTTTTTTAAAATTTCGGGATCCCGATAAGCACAACTAATTTTTAGCTGCGTTATGTAAATATCAAGACTTGCTCATATTATATAAGACCACTTTCTGAACTAACGCTCAATGGCATTACATTAAGGTAGCAGTCGGTTTATTCATATTGAAACTACACTAGACTATGATATCGATCTCAGTAAATCAGCTATAATTTTCTATCACAGCCTAGTATAATACTGTAAATAGTGGATAAAAAATAAATTTTTATTTCGGGATCCCGAAGCATGTGTGTTAAAAAGTCGGGATCCTGAATATCAACACTTGTTTCCAGCTGCGTTATATAAATAGCACCTCAAGCTTAATCCCTTTCTGAACTATCGTTCTATAGAATTACATTAAGGTGTTGTCGGTGAGTTTATACCTAAACAACTCAAGAATATGACAAACCTCAGAAACGTTTTTTTACTAATAATATATTGTAAACAATGCATAAAAAATAGATTTCTTTTTATTTCGGGTTCCCGAATTTGTACACACAATAATTTCGTAATCCTGAAATCCCGCAACCAACACTAGTTTTTAGCTGCGTTATATACATAAATACCACCTCATGTTTGGCCACTTTCTGAACTATCGCTGTGCACGCTCTCCCTCACACAAACAGGTGGCAACACTCATTTGCATAAACAACTTTTCGATATTAAATTTCAAATAGATATCCATTATGTATTTTCTCTCACTTATTTATGCATTTTCGACCAATGTTTCTAATCTTTCACTAACGTCTTTCTATCCTTCTCACAGATTTCTTAGTGGTTGCCTTGCTTTTTATCATTTACTTATAGCTGCAGCGGCAGCGGCTGCGTCATTCAAGCCGATAAGCCACAAAAATCAAAACAGAAAATGCGTATATGTGTTTGTTGTAAAGCGAGCATCACGGCAGAATTTTGTACATTTTCGAACTACTGTTAAACTACCATTTTTTGTTTTAACACATGCGATTATAAGTGTGTATGTATGTGTGTGTGCTTCTTTATTTTATGTAAATGCTTTACATTTCAGCGTTGTCTATTTGATCTGGCGCTTTTCGGCCGCCGTTTCCATTCCACCTCTTCGCTGCTGTATTTGTGTATGTGTATGTGTTTTGGTTTTGGTCGCTTTGTTGGTCACTGCTCTGTTAAATATGCGTGAATATGCATAGATTAAAAGATGCTTGACAATAATTTACAAGCAACTTCCATGAGCGAGTGTGTGCGGCTATTTTGAATAATGTAATAAATAAAATATTACTTTTTTGTTTTGTTTTTGGTATACCTATGTATGTACATATATGCGTTTTACGCCTGGTGGCCGTTGGTTTTTGTCATTTGTCACTTGCGTTGGCTACTTGGTGGCTACCAGTGGGCAACGAGGTCTTCCAGTTATGAAAATAAATGCATACCATACAGCAACAATAAACTATGTGACTATGTGTGTGTTCAAATAAATAACGGTTAACGGCAACTAGCTTTCGAAAGATTTTAAATTAGAATTTTTTATGATTTAGACTTAAGGTATGTATGCATGGAAATCGTGTTTCAATATTCATTTTAATATGAATTTGGTTTGGTACATTTTCGAAACTTCTGATTTCTTTACATACTCTCGGCTAAAAATTCTTAGAAGAAGACCTTCCATGGTATATACTGGAAGCGAATTCTCTTGGAATTCCGCGTAGTGGGAAAATACAAAGTAACGGTGTCACAATACAAAAATTTTAAATCTTGATCTGCAATAGTTTTTTTAGTTACAACCTTTAAAGTGCAGCCTCTCAGTTCAATCAGCTGTAACAGTTTGTCTGTGATGTTCTGTATATAGTTCTTCAAATAATGTCCGAAAACGACACAATTTTGTTTGTAAAATTCAACTTTTGTTGTTTAAAACGGTGTCATTTCGCAAATTTTTGATTTTTTAACGTGGGTATCTGCTGAAGACAACCTTATCGCACGGCGGCCACAATGCCTTGATCAGCGCCTGAAAATGCCACGAATTTTTCAGTACCAATTCGCAGTGTGCAATGGACGTGCTTACTACCTTCGAGGACCTTCTAAAACCCTGCCGTACTCTGGGTGCGGCACCCGGTTGGAATGCAACTTTACATTCAACTGACAAAGTGTCAGTTCTTCCCGCATTCGGATATTAACCACAACAACCACGAAGCGAACTTCAAGGGCTCCTGCTCCCCGTGGTACCAGAATCTTCGGTCAGACCTCGAAGCCGGGACTCCTGCTAGGTGAGCTTCCATTCTGCTCATATTACACGTATACACCACCCACACAAGCAGCTAATCCTAATACTCATTTAAACGCCTTCGCCACCTATGCAATTTACGCGCAAACGATCCGAACTGTTCGGCATTCCGAACGAACAAAATCTTCTGGTAGAGATTTGTTTTAAGTTTAATTCTCGGAGAATGTCGAAATCACTGCAACAGTAGAGAACCTTTTGTTATTCAATTTTTTTTTTTTTTTTGTTTTTAATTTTGCTTTTATTAAGTTAAAAAACCACCAGCGAATCAATTGATAAAAACTATTAAGCGAAAATACCGCATTTGTTTATATGTGGATAAAACAATGAGCTTTATAGCTCAAAACAATATATTTTATAGCAAATAAAAAGGCTTACAGGCCGCTCAATGGCATTAACTCAAACAAAAACAATTTTTGATACAATTCACACAAAACGCGTGTACTTCAAAGATGCCATTCAACATGAGCCAATCACCTTGGTTTATTCAATTTGAATGCTAAAATCAGTTTTATAGCTCAATATTTATCGACTCGGACTTGTTGTAGAATTTATTTATGCGCATTTCGGTGAAATTTATGTGAAATGTTTTGCCTTTGAAAATCTTGGCATTTCGCTAGTATATATATCTTATGGTAGATATGGATAGGTATGTTTGTCTGTGGTATGGATTTTGTGTACAGATTATGGGTAAAATTTTATTATGCGTTGTTGTTTGTGATTTTATGTTTATATTACTTGTATGTATTTGCAATTTAAATTTATGCGCATAGAAATTGCCGCTTCAGTGGATTAAATCTGATGTAGCTGATGGGAAATAAATTTTACTCAACCAAATGACAAATATACATATACATATGTACTATATATCGATATTGGCGTAAGTCAAAGCGAGCGATCAAACAATAAGAAGAACATGCATATGCATAGGGAGTAGCAATACGGCAGCACCAAAGAGAGGTGATAGTGAGATTTCTAGAATGTCGAAAAATTTCTTAAGAAAAATTATAAATTCATAATGCCAGATGTTTTTTAAAGTATTATATTATCGGTGGTGAAAAAGAAAGCTCAACGAGAATCAAGCTAATATCCTTGAAACTATTTCTAAAACTTTTTTTCTACAGAATATGTCATTTTATTAAATTAACAAGAAATAATGTCAACTACTAATGCACTGAAGCTGGAATACCCTTTACCAACACAAGACATTCCATACAAGAACTAGAGCTCAGTTTGTATGGCAGTTATACGCTGTAGCGGTCCGATCCGAAAAATATATTCGGGGATTATAGCGCAGTTTTAGAAATATATCAGTGCCAAATTTCTTGAAGATATCTAGGCAAATAATAAAGTTGTTCCTACAAGTATTAAATTTTTATTTGTCAGTTTGATGGTAGCTATAAAAGTATATTGGTGATTTCGACATATGAGCAGTTCCTTGAAAAGAAAAGGATATGTGTAAAATTACAGGTCGATCTTCCAAAAACTCCTTTTGTGTTTGTTACACCCCAACTTCGAGGTAAACTTATTGTACTCTGTTCAGGGTATAAAAATAATTTTTTGTTATAATTTCTTAAGTGCCATTAATATCTTACAAAATATTACTAAACAGCATTTTTATATAACAACTAATAATCAATAATATGAAGAAATATCATTTAAAAGTAAATATGATTTGAAAATTTATCACTTTTAAATTCCCAAAATTTATTTCCTTTTTACTCTTCCGCCATCGAAAATAGCAGCTGTTCAATTGCTTTTGTTAATATGAGTCAATAAATCAGCATTAATAATTTTTCAATAGTCCATCGGTATGTCGTGGCGTCACCTTTCGTCGCCGGTGTGCCTAAGACGCTAGTCTCCTTTAGAAGCTGGTGTTAAAAGCCGCCGCCGCACATATTTGATTTAATATAAATTGTTGTCTTAAGATTTTTTTTCTTTTTAGATGCAAAACACCTTCAATACATACACATTGTGTTGTGCGTTTGCGGCGGCATATTTCGTTGACTTCAATAAAGATTACATGGCATTATAACTAGTTAATCTGATTGAATTGTAAATGTTTAAAGCTCGTTTGCACATTTTAAGCAAATCAAAGGTGAGCGACACATCAGCGCTCGCATGAAAACCCTGATATATGTATATCTCCAAACAAACACATATGTAAATGCATACAACTATTATATCTACTATAGTGACGTAAATTTTGTTTTGGATGGAATCTATGAATTTGTAACTTATTTTGCGGTAATATTTGTAGTCATGAAATTTTTTGATATTCTTAAGCATTTTTATGTTCAAATCAAAAGCAAGTTTGGTGCTTTAGTCTTTAGTTTTTGAGCTCAAATCCTTAAAAATGTATATATTATATTTACCTAAAATATGTCTGAAAATAATTTTGTATATTTTATAAAATTTCTTCTCATTTCTGACTGAAAAATATTTGAAAAACAAAATTAAATGGAGAGGAAGATGTCACAGCTTTTACTCTAAATATGGTATTTGGCTTGAAAGTCTTTCGGTATATACCACATATCCACATTTAAACTCACAGCAATTTGTAGGCCTCATTAAATTCATTTTTTTTAATTTTTTAATCAATATTAATGAAGTTTTATATTTAAGTTGTATTTTGTGCCTGTTGTGTAATTCGCTCCCCTACAATTGTTGAAAATCACCAATGCAACTGTTATCCATAATGCAACATGTTCTAAAAAACTCACACATGCATAATATATTTACGCACTTAAGAGCTACCCCTTCTCATTTGCTAATTGACACGTAAATAAATGAATTTATGATGACGACAATTAAATAAATTGTTAATGACAGTTATAACACACATCTAATGCTGTTAATATATTTTTTATTACAATAACGTTTTAACACATTTTCTAATGAACAAATAAAGAATATTGTCAGAAGAAAATATTTATAATACAAAGATTTGCGAATATCCCAGTACATTTCTAAAAACTTTAATTTTCACTCTATAATACAATGTAACGGGTTTTAAAAGTTCAATTATGTTGTAATCAATTTTCCTTATAAAATTTGAGAGGCATGCCTAGTGTGACAGTTATTGTCTGCACAATAATCTCCAGCGACGTTAAAAAAATGGAATTTACTCAAAGTTTTTGATTGCCTACATGGCCTTTTGACTTATTAGTGTAACTCGAAAAATGTTTGAAATATTAGTTTAAAGTTTTCAAATGTTATTTTCGAAGACTACCGATAAGTCTCGCATATGAAAGAATAAGAAATAGATTTTCCTATTCCGAAATTTCTCCTTTGGTGTGCATATTGCTCCTTCTCCATGAAAGTTCCTTTTAAAATCTGATCGAATATAAACGTGAAACTAGAAAAGAATTAATGTGAATCTAAATGAAGTTGAATCAATGGAATCTTACATGTAAATCATGTTTCTCAATACATCACGTGAGACTAATACCGAATAATTTGGTGTTGACTGTAGAATTAAATTTATCTGATTGTCTTAAATCATATTTCAGATTTCAAATTATCAATTATGTTTGCAAAAACTTTTATCTGTGTTTGCACGGCATAAACACATCAAAAAATCACATCACGTCACATGATCATAACGCCACATCACATCTCAAACTACATCATATTACAAAATATCACATCAGAACTAATAAAAAAGATGCAAATTAAATATTCTTTCCTACGATTCTTCCAGTAAACAGAATTCTATAATATATGCATAACATCACATTATAGTCACAAAATCACAGTCATATACATATATGTATGTATATAGTAACCATGGTTGAAATATCCATAAAATGGAATTTGAACGGTATAGATAAGCTAAAATCCGGGTGACTGTCTGTCTGTCCATCCGTCGATCTTGATTACAAATTGAGATGTATTGATGAAACTGGGTATGCGCGTTTCTTGGCAAAAAAATATGTGCTTACAAAACGCATTAATCGAAATCGTATATAGTACTATAACTAAGCACTAAATTAATATAGAGTTGCAATTTGGTACAGGGGATCGCAGTAGAAAGGACACCTGTGGGCACGCCCCCGTCAAGCCTCTAGGTAATGAATATTTGGTTCCCAGTATATTGAACACTTTGGTCAATGTATCAGATTTATAATTGAAATTCAGAGAGAATCGTTTCTTAATAGTAGTATATCTAGGTGTTATATGTGGGTTGAATAGAGTGTATACTTCCCCCTATATACCTAATATAAAGATTTTCGAAGTTCCGGGGGACTTTATATCGCATATATCGGCAAATATGTATGTGAGTTACCTTAATAATATTGAGAGAAGATGCTTTTCTTAAAACGGTGCACATTTGTGCTTAGAATGAATAAAATTGGGTAAAAACTCGCACTGAACCCCATATATGTAACTAACAGGCCTTATTGTTAGTAATAATCATAGAATTTTGCTGACAAATATTCTAAAAATATTAAAAAATAACATACATACACACACAAACATTTCTTTTTTCTATAGCTATATAAAACTACAAATGTGCAACTGCAACTCTCAAATGTCTGCCGTTTTGCGAGCGCTTATTTCATGTGAAAATATCCGTACACACATACATACATACGTGTATGTATATAAAGCACATTATAGGGAAAAGGCACATGAGGGGTCCAAACTAGCTATTTCTGTATGTAAATGTGTAGGGACTCACTGGCGCCATCGCAACTGCCAATTACCGCTGCGCTCAAGCCTCCTCTCGAAAGAGCCGTAGCTCACAATCACCATTCACACTCACCCCTAATTTCGCCATAAATATGGCGTATCAACTTTTGTGTTATCAGCCAATGCAACAATTGATGTCAATGATATTTTATAGTCAAATAAAACTAACGGAAATTTCTGAAATCTATTTGTACATACTCATACATAGACCTCTTTAATGGTAGGTCTGCATGTAAAGGTGTGAGTAGTATTTTGGGGCTTACGCGCATTGCCGATTTGTTTGTGTTGCCACTATAAATTGTTTATGTGTTTGTTAGTATGTGTTTACGTGTGTTGAATGGTCAGCCTTGGTAAAGCATGCCAATTTTTGAATTGTAACTTAAAATAATGCGTACAATCAATTGTTTCGATATACTCGTACATACATACATACATACATATGTGAATTCATATATAGGAATTTGTATAAAACTTGCCCTGCCGGAAAAGTTTAAACTATATTTAGCAAATATGAATTATAAATTTATCTAGTTATAAGATGTAATGGGAGAATTTGGATTTTGAAAAACAAAAACAATAATTTTATTCAAACAAAAATATATATATTTTTATAAAAAACTCGAATAAAAAAATATATTTCTCAAAAGTAGCGCAAAATAATTATTTTTTGAAGATAACATATTTTTTAAATTTTGTATAAAAACTTTGTGTAAAAAGACATTTTCAAGCTTCTTATAATATTCTTAATTTATAGTTATTTTCTTTTTTAAATATTACCTTTTCTTTTTTTATTGAAAGCTCAAGCTTCTAATATTAATTCTTAACTAATAGCTAAGCCCCTTTACAAATTTTCAAATATTATCTGTTTTTCGTAACTCACTTCAGAATATCACTTTTACGACTCATAATATACAATACATTGGAGTTTCCAACAACTCAACTGTCAAAGTGAGCTATTCTGATGATTGCGTATGTATGTATTTATGTGAGCATACAAACACATTTGCAGTCATCTAATGATTTGTAGGCCTCGTTGACACATACAGATTTGCACGCACCCGACTCAATCGATTTGTAGGACAAGGGAGACAGCAAAGCAGATTTGGGTTGTATGTTTGTATGCTGCAAATAATATTTTACATCTACAAATGTATGTAGCTATGTGTGTGAGTTTTTGTTTTTTTTTTGTCATGTCGATGACTTTCTCGCAACGCATGCATCATTTGTATCCCATCTAAGTATCCTTAAAGGCTATTTTGCGGATTTTCATGCTTCAATACGCACCACACACACAAATGCAAGTATTTGTAGCACGAATTTGTTGCACACACAAAAGGCCACTTCAAAAGTCCTTTGTTGGTTATCACAAACACACACGCACGCACTCGACTCTCACTGTGTGAGAGTGTGAATTATTGTAGTGCCACATGTGTGTATGTGTATGTGTCGCTTGTGCGCCTCTATATTTACAAGGCTTTGCGGTGGGTTTGATTTTGGTTAGCATTGCTATTGTATTTTATTGTTGTTGTCACCGTTGTTCCCTCACGTGTTTTGCAGTTTCACAACTTACTACTCTTCACCCTCCCCGCCCGACAGTGCAACGCACATATTTTCTGGGTTTCATTAGATTTTTGTGGAAATTTCACAATTACCTGCTAAAAATCATGCTGACTTTGAAGATGCGCCCTGGTGCGCCGGCGGCAAACCGTGCATACAGCCAGCCTGCCGTTCTCCGCTCACGCCGTCCATCTGTGCGCATGGATTTTTTGTTAAAAATGTTTCTTATACGACTTTTACTGTTGTTGTTGTTGCATATATGCTACGCACAAATATTTATTTATTGTACGTACATATTTATTTTAGCTGCCGCATAGCGCACGAATTGAAGGCGCATGCGCATGCGCAACCAACCAACCAAGCAAGCGTCCTCGCTGACCGATCACACGCTGCAGTCATATTGACAGCCACCGTAAGAAAGGTGTGATTTTTCTTGCCGCTTATCGATACTGCCAATTGACTCGAGTCAAGATGTTTGTTTTTCCTTCCATTCTTTGCTGATGTGCTTTGCAGGATAACACAAACATATCTACAAGTCCGTCTGTATCGGTTCGAGTGCTCCTTTATGCCATTGTCCCACTGGTTTTTTGTGCGTGCGTGTCAAAGCCTATATGTGCAACAACACAAGTAAAACAAAGGAAGTATTCAAAAATCTGTTGAAAATTAGAAAATCAGTATTGAGTATCCGTGCGGCGTAAAGCCGATTGTTGCTTGACGGCTGCTCTTTACCTCATTGCTTGACCATTTGCCATGACTTATTGTGCGTGACTGTGTGCGTGCTTATGTGTTCTGTTTGCCGCATTTTGAGTGCAGTTGCCTTTGCTTCAATTACGAAATAAGTTTGTTGTCCTTTGTTTGAAAATCGGTTTATTAACCGTATATATGCGTTGTGGTCTCCTAACCATGCGGAAGAGGAAAGGACAGCTGGACAAGCTGTTATGCGTACTTGATATGCATGTGTGTGAGTGTGAAAATGTGTAACTGTCATTGGATTCGTATGACCGTCGGTGGCACGCGCAGCATACAGGCAATTGTCTCCACCAAGGAGGCGTTTGTTTTGTGGCCAATGGTGCGCAGATTTAAAGGTGTTTTGTGGAAAGAAAGGTGATTATTATTTTTTTTAACAAAGAATGACAAGGCGATAAGCAGCATATTTCCCATCTGTTGATGGTTTTCTAATGGAAATTTCGTGATAACTAGCGCCAGCGCCTTCAAAAGTAAAAATACAGAATTTCCTATTAAAATAAAACCTTGCTGATATGATTTATAGCAAATAATTTCAAGACATTAGCTTTTGATTTTTTATTTGTATTCTTCAAGTCCTTTAAGGACAGTCCAAAATCGATAATATTTATGACAGTGACGTTCACAGTTTGCGTAAGTTGTTATAAATGTAAAATAAACCTTAGTTAGGCATGTTATTAGGAATATTTATCGTTCTCATTATTTCTTCTATAAGATTTTTCTTTCGATACAAACTTTTTATATACTGAAAAGCATTTTTCAATGTTTTTTGATAAAATGCAAACAATTGTATTTCTTTGATTCTTCTGGAATTTAAATATTCATATATGTACTTCTTATGCAACAGAAGCTACATTGTCCCGCGTTTACGTCCTGTTCCGAGGGTTACAAAAATATACTGAGATTATTTTGAGACTTGAGGAAACATATTCAAATATACTTATATACCTATTTATCTTTACCGTCGAAATTTCTGCAGAACCTGAGCAGCAGTCTTACCTTGATCGCTGAGAAAGCGATAGTGCCGCCGGATTTTAAAAAAATTTAAGAGGACAATATCGGTCGGTGATTGGCAAATTGAGACAGTTACACTGATATGTTCGTAAAGTAATTTTTTAAGTTTGGTCTATAAAGAGAGGAACTCATAAACTTCTGAAAAAGTAAATGCTTAGAGGCAATATTCTTTTACAAAATATGACACATTGGTATTAGAATACTGGGTTTAGTAGATGGCTTAAAGTCTTCAGATATCATTAATTGATACAACCTAATTTAGAGGAGGGGCTGGAGCAAAAGCAGCATTGATATTAACCCAGCAAGCCAACTATCGGTTAAATCACCAGTTAAATACTCAAGAGCGCTAACAGAGATTTTAGTTACAGTTTCTATGAGATTTAATTGACAACTCTAACCGAAACTTTTGGGTACGTGTGATCTTACGCAAAGGACTTATGAATTCAACGGTGTGTTTCCGCGCTGTGAATGTGTTAGAGTTTTGGTAATGCTGACTTGCAGGGATGGGGCAAAAAGAGATTTTTAGACCTTTATCGATAGCATAACGTTGAAATCTTTATATTTGACTAATGTCTAAGTCAAAAATATAAAAAAGTCAGAAAAAATATATTTTTGTGAGTATAAAGGAAAATGGTCCATATTTTAAGTATGGCCGACATGTCGCCATATTTCCATTAATATTAAAGAAACATTAAATGCATAATTTATTTATAAACCAAACAACGTCAGCCACTTGGAAAGCAGATCGAAAGCTGCTACGCCCGCTCACAAAGATTTCTCTCCGTAAATGGGCATGTCAACGCCTCCGAAAATGTGCTCGCCACAACCCCTTACCTTCGCCTACCATATCAAATCGATGAAATGTTAGCACGACCACGACGCCACACATATGCGTATGTACATTGGTATGTACGTAGGAGCAGCATTAAATTTGTTAATTTCAAAACACCAATTCGAGTTGGATATTTAGTGTGCGTTACAAATTTGAGATCAACATTTCTTCCTAAATAACAACATGTCAAATAAATTTCGCTTTTCGGTGGGCAGTTAGCAGCAGACTACTGAGGGCCCTGGTGGCACAGGCGACAAATGGATGAGGAGCATGCCACGCACACACATCATAACCTGGCTATGCATGAGCGCATGTGGGCCTGCCGTTAAATTTGCATATGTCACAAGCGCACTGATAATTGTAGGCGTCAGTTAAGCGCCCAGTATGAAGATATATACATATGTATGTGCGTATGCGTGTGTGTCTGTATGCAGTTTGGTACAAAGCTAGGTGCTCCTATGAGCAACAGTTGTTTTAGCTCGTGTGGCTTGGCCATAATGATACTAACTATAGATACCGATATACTTTTTGATTTTGGTCCAGTTGTTGTTTTTGCTTTAGTTGATATTTTTGGTGTAGTAGTTGTTCTTGGTTTTGTTGTGGTTTTTGGCTTAGTTGTTGTTTTTGGTTTGGTTGTTTTTGCTTTAATTTTATTGGCGTTGTGGCGCTGCTTTCGTTCAGCTAAACGGCATAATTTGAAAGAAACAACACAAAAGACAAAAGTATAAAAAATATGCCAGCAAAAGATCAAGCTGTGAACGGCTAGAAAATTTGAATGCTATAAATTCCATCGAGTGCTCTGAAATAAATATTCATGGCAATATACAGGCTACTTATACAGTTGCAGCCGCCTTATATGGCATATGACGCCACGATTAATAAAATATTTATGAATTTAATATTGAATATTCAAGAGCTAACTCCACCAGTAAGGCACCAGCAGTAGGAGAGCCGGTAACTGTATATTATAGTGACAGCAAAGGCTAAGTTGCCTTTGAACGTCACCAAAATGCAATGAAGTAATAAAATTTTGGATTTTGTGTTCTCTCTGGGAACTAATGTCGACGCATGCGACCACATGTCTCTAAGCGCATTTCTAGCTCTTGCACATCCCTGAATATTCATTTCGATTACAAAGTACTATATATGTATGTACCTATGCGCTTACATCCGCACACCAATATCCACCAGGGAAACCAACCTATGGCTACACTATTCTGGCCAAAAATTCCGGCTTCGTTTATTGATCGGTAAACACAAGTTTGCTATAATCTTGAGCGCGATAGTGCTGATGGCTGCAGACAAAGTAAACGATTGGCTTCCAGCTGGTTTATAGCTGTCTTTAAGGTTGGCGCATGCACTGAACTTGGAAATATATAGTTTCCGCACGATTGGGTTTTACTATCTAATTTTTTTATTATTTTATAGACCAAAATATATATATTTTTTAATATTTTGTGCTTAAATTAAAAGATATGAAGCAAGACTACTAATCCGATGAATGTTATATATATCGACCATACCAACAATTTCTTTCAAACATATTAAACTCTTTTGAAAAAAGTTTTGAACATTTGCGAAATTGTATGTATTTTTATGATCGGCGATTAATTTTGAAAAAATTTGGACTTAGCACAATATAAGCATTAAATTTTAAAAGTTTTATTTTGTGAAAAAATCTAACCATCAGAGTGGCTTAAAAAATCGAACTTATTATCAAATATTTATGTATATATCTTAAAAGTCATGTGAAAACTTCAAGTCGATCGGTCAAGCCGTTTCGGAGAAATTTTCCTTTTCGTCTCACAACCCAGCGTCTAGAGATATACGTGTTTAAAGTTTTGAGAACCGCTTACACTAAATTCAAAAATTCTTAAATATACGCCCATATCTTCGAAACTATTTGCCGAATAAACTTAATATGGTATTTTCGAATATATGCACATTCGATGTATGCAAAAATGTTTGTGAAATTCATTAGTGGATATAACTCTTAAAATCACCGCACACACAATTTTATTATTTTCACCGAATCCCCGAAGCAGTGAAAAGGTCTGATAATTAAATTGGGATCTATGTGCTGACAATTTCATAGATTAGGAAGTGTCCTTTTATAGTTAGAACTAAGAGTCACTAAGTTGTTAGTTAGCAATAGTTCTTCTCGACTTTTTTTCCAAAAACTCGACTTCTGGCTATTTAACAAACTAAAATCAATAACGGCAAAGCGGGAGACACGAGCGGTTTTGACACGATTGAGAAGATAGTCTTGGAGATGGTCTTAAAGGCTAGACTAGAAAAAGACTATTCCGACTGTTTTGAGGACTAGTAAAGTTCATTTTATCGGACAGAGATTACTTTGAAGGAGATGAAATTAATTTGGAGAAAATAAAGCATTTACAGTTTATAATCGAATTCACCTTACTTTTCGATAACGTTCGTGTATAGAAGTAGCTCAATACATAACAATTGCAAAAAATTTATAGATAACATAAAAATTTTAAAATTACTTGAATGTAATGATCTAGTATATCAAAAAGTCAAGCCGCGCGAATCGACTAAAAACCAGAAATTGCGCGAGTAAGATTAATTGAAAATCGCATTAGCTGTTGATATAAATTGATACAAGTGACTTGCGCGCCCTCACACCGAGCTAATAAAATAAAAACTCTAAAAGATTACAAGATTACAACAAAGGCACCTTAGCACAATATAAACATAAAACTGCAACATGAAAGCGATATTGGAAATTTGTTTATGAAAATTGTCTACCCGCTGAGCAGACAGACATACTTCAGAGTGAACAGTGTGCGTCCAAACGCGGCGGGATGTGCAATACGCGCTTCAGCGCAGGCGCTTGTAGCACAAGCATATCGATATGTAAATTAACCCAGCAGAGAAAGACGGGGCTGGTGTTTCAAAATTATGGACGAGAATTAATTTTGCAGCAAATAGAAAATATTATATTTTTGGAAGTGCCGAATAAAGTTTACCCAAAATTAGAGTTGAGGCGATTTTTTTTTTCAAAAATATTTTAATTTTTTTTTGCATATACGAATATTTTTTTGCTTATTTGAAAATTAGTTACATAAGCGGATTGAAAGTCTGAAATATTTCTTTTATAATTTTTGAAGATTTTGTTTTTATTTTTTGTTCGAAAAATTACATTTGTTTATTATTAAATGTCATTATCATCACAAATAGTGAGATCTAGAAAAATCTGCTTAAAGAAAGCTTAGAGCCCTTCAAATATTATTGACAAATTTGGAACGGGGTCTTCTATCTTAGATTCTTAAATCGAAACTTTTAACTGCACACCTGTTCATTGCGATTTCACATACATATTTAACTGGGTTACTACTGGGTTTAATCGATGGGTGAATTCTGTTATATTATCGCATATGTATGTATGTAGATATGAACACATGCAGTTTCATATTTTTGAGAACAAGGGCAAGGTGATGAAAACATGAAATATTTATTAGGCAGATAAGTGTAAGAAAAAGTAAAAAAAAAACTAACAACTCACAGACAATGAGGATGACGCTGCAGCTTCAATAGATAGTTGAAGGCGAGTGAAACGTAGTGTTGCTGAGGTTCGTTGTTGACGCCCGTCCAATTTGACTGTGCAGTTGGCAACTTTGAAGACTTTTATTCGCACTCTTAAAGATAGTGAACAGAAGATGCCGCCAAAAGCTTGACAGCGAAGGTGATGACAGGCAGTTGACGGATTGAAAACCAAAAGAAATAAAATTATATAATAAAACCAAAGCCATGGCGTTCCAAATGGAACCCCAGACATGAAAAAATTTAATTATGTGCGAAGAATACATATTTATATAGCAATTATAGAATATATGGAGATACATAATTATTTCTCTAAAAACTTTCGTCTTAGATTGTTTAATAAATTGTCCGTCCATTTTTGTTCGATTATACCATATGTACATACATTTACAGGCCTATTTGTATCATTCATGTAATTGTAAGTTAAAGATTTTTTCCCTTTCGCCTTAAAGTTGGCGCTGGGCAGCCATTCATTGAAAAAGTCTTGCAAATCCATTCGTATGCCACACTTCAAAGCCCTCTAACCACCGAATGACCCCCTCAAGCCAATTTAACCCTAAACTTGGCTGCAATTAAAAAGCGTGAAATATTCAATCGATATAATATCTAACAAATGATTGAATGAGTATACGTATTAATATTAAAAAGGAATGAATCCAAAAAAAAGTGTTATGAAAAATTTTGTGTGGATTTCGTGCGTTTAATCGATTTTCTTGTTCGATGATATTTTCGCTTAAATACATCGATATCCCGCTGCGCCATTTCTGTTGTTTTCGGTTTTCAGGTTTTTTGTGTTTCGACGATTCTTTACGCTCGGCTTTGGGCGTATTGGTGCTTTTGCTTTTTTTACAGCAACCATCTTTTTGTGACTCGGCTGCTTTTTTACACATTGCGGTCTTTTAGTATATACATGTGATTGTTGTTGTTGTCTGCCACCCACAACAAAGCATCGCCTTCATTTGTTTTGCTTAAATGCTCGGCATTACTTTGTATAGTCAACGCCGAGATAAAACGCTCAACAAAGCGGGTATTTATGAGATTTACGAGTACGCCAGAGAGTTGTGGCTGGAGTTTAGTCGTGGCTGCGGCTTACCATTTCGGCATTGGGGCATGAGGCGCGCGTTGTGCATTGAAAGACTTGGTTGCCCGCTCGGTTGGCGTCTATTGTTGAGACACCTTTTCTAATATTTCATTACCATAGCAAATTAGGCGAGGTGCTGACGGCTATTTGTAGCCTATAAGTGGGTTGCCCAAAATGTAAATTAAGATTTATTTAGGAATTTATGAGGGGGAATTGTGCATGAAGTTTACACATTTTGGATTTTATCAGAATATTTAGTAGTGGTTCTAAGTTCATTGATTATTGGTTTTTGGTGCGCTAAACAATTGAAGTGACATCTAAATATGGAGCTTCATCTTGCAAGATCTTTTGTGTTTAAGTCGTATACTTTGGTATTAATATTTCTTCCGTTAACTTTTGAGAAAAAATGATTAAAAAATTATTTAGCTTTAGTGACTATAAAGAACTCTTACGATCTATGGTTAATCGCCGTTTGAAAAAAATGTGAAAATCTTTCATTAAAATATTTTTTTAATTTTCTATAACCTTTGAAAATTTATGGACTGTAATTGATATCCGATATAATTTGTAATACTAGTTTTCTAATCACGAATTTATATTTTTAATATCAAATATGTTTTTTATCCTGAAGGGAACATTCAGTACAATATATTTTTGAGATTGTTTCCAAGGATATGCTAAACAATATTTTCTATAATTTCAAATTATTATTTACAAATATTTGAAATTTCAGTTTACTTTGGTGTTGCATATCCACATCTACTATTGAAAAGAAGTGTTGTTGAGTTCAAGATGAGAAAATTAAATTTTTATAGATGTACATCTACACTATGTTATTTCTATCAAAAAATCCTTCCATTTCACATTTTGGGGAGACAAATTATATATTTGGAAGAATCTTGTAATTATAAGGAACAGCGAAACGCTAATTTCATTAAAGAATCGTTTTATAACAAAATAACCCTCATATATAGATATATAGCTCAAAATAATTAAGTTGAAGATTGTAACGAGTTGAGTTGAGGCGGTTCAGCCATGTCCGTCTTCTTTCAGTGGGTATATATGCGAACTAGTCCCTTAGTTTTTTTTAGATATCGATCAGGAATTTTGCACATCTTATTTTCTCTCAAAGAAGCTGCTCAGTTGTCAGAACTACTGATATTGGACCTTTTCTTCTTAATTGGCGTTGACCCGCTTAATCGTTTCTTCTTTTTGCTACGTGGCGCCAATTGGATATTCCAAGCGTAGCCAGGTCCTTCTCCACCTGGTCCTTCCAACGGAGTGGAGGTCTTCCTCTTCCTCTGCTTTCCCCGGCGGGTACTGCGTCGAATACTTTCAGAGCTGGAGTTTTTTAATCCATCCGGATAACATGACCTAGCCAGCGTAGCCGCTCTCTTTTAATTCGCTGAACTATGTCAATGTCGTCGTATATCTCGTACAGCTCATCGTTCCATCAAATGCGATATTCGCCGTGGCCAATGCGCAAAGGACCACAAATCTTTCGCCGAACTTTTCTCTCGAAACCTCTCAACGTCGACTCATCAGTTGATGTCGTCGTCTAAGCCTCTGCACCATATGGCAGGACGGGAATTATGAGCGACTTATAGAGTTTAGCTTTTGTTCGTCGAGAGAGGACTTTACTTTTCAATTGCCTACTCAGTCCGAAGTAGCACCTGTTGGCAAGAGCAATCCTGCGTTGGATTTCCAGGCTGACATTATTGGTGGTGTTAATGCTGGTTCCTAAATAGACGAAATTATCTACAACTTCAAAGTTATGACTGTCAACAGTGACGTGAGAGCCAAGTCGCGAGTGCGACGACTGTTTGTTTGATGACAGGAGATATTTCGTCTTGCCCTCGTTCACTACCAGACCCATTTGCTTTGCTTCCTTGTCCATTCTGGGGAAAGCAGAACTAACGGCGCGGGTGTTGAGGCCGATGATATCAATATCATCGGCATACGCCAGCAGCTGTACACTCTTATAAAAGATTGTACCTGCTCGATTAAGGTCTGCAGCTCGAACTGATATTGGACCACTGTAGGATATATCTTCCTTCCAAAGTGATCGATCAAACTCAAGTTCTTTTCTAGGAAAACTTTTTTATCGGACAAGATATCTTTGTGAAATTTGACTGGCGCTATAGTCCAAACAAGGCTATAATCTCTTAAAAAATTGGTTTGATTACCATAGTATGTATGTATAAAGTTGCAATATAAACTGTTGAAACAAAATCAAGAAAAATTCCTTTCACTACGATTTTATGATATAAAAAATGTACGTGTAAAGGGTATTATAGTTTCGGTAAAGCCGAAGAGTTCACGTATTTTTTGTTTAATTAAATATTAGAGTTAAAACGAGAAGCAACACTGCCTTTTTTGATCAAGTACCAGAAACATAATCTAAAGCTATTAAAAATATAAAACAGTACTTTTTTATTAATGATTTTTAAGGGGAAATTAAATGCCGACGGAATATAAAAAATTTTTAGAGTTGTCCCGTCGGTCAGGTTTTACCAGAAATCGGTTTTGTTTCTTCAACTTTAATCGTGTTTTACAACAGTTCGGGAAACCAATAGTTTTTCTTTCATATCATGTACAGTTAGAGATTTTTTAATACCTATTAAGCTATAAATTGACAAACTAACTTTCGCCAAGTTTTAGTGCGAACTTGTTTCAGTCACTTTATTTACAATTCGAACTAGATTTATGTTAAGAATTAGAAATTCTTTAACGTTTCTATGTACTCTCCAAGATAATTATAACTATTTTTTTAGTTACCTTCATTTTAAGTGCCTCCACAATTTTGGCGGTTTGTAATCCCAGCTTGAAAAGGAAATGTGAATTTTGGGCCCACAACTCCGCCGAGCGCCTAACTGCGAAACTGTGAGAGTTGTGGGTTGAGCAGGAATAAGTGCGGAATGGTTTGTGTTAACAACACGCACATAAACATATATTGTATTTCTATGCAATATTCTTGTCAATTAACTAAAATCACTTTGGACTATATCTAAGCAAGAGCAGATAGTTGTATAATTTCTTTTATGTATTTTATTATTATTACTTTTGTTTTTGTTTTTTACTTTCAATCGAATTTTAATGTTTGCAAGTATTTAACACAGTGCAGACTTATTACTTTTTAATTATTTTTAGCACACTATTCAAGCATTATTGTGTATTTTTCTTTATTGCCAAACATCGAATTCACGCTAATTCTTCTTTCTGCACCATTTTTTGCTTATCTGAAATTGTATTTGACTAAAAATTTCCAATTGTAAGTTTGAAGCACACACTTGAACATATTTACAATGCTTAAAAGTGAAAATAGAATTTTGCCGACGTGTAAGTACCACCGTTAAATTGCACACGCTGTCTGCAGTTATGTATGTTTGTGCGCCTGAGAGACGCGAGCTTGCAGCTTTCCGTCACAATTGGTTATCAACACAACAGCCATAGCTGATAAGCAGCCACCTCACGAGCCGTCGGCAGGTGAATTACTTGCGTGCATACATCTGTTTAGTGAAAATTAATCACGGCAATGTAATACATATAATAACAAAAACAGAACTATCAATACGTAATCCGAGCGCAAATTCAGCAAGCAAGCAAACGACGGAAGCGTCAATATCAACGGCGAAACGGCACAGCACGTCGTCACACCGCAAGACCGCACGATAAACTAATGTGATGCCGTCGCAATAGCCCGTATTGAGTGACGACGCAATGCGGAGCTGCGCTTAGCTCTGACGCCACCACAGCAGATCGAGTTTCAGAGTTTCAAGACGAGTTCTTGAGTGAACATCGTGGTAGCACTCTGACAAAGTAACGGAGCGGAGCAATTTTGACTGTGAAGCAACCGGCAAGGTACCTATGCGTGCTGCTAGTAGCCGGCCAGTCAATCCAACAGCACAACTACACACACATGCCCTTGCACATACATAAAATAAGACACTTATGCGAGGGGTATCGAGGGCGCGAGCACATTTTACTATAGTTGAATGTGAAGCCAATTCAGCCAACAACAACACTACGAACAAGGGAGCGGGCAAAATGTATGAAAACAAAACAGAAAAACGCGAACAGCAAACTGGCTGCAAGGCATACCCACACAGCTTCCACCATTGCAGGCACCACCACTACAGCGATCGCTGTTACAGTCAGCCGTTGTCAACATAAATGTGAGTAAGTGTGTGAGTGGAATCTTTTATTTTTATGTTTCACTCATTCTTCTTATTAGCAGTTGGGCAGTTGGTCCAACTGGTGTGCAACGCGCAGCATTAGGCACCCTGTATGCATTTGAAGTTTAGCGCTGGGGTATGGTGATTGGTTGCCATGGCGGCCAATGTTGGTAACGCCCCTTTGAAGCATGAGAATGCGAGCGCGAGAGCTGAGCAATTCCATTCTGTTTTTACTGGCTTTGAGCGCATGGTTTCTGCTACGTTTCTGCTACATACATACATATATGAGTGCATGTGTGTGTTTATTTCGTATACATTTCGCCCATTTTGAGTGCGAGCTGCATTGGTAGTAACTCAATGTGTGTCTGTTTGTTTTTATGTGCGTCGTGCTGAGTGCAGTCTATGCGTCGGCGCGTGCCAAATATCACTCCATGGTATACCATCATTCAACAGCTGAGCTGCAGCAGGTGGCGCTCAGCTACTCAGCTGCCGCGTGCAGGCGTGTGGGTCGTGTGGTGCCGCTAACGCCCTCTTCTTTCTCGTTTTGCAGGCGGCGTGAAGAAGAACGCGAACTGGCTCCCAAATGCTGAGACGCAATTATTTTGGCGAGTGTTGGAGTGAGTTAGCAACAGTTGCAATTGATAAGAGGTAAATTTCTTAAAAGTAAGAGTTAAGTGAGGCGGCAAAAATCGTCAGAGCAATGGAGTCCGAACGGCGCAGATACATCGCGGTAGCCCAGCAGCAACAATGGCGCGCTTCTTCGCTTACTCAAATAAGCTTGTAAGTGCTTAGCTGGCAGATAGCAGTTTACAAGTTGGTTGCAACATTTTAAGCGTTTAAACTTCCATCGTTTTCTTATTTTCGCTGTTTGCTTTATTACCTAATTTTTTCCTTCTCAGTAATATTTTTAGTGCCGCTGTATTGTGTGTAATCACTTGGCTGAATGTGTGTAGAGATTAGCGCCGCCCAGCCAACTTCAGTGCCGACTAACTATAAGTGCAGATTTAACTACAAACACTTATACATACATACATATGTATATATGTAGTACAGACAATGTTCTCGAGTTCCATAAGTGAACTTTTATATTTTATTTATTTTTGCAAATAGTTTTTGACATTCTTTTTATTTTGTTTCTTCGTTAAGTCATTCCATATTAACTGCGTTGCTAAACAGAGAGAGAGAGAGAGAGAGAGTGAAGTTCTTGCCTTGTTTGCTGCTTACACTTATATAACAATTGGTGTGAATGGGTTAAAAAGTAGAAACTTTAGACTGTCTGCTGCCAATTCAGCAATGCCTTCACACAAACATAACGCATATTCATATCTACATGCATGTGTATGTGTGTACATGTGTGTACATGTAGTCTGCAGCGCTTGAAGGCATAATGAGACCGCCTTCGCACCTTTTCCTTGAGTCAAATACCATTTTTGTTGCATTAGCCAATACATTGCGCGACTTTAAGCGGTGTTTTATTGTTATATTGTTGATGTCGCACTTGTTCGCGTGACGCTTGTTGCTTTCTCTTTAAAGGGTTGCATACTTAACAGTTGAATTTTATTTAGTGAATGGTTAAGGGCGTGCAGATGCATATGTATGAGCATACATATTTATGTAATCATAAACGAACTCGGTAATCGCAACTAATAGAAATCTCGGTAGTTGCACTTATTGAGGTTGTTGCACCCAGCGAGGAAAAATATTTAACAAGAAATATGACAAATGAAAATAGTTTTATGATATAGAAAGCTTATTTTTTTATTAAAAATTTTATTTTTTAAACATATCGGGTATTGTTGTCTGCACTTTCTTCTTATTAAGGGTATTTATTGTAGCCCTTTCACGAAGCTCCTTCAGAAATATAGTGTCTTTTATTGGAATATCGTTTTCCTCAGCCCACTGAATGCATGTGTTAAAAGATTGCATAGCAACTGATCCTTTCATTTTAGGAGGTGGAATAACATCCGCTCCGCTATTATCAGAATTTTCAATTTCTACGGCTTTTTTATCCACTTCTTTATAAGCAACACTTTCGTGCATCCATTCATTTAGCTCTTCATTTGTGAACGAATCATTTGGTGCAAGTTCTTGGAGCATTGATGGAAGGATTGCGCGTTCATATTAAATTTATCTTTTTAGAATGCTGAAAGGAATATCGTCCTCTTCACTCCACTCAACATCTGGTTTAATTAACATATTTCAGCACTTGCGCATGGAGCTTGCTGACACTTTTTCCCATGAACTTGCAAGAAGACAGATAGCATGTCTTAAGTTGAATTCCTTTAACTTTTCTTCCAGATGAGTGGTTTTATTCCAACCAAAAGACTTTTTTGTAATCTACTTTTGTTAAGTTAATAGCGTTTCGGTCCATTAGTTGGAGAATCGCGGTACAGTTAGGTGGAAGACACATAACGGTTATTATTCCATCATCACTTATCATCTCATTGTCTTTAGGATGACACGGGGCGTTATCCAAGACCAATAGGGCTTTTTTAGGAAGTCCCTTGGATTCTAGAAATTCGCGTACCTATAACAATCCAAATAACAATACAAAAACTCAATACATTTCGTATTTTTCACCTCAGAAACAAACGTATGATGAAACCAGTCTTCGAAAAACAAATAAGTCATCCACGAGTTCTTGTTAGCTTTGTAGACAACGGGCATTTTTTGAAAATTTTTGACTGCTCTAGGGTTTTTTGCTTTTCCAATGACAAAGAGCTTAATTTTGTGCGTACCTAAAGCATTTGTGCATGCGAGAAATGTTACTCTCTTCTTACAAGCTCCTTGATTTTATGTCTAAAACGTATTACAAATGGGTCGACGGACGCTGTCTTATTGGAAGGCTTCTCTCCACAAATTTTCAAGTGGCGGAGGCCATATCGCTTTTTGAAATTGGAAACCCAACCATTGGAGCTTGCGAGCTTTTGCTTTGACGATATCGATGGATATAGGCACATTTTCACTCCTTTGTTTCAAAAACCACTTGTAGAAAGCCTTTTCCATTCTTGGGTATTCACAAGATTTTAAGGTTTGCCGTTGTCCTGGCCCAGCTTCCATATTTGTGGCATATTTAAGTACACAATCTTTTTTCTTCTTTATTTTCGTTATTGTCGACTTGTGAACTTTATAATCAATACAAAGAGCTTTTGTCGATAATTGTAAGTTTTATAAATTTTTTTGTGACCACCACGACTTTTACACGTAAAACACAACTGGCGTGTTGCAAAATAAACTGATAATGAAAGTCATTTGTTGACAATTGCTCTTAACACACACACAAAAACAGGAAACTCGACAGAGCAACGGTAAAATAACGATCAGTTTGTGAATACATAACAAAAGAAATGTCATAAGAAGAAAACGACAAAAAAAGAACTGAAGCAAAACATATTTAGATGTAAAGTTGCAGTTATTGAGGTCAATATTTCTGAGTAGTTGCACTTATAAAGTTTACAATGCTATGTTTTATAGTGTTGCAAGAATCGAGGAGTTGCGTGTATCGAGGGTTGCGGTTACCGAGTTTATACTGTACTTATGCCAATTTATTGTATGTATGTATGTATGTACATACACATCCGCTTGCAAGTCAGAAAACATGGCATTCTTTTTGAATTTGTTAGACAAGGATTTTTTAAACAAATAAATAAAAAATAGTAAATTTTTATAGAACTGTACTTTGAAAATCTCCGATTCATTTCGAAAAATTCGGATTCCTTTGACATCATAGTCAATCTGGAGCAGCATAATTATTCTAAAAAGTTTCTTAAGATTTCTATAGTCTAGGCTCACATTATCGGAAAGACTAAGCCCAAAATATGTCATTGTAGGCATTTTTGACTTATGTAAATGAGTGAGAAAAATTAAAAATATCGTTGCTATCTACCCCAAGAGCCCATATCCTTATTTGTACTGTGAAGAAGAAAGGGGGAGATCTGGGTCAATTCCTCCTATGCTCGGAGGGTCCCGTTCTTAACAATAATTTCTTGCATTTCTTTATCTCCAATAATTCACTACCCCAATTCCGAGCCCCGGTTTTCTGTCTATGGTCCTATATATGTACATATGTATGTATGTACACTAAATTAAGCCGATAAGCAATTAAATCAGGGTCCAAAATTACTAGCACTTCTAAGGCATTGAAGTACAATGGTTTTAACCGCCCCTGAACCACACCTTCTCAATTTGTAGGTTACGTTACTATCTGTAAATTTCAATTATTTTATTTTTCTTATTTATTTGTTTATTGAGTGAATTGCATATAAAATAATATATACACATATCTCGAAAGCTATGAGTCTGAGGAGGGTATACATATGCGTATACACTTCTTAATTCTGAGGACCTCCTCTATCCATCCGTACCATCAAATCGCGGCGCCAAGAGAATCCTAATATTGCCCATCTTTTCATATTTAATTTATAACAATTTTTTTTTTATTTTTTAACAATATTTTCAAAAATCAATCAAAAAAATAAAATAGAATAGCAATAGACTAACTTTTTTGTCATCTACCTAAAAAAAAATATCTCACTCACTACAACAAGAAATGGAAAAAAAATATTCTCTTCAAAATCAACATAAATAAGTCGGTTCGTGTAACCGGAAATCGAAATTTATTACGCTAAAACGAAGCACTACTGTCGAACAGCAGCCAAACCAATTGACTATTGATTTCTTTTAATCCGAGCAAATGTAAATGTCTATTAAAATGAATAATGCTCGACATGTTTGGTGACATTTTAAATTTATGCGGGAACATTTTATTTAAAGCTCATTTGCATTTACAACAATTTTAAGCGCGGGTCGGCAAACAAGAAAGAAGAAGAACACACACAGAAGCCTTTGTGGATATATACAGACGTACATATGTACACACATGTATACATACACACGAAGTAATTTCACTCAAAAGAGGAATAGAGTTGGAGCAGAAGAGACAAGAAAATACAGTGTCAACGCTAAAGCGCAAGCAGACCTCCAGCGTAGATCTTCAACTGTACATGCATATGAATGTACATATGTACATACCTTTCTGAGTGAAAATATTTGAGCATTAAAGCCATTTTTATTGGAAATAAACGAAAATTGAATAACATCTTTAAATGTTCTTTCAAACTATTTTTGTTTTATTGATTACCTACATACATATGGATATAAAATTGGATTAAGAGTGGCATGTCAGTCCGGTTCAAAGTTGATCAGATGGTATGTACAATTTGTATAATTTTGAAATGTTTGTATTGCTCAGGAATCACTTTTGAAGTGAATAACAAATATTCGTGTTGATCGTTTTTTCAGTTCATGTCAATTTTGATCAGACGGCATATGAATTTGTATTTAGCGTGAGCATATTTGTATTGACTTAGAAGTCCATTTTGAAGTTGATAACAAAGATTTGTATTAAGTCCGGGTCAATTTTGATCAGATGAAAATGTACCCTCCAATAAATTATATCCACTTGATGATGGACCTGAAATCCGAACTTAACCTTG
This sequence comes from Bactrocera tryoni, assembly GCF_016617805.1. Classification (NCBI taxonomy): domain Eukaryota; kingdom Metazoa; phylum Arthropoda; class Insecta; order Diptera; family Tephritidae; genus Bactrocera; species Bactrocera tryoni. The sequence goes on from NC_052503.1 coordinate 1,492,804, forward strand.
TACTTTAAGCAATAAATATTTATGACAAACAAAAAATTTAATAAAATTTAAAAAATATTTGAAAATTGCGTAAAACAAATACAAATCAGCATTACTAATTGTCCACCATACCTATTTGACTAACATACATACATACATATGTACATATAAATAAAAAACATCGAAATACGATAATTTAAATGAAAAGGCAGCTAAAGCTGTGTAGGGACGACCGAATGACATTTAAATGCTATAATTTAGGGAAAAGTGTCACTATGTCACAATTTAGGAGTTTCGATGGTGGCTCGTTGCAGCGGCGTAAAACTAATCATAGCGCATACCAAGTGCCACACATGAGAATATGAAGGTGCATATAAAGTAGGCGTAAGCCCGCACTGTCTGCGCTTGTTTTCCACTCGATAAGCAGACGGACAGTTTAACTAACTAGTTGTTACCGAACACTTGTTGCTGCCACCGACTGCTGGCTACCGACCGAATAGGCCGGCGCACCTGATCCTTTTTTCTCCAACAACATCTACCTTTCAAATGCTACCACAAACAAATAGGAAGGGGCAAATGCTCGGTTGACCCAAAGCAGCAACAGTAGAGCCACTTGTCAGACTCACTGTGGATGCGCTCGCCTTTTTGTGTATTTGGAGGTGATGAAGGCATTTTTGGTTAACTTGCTCCCAGTATCTCTTTTTACATCTTGTCAGTTGTTGTTGTTGCTGCAGCGGGTTTCTATGTCTACGTCAGCAAGGAATGTTGGTTGAAAGGTCAGCAGGTTCAATTACAAGCACACACATTTTCTTTTTACTCTTGATCACATACCACGTGTATGTGCATGTGCGTGCGGGTGCGTGTGTGTACCAGCATCACAGCATGTGCAGCAATTTTTCCTTTATGCCACATGTGTGCCTGTGGTTTATGTGGCACATTTTATCTGTTGCGCTTTAGTCTTTCGTAGATATACATACAATGTATGTCATACATATGTATGTATCTACATATTTTATTGATATGCTTTTTCTATTTCTTGCTTACCAACAAGCAGCAGCGAATAAATTAAGCCATCGTTTTCTAGCTAACGGCGCTTCCTCGAGCACTTGCGGCAGCATTTTTTGACGAATTTTTGTATTTTGCTTTCAATTATTATTTATGCACGTACATATGTTTTTATACATATGTGTATATACTGTTGTGTTTTGTAATTTTTTCTCACGATTTATTCAGGATGCTATGATTAGTTTTGTATATACCAAGGGTGAACGCAGGGGGGGGAGGGGGTTTTGGGGTGTTAAAACCCCCCCCAAAGTAATTGAATTTTTAAATAATTGAATTTAATTCTTCATAGTCATTTGAAAAATTGTAATCTGTTGTTTTCAAAGCAATCTTTCTGCCGACGATGTATGAATATGTAAAATAAATGAATACATTAGTCACTAACAGCGTTGCCGTTTTGATACAATTGTATCTTTTTTGATACTTTTTTTTCTAAGTTTTGTGATTTGATAATTTTTTGTTCACATAGGCCGTTTGTGTTTGATACTTTTCTGCTGATAGAATTTAATTTTTTGAAACTATGAAAATGTTAAACTAAAAACAAACCTATTATATCTGGATAGTATTAAAAAGTTGTAGGAATGTAGGCCAATTAAAAAACCCAGAAAAATATAAACTGGACAGAGACATTTTTTTAATTTGCTTCAAAGTAGTAATTAGTTTGCCTTATAACTCTGTGGCTGCTGAACTGGATTTTTTTAGATTTCAAGGGAATTGTGATTAGAAAATGGACTTCTTTTGAAAATTAGTTCTGAACTGAAAAGTCACCAATAAGGTTTCTATTATGTTTTTTAGAGTTTATTGTTAATCATAATACAGGAAAAATAAAAACTCATTATGACTTTCAGTTTTCGTTCCATGAGCAAACTGTAGTGAAATAAATTTAAATTAAATAAAATTATGCTATTTGCAAAAAAATACTTGAATGTCTTTACTAAAATGTCTATATTTTGAATAAAAACAACCAGAAAAAACTGGTCTGAATTAGATACACAACTTTACTTATTATTTGTTTTTCAAATGAAAATTTTTAAAACAACGGTTGTGCTTTTGATACTTTTTGATACTTTTTTTGCTTGGCAACGACTTGCAAAATACCTGCTATAAGAAATTGTATTGGCTCCATGAAAGAGACCGTAAATATTTTTCGGATGTCAACTAAAGTGGACACACTGCTCAAAAATCTTATTCTTGAATCCTTTCCAAACTCAAAGCAAGTGAGGTTACTTAAATTCTGCGAAACACGTTGGGTGGAGCATTTAGAATCTCTTTCTTTATTTAACGATTTATTCCCATTGATCTGTACAGCGTTGGAAGAGCTTGATACTGAAAATTTAAGAAGTGATTTATCAAAGCAACATGCTTTGTTGACTGCAATCCAATCACCTCAATTTGTGATTGCTATGGCGATACTAAAGCCAATTTTTGCATTATCAAAACACATAAGCCTATGTTTGCAGCAAATAGACTGTGATTTGAGCAGCTGCGTTGCTTATGCAAATAATTTGGATGCTGAGATTAGTGAAATGCGTAAGGATTCTGAACAATCGTTTAAACTAATTTTTGAATAAGTTAAAACAATAGCCGCAGAATTAGATTTAGAAATCAAAATTCCGCGTTTGGCGAAACGGCAAACTAATCGCGACAATTATGAAGGCGAACCGGAAGAATATTACCGCAGATCAATTTATATACCGTTTTTAGATCATTTTTTGGACCAAATCAATGAACGGTTTTTAAAACATATAAATACATAAATCTTGACGCTATTGAGATGCTGTTCGTGTTTTAGAAAAGCAATGGTCCGCTGATGTAGAAGATCCCGATGATTTCGTTGCTGAATTTAGAATGTGGAAAAGGTTAAAAATCTTTTCTTCAGATTATATTTTCTAACTAAAATTTTGAATATATTTTCAGGAACTGGTTAAATCAAACAAAGAGATCCAAAACTTTTTTAGACGCGTTGAATTGTTGCGATGCAAAAATTTTCAAAACAGTGCATCGTTTTTAAAGATTGGAGCAACAATCCCTATATCTGTCGCTTCAAGTGAACGCTCGTTTTCCTCACTTCGCAGGCTTAAAACATATTTAAGAAATAAAACTGGAGAAGCACGCCTTAACGGAATGGCTCTCTTGAATATCCATAGAGATATAGACGTGACGGAGGAAGAGATTTTAAATGTTATGGCCCAAAATAAAAGAAGATTAGACTTCAATTTGTGAATAAAATAATGAAACATTGTCTTTTTACCTAAACCCCCCCAAATTTTTTTCCTGCGTTCGCCACTGGTATATACCTACATACGTATAGTATTTGTATGTATACAACACAAGAGTTTGAGTTATCGAGAACTTTGAGTTATAGAAGTTCAACTGTATTTATTAAATATATTGCCTTGAAAGTTGATTTGAAAAAGAATTTTTATGGCCATGGCCATTAATTTAAATTTATAAATGCTACTTTACTTATTAACTAATAGTAGGAAACATAATATTATCTTAATTATAATGTATGAACTGGTGATTAAATGTATGGAAGCAAAGAAAAAATGTTTCATTAATTTTGAAAATTATTATAAATTTGTTTTTTTAATTTATTTTAAATTATTTACATTTTCAGATATTTTTTATATTGCTTAAGGGGTTGTATCCAATTGGGAAGAAAAATCTATTTTTTGCTTATATATTGAAAATATTCTCCGAAATTTTTTTAAGAAAATTTTGAAGATTTTTTAATGTAGTGTATTCGGCTTCCAAAAAATTCTACGCGTTTTTCGAAACAATGACTACTCTTCGATCAGTTCCTGTATTTTTCTTTAATTTAATAAGGTTTTTTTTTGAGTTTTGGATTTGAGATTGTTTTAAACAGAATAATCTTCTTCATCGCAAGACAGCCTTTTTCGGAGGTAATCCCAGAGATCGCTTACGGGAACAAGGGAATCAGAAAAATTTCAAAATTGTTCGAATTTTAAAGTCCATTAAGTTCTGTAATTGCATAACATACGTTTGGTAAATAAAATCTCTCTTTAAAAATATTACCCAAAAAATTGCATGTGAATATTTCCCTATACAATATTCCTCCTTGGTGCACAGTTAACCGTGCAATGAGACAGACATGTGCAAAAAATCTGATTTTCATATCAAATTCACTATTAGAACAATTTTAAAAAATCATCCGTGCAAAAATAGAATAAATCTATGTATCTATTCGTACTATGAGATTTCATATAGCATTATATATGTACATACATATGTATTACGGTTAAATGAGACAAACCAAAAATATTTTGGGAATGGTAAAATAATAGAGAAATTCAAATTAAATTATTACAATTAAATAGCGTATTCAACCAGTTATAATGCCAGCCCTTATTAGGTTTAAGGAAAACATTTTCACCTTAATTTCATTAAAATATCTCATATATTGACCGACATATTCGAAATAAAGTCAGAAGAAAAACTTTAACTTCGGTTGTATCTAAACTGTAATATCTTTCACAAAGATAAAAGATTCCTTACAACAACTTTGATCGATCAGTTTGTTCGGCAGCTTTATAATATAGTAACTCGATCTGAAGAATTTCTGCGCAGATTGCACTTCAGCTTTAAGCATTAAGCTAAATCGACACAGCTCGTCACGCTGATAATTTATATATTGTATACAGTTTATAGGACCTCTGACGTCTCCTTTTGGGAGTTACATACATTGTGGAAACCTAATAGTTTACACTGTTCAGAGTATAAAAAGTCCATACCGATTTCCTCTCTGTTTCGTATTAACAAAATTAATAGTAATTCACGGATCGATTCCATTCGACTTCGACGAAAATTAAGATAATAGATTGGGGGCTAATGGAATTTTTTAATAATTTTATTCTTATTTTAGCAATATACCAGTCTGAAGTGAGGGGAAAGAAAGCCACGAATTATTACACAATGAATAATAAAACTGTTCATAATATGTAATATAATATAAATAATTTTTTATTTCACATATTTAGGAACACAATCGCAGAATTTAATAAACATAACTAAATATTATTATCATGTCAGACTTTGGTCTTTACAAACAAAAGAAAAAATGAAAGTTCCGATTGTATTTCGTCACAGGATATTTCTCTGACGCGGTAAAAAAGCAATAATCTCCATTTGATGAAGACATTAATGAGTGTAAAAACATACAAAATAAGAAATTTAAAAACCCGAAGAAATAAATACGTGACACACTGTGTTTGAAATCAATAAAAGAGACTCCAAATATTTTTGCTACCAATTGGACATGTTATTGGGTTCGAAATGAGCGCTACAAATTCCATCTTATTAGAAATTAAACACAACATTTTTTATTACCAAAAATGTTTTCTAGGCTTTGACTGGTGTGTTAAATTTGTTTCTGTCTAATAACCGAAAAGAACACGTACCACTGCAAAATGGTTTTATAGCCATAAAATATGAGCAATAATTTTTCATTGTTCCGCTGATGAGACTGGAGAAACACATACATACATATGCATATGTACACACAACGATATACAGGCAATATCTATATTAGTACGCGAGCACATGTCCAAAGCATCACTTACTGTTCGCAGTAGTTCATTTTGCCAGTGCCGCTCATCTCATTTTTGACTTATAACATCGACTAATTGCCCGACAGCTAGCCAAGCAGCCAGCCAATCTAACTCTTATGCGTCTAACTGCCAGCGCCACAAAAAAAAGAGCGAAATAAAATACAAGGAAAAATTACCTGCTGCACAACCACTCTTTCCTCTGCTGTTGCTTGTGTGTGTGTGTGTACGAGTGTGTGTGCCTTCCACCTTCCTGAATACTCGAGAATGTTACCGCAATAAAGATGTTTAGCCAAGTGACGTTTTGATGGCTCAATTCCCATAAATAATCTGCACTCGAACATTTGTTTTATTTTCATTATTACCGCATTTGTTTTTGTTGTTGGCTACAGGTTTTGTTGCGCTGCTGCTCTCCTCATGGCACTGCATAATAATTCAATATTTCAGCTTAGCGCCCCATGAATTGCTGAGGTCTTTCTTGTTTTGTTTTTATTTTATTGTGGTTGTTTTTGTTTTTGCTTTCAATATTTTTTGTTTTATTTGCTTAGCATTGGCTCATTTGCGTGCTCTTTTGGGGGCAAGTTATGTTTGTATTTCCCAGCATAAGCTCCACATATTACGCTAAAGCAGGCATTAAGCATATTTTTCTTTCAATATTGACTTGGCGTACTTTTTTTATGGCCCTTCTGCCTTCAAGGCAACCCGCACATTCATCACACATACACATACGTATGTATGTATATGTGAGTGTATAAATATGGGATGGGACGGGCGTTTAGTAGGCTTTAGGCTAGCATGCTGTTCATTGGTTTGACAGCAATATTTATTATTGTTGTTGGAGTTAATAAAAACGCCTTAAATGAAAATTTCTCTATGCTTGTGTAAATTGCCAAAAAAAAAGAAAGTTTTAATGAAAAGCAAATTTAAAACAACATTTCAAAAAAGTGGCACATGTTGCATTTCGAAAATAGATTTAAAACAAATTGCCAATATGACTGCACCAACCATCGAGACAATAATACATTCCCTCACACACACACACATATGTACGTGCATACTCACAAACCGCATTTAAATGTTGCCTAATGCGATTTCATTGGCTCGTAAATCATTCGCTCGCATATAACCTCAATTCGCCGTGTTTACGTGCGTTTTTATTGTTATTGGTAGTGTTGTAGCACTTTTTTATATTTACCTAATGACTTTTGCTGTGTGTGTGTGCAAAAGTCATTAAGTAAATATAATAATATTTATGTATTTTTGTTATATTTTTTATTTTGTCGCCCAGCACCGCTTGTGTTTTACCAGCTTGTTTATTTGTTGGTTTGTTTTCCCTGCTCGACCGACCGTCTCTGTTGGCTCATTATATACAAAATTAATATGTGTACTTATTTACTCACGACACAATGCCATGTGATTATGTATGTGTGTATGTATGCACATTTATTTGCATACATTTGGCCGGCAGCTATTTGTCCGATGTTATCTTTTATTTTATATGCCTAATTGGACGTCATAATTTGTCAGTCAACCGTCTCAATTACTGTTATGCGGTTGTTTATTGAATACGAGCAAAACATACTGTATCCGAGTCACTTGTGTGGCTAAATATACATAGATGAGTTTATAGGTATATTCTCCAGTACTTGGCTAAAAAGATAGAGAGACATGCATGAAGTTATGAAAAGCTTTTAAGGATATTTCTACTGAATCGGTATACATGTATATAGGTACATACATATGTACATACATGTGGACGGGAAAAAGATTTGTCTTTTTTTCCTAAATACCATGAAAATATCATCCGAAATGACGAAAAACAAGAAAAATGTTAAATTCGGTAGCACCAAAGCTATAATCCCCATCACTAGTATAAAAGCGATCATTCAGTTTGTATAAGAACGGGTGCAGAGTTTCAGATCGATGACTTAAAAACCGAAAGATTTGAAATATGGCAATGACAGCTTATCATTGTAGGAAATTCAAATATCTACCAAAAAGGTCTAATAAGATTTGTCGACTTGTTCAAAAGTTATTGAAGGTCAAAGTTCAAGATTTACCTGGCTTTAGTCCTTGCAAGTTGCAAACGTATGAAATGTTCGGTTATTCCCGAATTTAGCTCTTCCTTACTTGTTAATATATATTATTTCACAAAATAATACCTCAAATGCTTTTTTTTTGTCAATTCAACAAATCGGAAATTTTGTGTGATTTATAGGCTTCTTTGTCTTCAAATAATTTCTACATATACATACATATGTGTTTATTGCTTGTTAATAATAAATTCATGAATATACCCATTTCAAAGCATACTCATAGGCGCAGTAAATGTTCTTTGCAATTGCCTTGAAATTTGAAGTAAGCAAATCAGAAACATTTTCCCACAGATAGTTTCAGAAACGTTATTGATTATGACGATTGTAACAGAGATTACAGTAAGATGTTCTTTGGAAAATGTTAGAGCTCTGAGAGGGCACTGAGAAAGAGACAACGTGCCGTACGAAGTGTGTTCTGAAAATAGCTGGAATTTTTAAATTTAATACTTCGCGGGTTTGGAAAGTCAAATTGGCAAAATCTTTTTTTATTTTGTTGACATACATGACACTTAAGCACAGTATCGTCTATTTATCTTTGCATGCTACTGAAGTACGATTCAATATTTACCGGTATTCATAGCTTGCTTTGTCCGTAGCAGCCAAAGGTTTGATATGTTTGTATGAGCTTGTTTTTTGCCCCAGCCTCCATATTCGTCAGCGATGACTTCGTGTGACTTCTTCCAATTCTATAAATGAAGGAAAACTTAAAGAGCCGTCCGTTTACAAGATAGATGAAAATCGCCGAATGAGCGACACGCTTTCCCAAAAATCGAGTTTTAGAAGTGTTTCGACGGTTGGAAGAAGCGCTAGCATAAGGGATTATTTATAAGACAAGAACATTAATATTGATTCGCTTTTTGAATAAGTAATTTTTCAAAAAGCGAAATTCGAAAACAATTTGGTTATAGTTGTCGTTAGTTGAAATTGGTTTATTATTTATGGAAGGCTACAGAAACCAGTCTACTTGAATTGACAAATTTTGAAAACACTTTTTGAAGTGTTTGCCAACATTGCCAAGTTTTTGAAAGAAATCGTAAATGGAAACATAAGGAAATCGCAAAATTATGTAACAAATGCTCTTGAGGTGTGACACTTCTTCCAACTATACTAAAGGTTGATGGTATTCGATAATATACACACGACGACTCAATTGGATATTCTCTTCTAAAATAGAAATTGGTATTCTTTCGGCGAACGGCAGCTCGATTTAGATATTTCAATAATTTATTGAAAAAAATTAAATATATTTAGTAGTACTACCTTCTCACTTCTTCATCGCTCATTTTTTTGCCAAAAAGAAATTAAACGCAATTTAAAATTCACTTAATTAATATGTATATATATTTTTATCTCTCTAGTGTATATAAATTAAAATAAATAATTACATTATATTCAATATTTTTTAGATATATATATATTTTTTTTTTGCTTTTTATTTCTTTGTGTAATCATTTTTACCTTTTTATAATTAATTGTCATTATAAGTTGTTGTGTTGTTTTGTTTTTGTTTGCATTATGAATAGCTTTAATTGCATACTTCTTCACTATCATTATTATTTGTATTTTATATTATTTCCATATACTGTTATTAAGTTTTTTCTCATTATGCTCCAATGAGATGATTCCCTTTATTTCTCACATTAGTTTTCTTGTATTTCATCATGATTTCGCACCGATCATTTTTGCGGCTCTTCTTAGTTTTAAGTATACGAGTATTGCAGTTATGTAATTGTGTGTATATACTTGATTTAGGTTCTTATATACGTAAATATGTACTCATATGTATATGTGTGTATAAGTCCACCCGTTGCTCCCTCAACTTGCTTTTGCCTTGATACTAATTTATTTATAGTACTTTTTTCCGTCCGCTTTTTCACTTTTCTTTTAGTTGCTTCCTTGCTTCATCACTTCTTCCCTATTTCCAGCATGTCCACTAATCATCCATCTACATATACATACATACATTCATCAATCACTTAATAACTTATTCAATAGCTACAATATTTAGGTTTATTATTTAATTCTTCTTAGTTAGATAGCAAGGTTAATTAATTAACAGAAAATTTGAGATAGTTAACGAGAACAAAAACAGAAAAGTGCTAACAGTATGGAGTATTTATTTCGATTTGAGTATTCAGTAGTAACTTGACGCCGAGTCACACATACATAGAGACACGCAGGCACACGCACTCATGTATGTGTGCGTGTATGTCGATATTTGTATGTGTGTGTATGTGAGTGTGTAACAATCACTGCCATTTTATTGAAACTTCAGTTGGCATCCATCGATTCTGTGTGGATAGGCAGTTTTTTGTTTGGTTACTTTGTGAAAGGCCCTCAGGGTGTCGAAGGCATAAGATCCCTATAATTTGTGATATCTTCATCTTTTTCACTGCCACTATCGGTTTAGTTATTGTTTTAACGGTTTAACGGCAACTTAAAATTGGCTATGGTTGCATTTTGATTCGATTCGGTTTTATTCTCTTTCTCTCTCTCTCTCTCACACTTACTCATTAACGGTTTGCTGTTGCTAATTTTTGTATTGCTCGTAGTTTGCATGGCAAATTGTCATAAGAATCGTAAATTGTTTAGAAGTAGAAGTTACAGTAGATAATTGAAGATTATGGAGAAAAATATGTGTACTGTTATGTATTGTTCGTTAGTTAGAAATTCGGTAAGCTTACGTTTCACATGTGATTTATTGACTTCCCATATGTATGCGGTATTATGTTCTATCCTACAATTTTCATATAAGAGTTAAAATCATTATGGAATTTTCTTTTTGTTGCTTTTGTTCGTATGACATTAATAATTGATATATCATAGTTTTTTAGTTTTGTATTTCTGGCTATGTGAATGCGTTCCACTAGTGTGCTCTTGTATACTTTCCATGCATTTCGCGTTGTTTCCACTTAATATTGTACATACATACATTTTTGCTATTTATTTATTAACATATACTACATATGTACTTGGCTTGTAGATAACTGTACGAGTATGTAAATTATTGTATTTACATTTAGACATACAAATATTATGTACAATGCATACATACATACATTATACACTGATTTATGGAGGATTTGGTATGCGTGTTGCTTCAAACAAGCGTTCAATCCATGCCAGGTTTCAGAAAACCATGAGACCATTGTTTGTGCGAAGGACAAACAAGGATGTAAATGAAAGTAAAATTTATTAAATCGTTGGAACTAAGAAAAGAAATATCAGCTCAGATTGTTTTCGGTTCAAGCATTAAAACTGAGCAAAAATTAGGTTTACTTAAATTAGCAAGCCGAATTTGGATTTAGTTTTTCAATTAATTTTTTATAAATCTCATATATTTCAAATAAAACTGAAACATACATACATCTGCACATATGACGATAAATTATAACGCTTAAAAAATTTTTAGCATTCTAAAAAATTGAAAATTTCTAAATTTTTTTAATTAGTTCACACTGTTGATAATTCACGAAGTTTTTATATACATACATATGTATATTAATTAGGGTAATGATTATTTTAACTACGAAATTTTTAAAATCTATGTTCTCAATACCGATTTGAGATTTGAAAATGCAGTTTTTAATTTAATTGCAGAATCGGAATTAAAAAATTAAAACTTAATGTTTAGAATTTGAAAATTTAATTTTCAATTCCGAATCAGAACTGAAAATTGAAAAATATTTTTTAATCCAAATTTTTTTGTCAAAGTATTTCAAAATGTGGGGTTTTAATATTAAAATTTCATTTTTAATTGCAATATCGGAATTAAAAATTGAAATATTTAAACTTTCAAACCAATATTAGAATTAACAAGTAAGGAAGGGCTAAGTTCGGGTGTCACCGAACATTTTATACTCTCGCATGGTAAAGTGATAATCGAGATTTCATAATACGTCATTTACATATTTTTTAAATACCGTATTTTTGTAAAGTTTTATTCCGCTATCATCATTGGTTCCTAATGTTTATACTCGTATTATACAAAGAAGGCATCAGATGGAATTCAAAATAGCTTTATATTGGAAGAAGGCGTGGTTGTGAACCGATTTCAGCCATATTTCGTACATGTCATCAGGGTGTTAAGAAAACATTATATACCGAATTTCATTGAAATCGGTCTAGTAGCTCCTGAGATATGGTTCTTGGTCCATAAGTGGGCGGCGCCACGCCCATTTTCAATTTTTAAAAAAAGCCTGGGTGCAGCTTCCTTCTGCCACTTCTTCCGTAAAATTTAGTGTTTCTGACGTTTTTTGTTAGTCGGTTAACGCACTTTTAGTGATTTTGAACATAACCTTTGTATGGGAGGTGGGCGTGGTTATTATCCGATTTCTTCCATTTTTGAACTGTATATGGAAATACCTGAAGAAAACGACTCTGTAGAGTTTGGTTGACATATCTATAATAGTTTCCGAGATAATTACTTCCAAATATGTCCCTCCCTAATGCGATCCTTTGTGCCAAATTTCACTTTAATATCTTTATTTATGGCTTAGTTATGACACTTTATAAGTTTTCGGTTTCCGCCATTTTGTGGGCGTGGCAGTGGGCCGATTTTGCCCATCTTCGAACTTAACCTTCTTATGGAGCCAAGGAATACGTGTACCAAGTTTCATCATGATATCTCAATTTTTACTCAAGTTACAGCTTGCACGGACGGACGGACGGACGGACAGACAGACATCCGGATTTCGACTCTACTCGTCGCCCTGATCACTTTGGTATATATAACCCTATATCTGACTCTTTTAGTTTTAGGACTTACAAACAACCGTTATGTGAACAAAACTATAATACTCTCCTTAGCAACTTTGTTGCGAGAGTATAAAAATCGATAAAATGTAAATCGTTTGAATGTATAAGCTTGCCGACCACTGCTCCAGATTATTGAAAATCGTAGCACATGAAAATATATAAATTCAAAAATAATTTTTAATTCTTAATTATAAACTTGGGATTAACATTAGTTTTTACTTTTAATTTTTTCAATTCAGTATTTGTGACAAAAATTTGTTTTTATTTTTTCAACTTGTCATTTGGAATTACAAATCTGAAAATTATTATTACTTAATATTTTAGGGATTATAAAATAAAAAAAAATAAATAATGTAAATGTTAATTAAATTTTTTTTCGTTGCATTATTTGCAAACCTAATATTAAGGTTAACAAATTACTGAAAAATATTAATTTTTAAGGATAGCAACTCTTGGTATAGGTCTGCCAGTAAAATTTCATTAAGTAAAATTGTGTAAGAAAAAACTTGTTCAGTTTTTTATGGTAATAAAATTTATATGGAAGCTATATTAAGCTCTTTGTATTTCGAAACTCTTCTTGAAAACTAGTTTTCAAAAAATAATGTTGGTTTTTTTAACTTTCTTAAATGATGAGAATTCACAACATTTTCTCATGATTGTTTGTTCTTTTCTTTCACCTGAGAAAAATCCATTGCTTTCGGTACATTAAAAATGCAAAAAATAAAACACAAAGTGTAATAATTTGATAATTTTGAATTACGAAAGGAAATTAATGATAAATGTTTACGTATTTAAGAAAACAACAACTGTTTGAAAAATTATCGATTTCGAATATTGAAATTAAATATATTTGAAACTTATTTTTTTTTGTAATTTTTTAAAATTATGAATGTTTTTTAATTAAAACCGTGATTTCAGAATGTGGGTTTCGGAATTTGAAGAAACTGAACTATATATGTCATAAAAATATTAGTGAAAATTTACATATACATAGATATTTCAATCAAAGTGGGAGAAAATGTAAAATTTCTCGAGTGGAAACATTATGAAATCAATAAATTAAGCATTAATTGTTTTCAAATCGCCAGAACACCAGAAATAAATTACAACTCACGCGTGCCACGCCAAATTTTTCCTGATTGCCTCAATTTAGATAGTATGTAACGCAGTAAAACAACCTGATTAAGTGTAGAAAATGTCAATTGTTTCGAAACTACCTAAAAGTATGCAAGCGAATTTTCAACTTTCTCACATTTTGCTATAATTTAATTCATTAATTTAATTATCAAGTGTGTGTATTTGTTTTCCAATATTAATAGTTTATTTAAATAAATTTCATAGCAATAAACATAAATAATAATAACATATTCACTAATATTGGACTTTCATTGTGTTTTTGTTGTTTTTCTTTTTCATATACTTGCGTATATATGTATGTTTATATTATTAAATAATTATTTATATGTAATTTTAATTAATATAAATAAAGTATATAGCTTATATGGTAAACTATACGAGTATGTGTAGCTGTCGGTATGCCAATCGGTATGCGAATTTCGTCAGCAGTCGGTTTGGAGCTATTGGTGTCTGTGTTGCCAACTGTGCTTGTTAAACTAAAGAATTTCTACACAGGCAGTCAATCGAAAATTTCATTTATACTTAAAAAAATTAAAAACTTAAAAAGAAAAAAAAAAACAACAAAAAAATATTACTTCCTCAACCGCAGCGCACTTTCGGGCGTTTAAATTTAGGCAGGCGTTACCCATGCGGGCGGCAGTTATTCTAAATATAGTCTATCACTTTTTGTTTTCGAAACTATGAAACATTTTTAGAATTCGCATACATTTATAATAATGAATAAAACTTTCAAAGTTTACTTTTTTCGTTTCCCATTTGCCAGATGTGTAAAATTCTTAATAATAATATATTTTAGTTAGAAAACAATCTATAAGCTAGTAATTTTCTTTTGAATAGAATTTATTGTTCTCAACGCGTTTACTGTACATTTATTAAAGCTTTCGTACAACTTACAAACCGTTACACAGGCAACGCCTACGCATTACTTATGAAGCCTACGCATGCACCCTGTATTGCGCTGTAGTTTTGGTGGAGAATTTTTTTTAGCATTTTCCTCGTTTAGTTCATTGGTTTTTAATTGAAAGTTTCGATTTTGATTTGTTTGTATCTGTTGTAGAAAATTGTGAATGTGTGTGTGTAAGAGTAGTAGTCAGCCGATTCACATACGTACGTTTATGCTCTATGAATTTAGATTTATGTATTACAGGTTTTTGCTTCGTTTTAAGTTTAATTTAGTACACGTTTTCGTCTTTCATTATTTACTAGGTGTTTACACAGCTCCTTCTTCTTCTTCTTTTATGTTAGTCTACCTTTAGGATTATTATTATTATTATTATTATTATGTATAGTAAAATTGTTTACATACTATAAAATTATTATTACTTTATCGTGTAATTATATTTATATATATATATATATGTATATACATATATAAATGAATATACATATATTGTTTAAAAAGACACTGACTGTTTGACTGACTGCTGCGGTTGAATTGGCGTCGTTCAAATTTCGTTTCAGTGCATGCGCACTCGGTAGTCTTCGTCTATTGGATGCGTTCGGGAAATCTGCGTTTAGTACCACTTCAAGAACTTTAAATTCAAGCAATTTTAATTCAGTTTTGTTTATTTTTTAAGGACATGCTGCGTGAAAACTTAAATTTTACTTTGGAATTTAACAAAATTTTTTATAATAAACATAAAAATAATTAATTTTAATTCATTTATATAAAAATAAAACAAAAACACAAAAAACAGTTAAAAAAAAAAATAAATATTTTTTTAATTTTGAAAATCATAGGCACGAATTTTTAATTATTAATTTATCCCCCATACACACTCCCCTCGTTCAAGCGCGCACTGCCAATTTGCAACTCAAGTCAGTCAGTCTCTTTTTATGTGTGTCATTTTCACTTTTTGTTTTTGTTTTTAGCTATGGTTTCGTGTTTTTACCTTGTATTCGTTTTTGCTTGTATGTATGTATGTATTTAATTTTATATTTTTGCATCTTTCAGCAATGGCACGACATATTTCAGTATACGATGTACTCCATTTCGAATTCTTCACCGTTATGCTTGTGGAAGATTCTTAGTTTGTATGATGCAATGCTTTTGAATTGGTTATTGGCTGTTGAAGTTTGTCTTTTTGTGTTCTTTTTTCTCGAAAATTTCCTCCTTGTATATGTATGCCAAAATTGTGTATGTGATTGTTTTCGATTTGCTTTGTTTAATTTTTGTAAAATGGCCCGGAAAATATTTTTCAAAATTTCGCTTTCCTGTCTTATTGCAGCTATCTTTCTTCATCTTGTTGTTGCCTTTCTTTCTTATTTGCTGCTACTGTATGTATATTACTCTGCCTTATGTCTTTGTTTTTCACTAATACGCTCATTTATGTTTAAATTATTGTTTATCTACGCATATGTTTTACTAGGTTAGGGTACTTTTTTTAGCTTAAACTTAGTTTTAGGTTTTGGTATAGCGTCATCGTTTTCATATATCCCTCCAGTTCAGCAGCTTGCAGCGTTGGTCCTCATGCTTGCACTGAATTTGTGGTTTTGCTGTTGTTGTGGATAGTGTCTTGCATTCAGCGCAGTGTCTAGCGTGGCCGGTTGCCTTTGTAGTTGGGATTGGGATGACGTCCTTGCGTGTGCCGTGGAGCAGCTGAAATGTTTTTTATTAGGTTTTAAACAAATTTCGGGTCTTAAAGAAATTATTCGTTTACCTGGTATCATCATGGTTGGATACATGCCAGCTACGGGCGCCATTGCAGGCCGCAACTCGGTCGAGGGCGATCGGCGACTGTTCGGTAGGGCAACTGAGGGCTGAAAGTAGGATAAAAATAGTGATATAGTGAGGAGTTTCCATGAAATAACTTCGTTTTCAACGCTTCGGTTGTATGACAGTTAATACCTAAAACTCTACGTGAACTAGCAAATAAAGGTAGGCAGACTGACAGAGGGACTTTCAAAATAGGAGATTTGCTATTCGAGACGGACGAGGGCACTCAGAGCAACACTATCTCCAGTGGAGTACCGCAAGGCTTGGTTTTAGGCCCGCTGCTATGAAACCTGATCTACGACGGGGTTTTAAGAATACCGCAACCAAAAAATGTGAAAACAATCGCATATGCGGATGACCTCATAGTGGTAGCTGTAGCTAAACATCTGGATGACCTCCGGATCAAAGTGGTTTGTGCCGATGGTTTGCTACCATGAGTCTAGAGCTGGCTGAGTAGAAAACAGTAGTCCTGCTCATAAGCTCCAGGAAAATTAAGCAGAAAATATCGCTGACCATAGGAGAATGTGAGATTACTTCACGTAAAGCAAATAAAATATATAATGCGTTATCTAGAATGATGGCAAATAAAGGCTAGATGCGTTCCAGCCGACGATGTTTAATAGCTAAGGTAATAAGTTCAGTTATCCTGTATGCGGCTCCAGTATGGATACAGGCGCTAGAAATAAAATCATATGCTAGACTAATTAACACAGTGCATAGGCTTTCAGCAATACGCGTGATAAGTACTTTCCGAACTATTCAGAGACGTCTACCACAGCAAAAAGAGAGGAGAGAATTAAAAGCATTGCCATGTGGCAGCAAAGGTGGCAGACTGCAAAGGACGGTGGACCTACCGACTGATTTCGGACATACATTCGTGGATAGGTAGACAACATGGGCACCTGGATTTCCACCTTACCCAAATACTCAGTGGACATGGTTGTTCCAGAAGCTACCTATTCAAATGTCGTCATGACACTTGTCCATACTGTTCGACGTGTACAGAGTGTATAGAAGACTCTGAACACGTGATCTTTTATTACCCTCGGTTTTCAGGTATAAGGGAAAAGCTGAAAACCACCCTTGGAGGTAGTATCGCGGTGGAAAATTTTACAGCACTTTTGTGCGAGTCCTCTGTAAAGTGGAAAGCTGTCAGCGGAGCGGCAAACCTAATTATGACAAGATTGAGACATTTAGAAAAGATTACGCGTCAGTCAGTCCGTACAATAGAGGAGACTTAAATGTCTTCTTCTCTCCCATGAAGTAATACTTTGTCCAGTGGTTCCGTGGGAGAGACATGGGATGGGAGTAGCTTAGGTTTAGTGGATTATAGTCCCGCACTCCGGCTTTCGATGCTTCCTCCTACTATAAAAAAAAGACTGACAGACGGACATGCTTAATATTCAGCTTGTCACTCTGATGTTTTTTACGTGGTATTTAAGACATTTAAATGAGGTTCAAAGTAATATAACCTTTCCATACACACAACTAAGCTGGTCATTTAAAATATATCCTAACCTTATGAACATATAAATTGGCTGTCTCCTCGTAAACTACTAACTAACGGATGCACAGAATTGGCACCGTATGTATGTCTCCGTATTAACTTACATGCGCATAATAGGTTTGACCGTATTTGATGTAGACACCCGATGCACCCGGTTGATAAGCGCTCAATAGCGGCTGGTGATGCGCGACAGTCGCCGCCACGGCGGCAGCAGCCGCATTCGCCACCTCCGCCGCTGCAGCACCACCTAACACCGCGGCTGTCGTGGCTTGTTGAGTGCCCGCGAGACCGGCTGCCGTGCCGCCAGCAGCAGCGGCGGCCGCCACCATACCGCCGTGTTGCAGTTGTGGTGGAATGTGTGCGCCACGCGCTGGTGTAATGTACAATGGTGTGCCGGTTGCGGTTGCAACTGTCTGATGATCACCACCACCGACCATACCGCTGTTGGCTATGCCGATGCCAGTGTTTATGTAGCCGCTCGCTGCTGTGGCGGCATAGCAATTGGGTGTGTTGGCCCCACCACCGCCACTCGAACCGACTATACTATTCGGCGATGTATTGTTGCTATTGTCGTTGCTGCTGGAGTTGCCAGTGCCTGGCGAGTTACGTTGTGAAGCGCTGCGCCTGTATTCATAGGACATACCACCACCGCTACCTTTCTGACGGAACGTGGCTGCGCCTGCATTCAAGCGTATTGGTGGCTTGGCATCAGATGGCGAGTTACTGTGGTGTACGTGGTAGCCGCTGTTGTTGTTGCTGTTTACGGCAGACATGCTTGGTCCGCTGCCGTAACTGGGTGGACCGCTGAGCAATGGCGTTTGTGGCTTATCACCGCCGCCACCCCGCTTATTCATGCCATGCGGACGTGAGCCTTGGTAGCCGCTATTTGGTGAGGCACGCGTATCGTTATTGCCGCCCAGTAGAGGCGGTTTGCCATTGGCGGTGCCATTGTAGGACGTTGAGTTCTGGCGACTCAATGAATTGCTTGGATACGCTGGCGGTTTTTTGCTGCCACTCATATTTGAATTGTTGTTGCGCTTTTCGTGTTGCACATATGAGTGGCCATGTGGACTGCTCATAAGCGTTGTACCACCATCTGCTCCACCGCTGACCGTGTAGTACTGCGGTGTGGAACTGCCACTGTAGCCACCGTTGTTGTTACCGCCATTTGAGTTCATAATGGGCGGTGTGGAGAAGAGTGGCGGATTGCGCTGTGCAGTTTGAGTAGGTACAGAATGTGGAGTGCTAGGCGCGGACTGTGAAGCGCTACCGCCGCCACTGTAGGCGGGCGTCACGTTGTTTGAACTGTTTGCACCGGTTGCTGTTGGATGCGAGATGGCCGTCAGTGTGCTGGGGTCGACAATCGGTATGGCAGCTGGTCCAGGCGTGTGTACGGTGGAGCTGCCGTGCGTGGGATGTGCGGCAGCTGTAATGGGCGGGTGATGAGCATAGAATGGGGTGATCACAGCATTTGTTTGTTGTGCATGAGCTGCTGCGCCAGCCATGCTAGCTGCAGCTATTTGTGGCGCAGCCGTTGGCGGAACGCCAGGTGCGTGTACTGATGGTGTGCCGGCCGCAACACCTGCAGCGGCAGCGGCGGCGGCAGCAGCAGTGGCAGGCGCATAGGGAAAGATATTCGCATGCAATAGGGCCGCATGTTGGGGCAGCGTATACATGGCTGTGGCTGGAGCCGCTCCATTGCCAACGTTGAGATCGGTTGTTGTATTCACTGCTGCTGCTGCTGCTGCTGCCGCTGCGGCTGCTGCACTACCTGGTGCCGGCGCCAGCGTGAGTGTGGGCATTGCGTGTCCCAATTGATATGTGGTAGTTGCACTGCCGTTGCTTGGAATGGCGGCCGTTACCAGCTGATGACCGCTGCTCTGATGATTGGTGTAATGTGAAGATGTCGGCCGCTTTACACGCCCCGTACCGAAATACGTTGTACCGCTGTGTGTTTGATAGCTGTTCGTAGCCGCCGTGGTGTTAACAACGTGATGGCCACTAACACCAACATTGCTACCGCCACTGCCTAAAGCTCCAACGGTGGCGTTCGACGACGGTCCAGCCGCCGCCGTGGCTGCTACAAGGCCATTCGCGATGTTGATACCGCTAGTAATGTGTGGTCCTGCCACGGGTTGGGCGGTTGCAGTTGTAGGTGGTTGTGACTGTGGTGGTGCTGGTAGGAGTGGCGTTGCTGCGACAGCGTTCGTGAGCGCTTGCTGTGGCACGTAGTATGTCATCGGTTGACCCCAGTAGCCTGGAAGTAAATTTATAAATAAGTATTTTCTGATATTACGAAAAAGCTTTTGCTTATATTTCGTATAAAAATTAACAGCTTTGCTTTGCATGTACTGTTAGTTTTATATTCACATAACCCCTTCTATTCGACTCCATCTTCATCAATATTTATCAACACTTACTATTATAGGCATATGGATGTCCGATTGGATAGGTGGTCATCGGTATCTGTTGCAGTTGACCATTCGCTGGTGCTGCTGCAGCGACTGTAGCTGCGCCCGTTACAAATTGATCACTCGAATAAATCAATTGACTCGGATAGATGGGCGTACCATTGGCCGTGGCGAATTGTGCGGTTGGATAAGCGGCTGCGACGGGTACCATTGTAGCTGTACTGCCTGCTGCCGCTGCAGCCGGATATATGGCCTGTGCTCCAGCTGGTATGAGACCGGTGGCATCGGTGCGCGGTTGATTCGGATCAAATACAGGCATAAAATAGCTCTGCACTTCGCCCTCCTGTAAAACAGACAACGAATTGAATTGACATTTCAACTGTTTCTGTGGGGCGTGGCTTACAACTGGCGGTGGATAGGCATAGACCATGCCTTGTGGAATGGCATAAACGCTACCATCAGGCTGTGGAGTTTTAAATCAACGTAAATATAATCAGTTTTAAAGTTACAGTTAAACTAGAAAATTCGCGCTTACCCCTTGCTGATATGTCGTGGTGCAGTACGGCGTACCACTCGGTGTGGTGGTGGTGTGAAAGACTGTAGAACCATCGGGTGCCTGGTAGCTTTGCGTGTATGTCCACGTTGTGGGCTTGGATTCTTCGGAAGCGCGATTTTTTGCTTGCGTCGACTCGCTGGTACTGAAGGGTGTTGAGCGCGCCGATTGTGGCGTCTCGCGTTGCACCTGCACATTGACACTACTTGTTGGCGTTTGACTGGGTGGTGGTGGTTGTGCTGGTGGCTGTGTTACCGTTGTCGGCTGCTGTTCACGAACACTTGGCGCATCCAAAGTTGTTGCATTCTGTGGTGTGGAGATAAAGTAACATATTTTATGGGCAATTTTAGCAATATATTGCATTGGCCTACCTCACGCTTCGGCAGCTCATCCTTTTCCGCTGGTATATTCGGACTGGTGGCTTGATTTTTGAACTTTTGTACCTCGATTCGGTCATAACTTTTGGTGGAAGTTGTGGTGGTGATGCTCAAACAACCCGTGGCCGAGTTGTTGTCGCATTCATCAGCACCCGATTGCGTGGATGCTTCTGAAAAGTACGGAAAACATTTAATTTTTTTTTCAACGCATCATCAACACGCTTACCTTCGGTGGCGTTGATCGCCATATCCAAGTCAATGCCGTCGCAGTTGACGTCGCCGCACATGGATACCGTTTGTGTGGAGGATTCAGCCACAGACTCTGCCAGCGGTACGGTGGCGGCGTTTTCATTGCAGGCGACGCTCTTGCAATGCGTCTGCGTTTGGGGTGTTGGCGTAGCTGCTGGCGATTCTGCTGGCGAAGGCGTGGACATTTGTTGTGTGCTTTTATTCTTCTTTGTGGTGCTATCCTGCACTTGTTGATGTTGTTGTTGTGACAACTGTTGTGGCGATTGTTGTTGTGCATAATTGGCGGTGTTGTTGCCCTGATTTGGATGGTATGTGCCCTGTTGGTTGGGTGGCAGATTGGACGGGTCAAAGTGATAAATTGAACTAAAAAAGAATATTAAATATAGGTTAGGTACGGTTAAAGAGGTTATGTACATACTTGTAAAAAGCGTAAGAAGCAGTGTAAATGTTTTTGAAAACTTATATTTTAACAAGGAGAATTCTTTTATGAATTTATTGCATGGCTTAGATTTAGATTCCATTTTTGTTACTATTGCACACACATATAAACAAATACATATATATTGACAAAGACGAGAAGTTGTAGCGGTGCTTGCGAGGCAACTAACACAAATAAATACAGTTATGAATACAAATATGACATAAAATTAAAATGTATTTACATTCAGAGAACTTAATTACACAATTCTTTAGCTTCATTTCAATAAAATATATATTTATTACATTTTTCTTGTGAACAAAAGTTAAGCTGTAAAATACATTTTAATTTTTTTCTCAATAGGAATGTGTGTGCTTGTTCGATGATGCCTCCAATTTTTGAAATCTTTTTTAAACATATACACAAGAAACTGCCTTATATAAGCCAAATATTTACAAAAAATGCTTTAAAACTTAATTAATATAGTTTAATGTAAGTAAAATATTTTTTATTTTATAAATTTGCATTATTATTTATAACAATGAAATTAACAAAAAAAAAATATGCTGCAGTCTGTCTGAAGCGTTGCCGAGTGCTTGCACAGTTAGGATGGTTTTGATGCGTTGGTGTTGACTCTGAGATTAATTTTTGATTACTGTTATTATTGGCAGATAATTTACGAAAACAATTTCAGCATATCAAGTGTAGCTAAGAGTTTATGCAAATTAATTTCGGCAGAGCAGAAATGAGTTTTAATATAGAGTTTGCAAAATGTTTGGAAGCGGTGTGGCATGTGTGGATGATAAGCTTCATAGGCCATGAAAAAAGTAAATAAAAATTCACAACACGAATACAGAGTAGTCTCGAAATTCACAAAGAGCACAAAGTTCGTCCATCAATCAGACGTAAATCAAACAATAACACTGTGTAGCTATCGGCTAGGTATTGGACCAAACCATTTCTTCGAGAGATTCAATCATAAGTTAACAGAAAATTTCTTTGTTTTTCGAAGTTATTCTCCAAAGTATTTGATCTCGAAGTAATATATGGGTTCACTTTTCTATCACTTCTTATTTCAATGAGATCTGGATATTCGAAAATATAAAACTTTATATTTCGAAATTACTTTTTTCTTTATTACTCACTCACTTTCTCGAAAAACTGGTTTGGCGCGATACCCAGAAAATGTCGTTTTGCAGTGTAGTGTTATACTGTATAAACACAACGACAAAATCTGAGAAAACACTTTGATCAATGAATACGAATGAATGTGATTTTCAAAAAAGTGTCAGGTCAAGAAATACCATTTCAGCAAAATATCTTATTTGCAGAATATCAGTTACTTATTTTATATATACATATTGTGATCAAATTGAAAGGTATACATACTTCGCGTGTTTTTCGAATCGGTAAATTTTTTTTCCTGTAAGCTGGTAGTACTGTAAGTGACATCTGTGCTAAATTTCGTCAAAATATTTATTAGCATTTGTGATACGCGTCGTTTTGTGAGGCTCTAAAAGTGAATTCTTCGATTTTTACTGAAATCTCTGAATTTATTGAACCAAAAAGTGCGTTAATGCACCATCTCATACTGCGTTTGTTATTCGTGATCATTTCACCACATTTTCAACTAATATCGTGTCGCAACCACCGCATTCGCCTAATTTACCTCTGTGTAAATTCTGGCTTTACAGCAAATTCACATGACCACTCCGAGGACACCGTTTTGACTCAACTGAGGATATAAAAGCTGAATCGAAGAAGGTTCTGATGGCCATCATGACGAAGGATTTTTCCAAGTGCTATGATGACTGGAAAATTCGTTGGCATAAGTGTATTGCAGCGGGAGGGGATTACTTTGAAGGAGATGAAATGGACAAAATTCACGACTCAATTTGATCACAGAGTATAAGTATATGAAAACAGTTTGTTTATTGCCCTAGGCAAAGTCGAAAGTCGAAAACACAAAGAACGAGTTTATAGAAAAATTTTTCCAAAGTTACTTAAAAATATTTGTTGTTTTAGCAACCGAAATTAAACTCGACTATTATAAGTTTGGGTTATTTTATCTGTGTTATTTTTATTATGTAGGTATTTATTATTCCCTTTTCACGCTTCTTTCATTAGATACAGTCAAACGCTTGCTTATTCCACATAAAACTCATAACGTTCTTATATGGACCTATCCCTTTTTCGATATGTTGAAAATTAGAAAGATGTGCATATGTTTATTTACACAATGAGTATGAATTGCCTTAATTTAGAGCTTTGAAAAATTCCGTTATAAATGTAGCGTGCGCATAAGCTGAGAACATTTTGCAAACTTTACATATTCAACAGAAAGCTGACGCACAATCACAGAAGATTTGAAATGCTTTCTTCTTTATTCTTTCTTTAATTGACTTTCGAGTTCGAAATTAAGAGTGTAACACCAAATTAGAATATTATTTTTAACAGAAAATTTGAAAATGAAAACTCGCTGGCTACATTTTCACCCATATTTACCATATGATCAAATTTGACACGGATAAAAAAAAAAAAAATTAAGTATAATAATACAAATCTTTATTATCGTTTTGGCTGGACGATGACTTTCGTTTCGTATTTGGCCAAAAAGTCGGCCGTAACCATGCTAGAATGTGACGGCGCGCTTTATAGTGGTGAAAAATTTAGTATAGTAATGAGTTTAGTACTTAATACCCAAACACTGTGTTGGTTGAAGCTGATCGCCTTCAAAATGAGCTTATTTTGAGCTAGCAAAAGCCTTGCTTAATTCAATTTCAGATACACTTCTTAAAAGCTGTTGGACATTTTCTACGTCATATTCATAAATACACGTCTTATCACCAGGAATGATTTTTACTGCGAACTCCATGATTTTCAAGCACTATTTCTTTAATATTTTCAAAGTATCGCCATTAAATTAAAAAAACTGGATGTCGCAAATTTAGTGTGTTGGCTGACTACGACATTTCGTATGATTCCAATGGCCAAATGTACATACATACATATTTTTGATTATTCAAGATAGACAACAAACTTACATAACCAACATAACCTAAAATTCATTAAATTTTTTCATGTGATTTAAAAAAGATAACAAATATATTGATTTCTTTAAGTAAATTAAGAGAGTCCAATTAAAGACTCTTTTGCTCTAACTAAAAGCACAATGTAAACAGGGATGTAGCTAGCGGTACATATACAAGCTGGTGCAATTCGGCACTCAACTATGAGTTTATTTTCGACTGTGATTGTGCGCCCGCGAACATTCCTTCTTGCACAGGAAGGTTAATAATTAAAAAAAAGAATTAAAAACTTCAAATCTTGTTTTGCTTTGTAAATTACCCGTCTTGGTTAACAAAAGGTTGCAATGTTTGCGGATTGATTAGCACGCTGCCCTTGGGCACACTTGAAATGTCGGTGACGGCCCACACCAGACCGCGCCTGGGTAGCGGCATGCCGTCCTCCAGGGATGGCGTCGGCGTTGGCGCCAACGCAGCGTCAGCGCAATGCGCCGGCATAACGCCAGCACTGCACAATAGCGTCGGCTGCAGATGCAGGTGTGGCGGCATATGGTGAACTGGTGATTGCAGATGACACACGGTCATTCTGTCCGTTGTCAATATGTACGGCTCCGTCGCGGCTTGATCCTCACTACAATAACCATTTGGTGAAGGTGTTACCGAATCGGAATACAACGATTGTGTTTGAGTTTTATAACTAAGTTTGTTGTTGTGGCAGTTGTTGGTATAGTTGCAATATATCATATAATATAATACAATAATAATAGTGGTAATAATAATAATCATATAATAATAATTTC
The DNA here is from genome assembly GCF_016617805.1 of Bactrocera tryoni. Taxonomy (NCBI): domain Eukaryota; kingdom Metazoa; phylum Arthropoda; class Insecta; order Diptera; family Tephritidae; genus Bactrocera; species Bactrocera tryoni. The sequence goes on from NC_052503.1 coordinate 1,518,461, forward strand.
AGTACTATAAAGTATGGAGCTCAGAAGCTTTTCAATTTGAGCTTTTACTATTAGCGAAACTTTAACTCCATACGGCGCGTGTATTAAACTTACCCGCTGCTGGATGGTGACAAACGCCATGGCGTGTTTGTGCTGCCAGCCGAATCCTGCTTCGAGAAACAACGGGCGCCACCGCCGCCATTTTTGGCCGAGTTCGCCGAGTCACCGCGCATCATGGGTGGGCCACCACCTTGTGTCGAGCCACCACCGTAATTATTGTAATTGTGTGATTTGGGAACTGCGCCGCCACCGGAACGACCATCACGTGATTCGTTTGACTGCCAAGAAATCAAAGAAATGTTAGTTGAAAGTAATGCCTTGGTCGAAATGTTGCTTTATTTTACATTTTGCATCTTCATCATTTTGCCATTGGGGCGTGGACGATGTTGTTGCTGCTGCTGCTGCTGTTGTTGTTCCACTGACTGCGTCCAGCTGACATTCATGTAGCCATCGTCCATGCCGTCGCCGTTGTCATTTTGGCTGCGATTGAAAATACGACTGCGCGCGCGCTCATAATCCTCCTCGCGCTCTTCGAAGCTCTTGGCTTTGCGGTCAAGCATGCTGCCGCGATCCGGACACAAGTAGCTACTCTGACGCGCCTCATCGAAACTGTGCGTATCGCGCTTCAGTATTGACTTGCGTGAGTCGTCGCGATGATCGCGCACCAGCGACTTGAAGCGTATCTGCAAGTGAGTGGAATTAATGAGAATAACGGAATATAACGGTATTGTTTGCTAGACTTACCTCTGGTATGCGCGTGTTCTTCGTAGCTGCCACAATAACGCACTGTTGCGTTTCGGTGTCGACATTGTGTTCCATGCCGAAGAAGGCCGCTGTGCGATGTATCAACATGCGATTGTATGATGAAGCCGGTGGGAAGCGCAACTCACCGCGACTGAGTAGAGAAATCAAAATTGCATTTAAATGTATAAGAAGTGATTTGGTTAACTCACCTTTTTTCCAACACGAATTCGGTTAGATCCTTTTCCACTTTCAGGAGGAAATGCCGATCCTTTGGATGCTTATTGAGCGTCTCTTTGAAGAAACTGAACAAATCGGTGCCGCCATGATCTGTGAATTGCTCGCTCGAGTTCTCTGAGTTGTTGAAAACTAAAAATTATGAATAGATTAAATTGATTAAATACATTCCCATTACGCACCTCTTGATATGAATCCCGATGTATTGTTGCTAATCGAGTTGCCACCGTCTACGCTGCCCGACGAGGAGCCACCAATATTCTTCAAACGCGGCTTATTGCCTTTCGAATTGGAATTGGTGCGGTGTTTCTTGCCGCCTCCTCCACCGCTGCCACCGCCACCCTGTCGCTCATAATGTTGCTGTTGCTGTTGTTGCGCATCGTCATCGTGCATATTCGACATGCTGCTATTCTGGCTGTCATTGCGTGGGCAACGATTTTCCTTGTCGTAGGCGATCTGGTGATGCGACTGCTGTGGGCTGTCGTTGGCGTTCAGCTGATAGTTCATGCCGGAATTGTGTAGCGTTGCGCCAGCTCCGCCGCCACCACCGCTGCCACCGCCACGCGCCGCGCTCTCGCCAACGCTCAGCGCCTGATGAAGTGCGTTGCTTGCATTGTATTGCTGATGTTTGTTGTTGCTATTGTTATTATTATTTGTGGCTGCACTCTTGGTTGAATCATAGTTGGTCGCGCCACCGCCACACCCACCGCCGCCGCCATTGCTGTTTGCAATTTTTCTTCCATTATTGTTGTTATATTCCAGTTTGTTGTTGCCATCGGTTACACCGTTGCTATTATTGCTATTGTTGTTGCTGTTGTTATTATTGCTGTTTCTTTGGCCAGCGCCTCCACCGCCGAGACCACCTTTAGTCGACTTCGGCGGTGTCAGTTTGGGGAACTCAGCTTCATTGCAGAGCGCAACGTTCGGTTGTTGTTGTTGCTGTTGCTGTTGCTGCTGACTATGCTGGCTGGTCACTATGACGGCAGGCGCTTCGATGATCGGTGAATTGCCACGCGCCACATTTGATTGTGCATGCAATTTGTTGCTGTTGTTGTTGTTGTTATTATTATTGCTGCCATTGCTATTATTACAGTGTGCATTCTCATTGCCATCCATATGCTGTTGCTGCTGCGCTTGATGATGATGCTGCTGCTGGTAATTGTTAGAGGATTGACCGTTCGGTGACACCTGTCCGTGCTCGGCACGAGGTGTTGGAGTGCGCGGTGGCGATGTGGCCTCACGCATGGCGTGGCTGCGCGTCAAATGCTTACCCTTCATGTTACCCTGTAACAAGTAAAAAAAAATAGTTACAGTTAGGGTTAAATATAAATTTTTTTGAGGTTAGAGTCAGAAAAGGAACATTCAGAGAATTGGCAAATCTATTTTTAGGGTGGATATCTTAAATTTCAAAATCTGGAAATAAATATGGCTCGTGCCCATTAAAAAAGCTTTAACACATTTAAGGCTCGGTAAAGCCTGCACCCTCGGTAGAAGCGGCTGTAAATGAAAAAATTGGTTGACAATCATCATAAATTTAGTAAGTACTAATAATTATCATCTGATTAAAATTGACCCGGTCTGGTTTATTTAGCCTAGGTTGGTGAATTGATCGTGGGAAGTTTGAACTTCATGGGAAAAAAATAATCAACGAGTTTGGTTAAAATTCCCAATGAAATCACGGAATTGCGGAAAATGCTACAGAAGTCTTTGGGAGTCTAATTTATGGTGAACACAAGTACTTGAATGGCGCACAGCATTTAGTGCAGGTTGTGAAGTTTTCGAAAATTTGTCTAATGCAAATCGTTCATCCACTCACATCTGGTAATGACGATAACAGTTAAAGAAAAAATGCTAAAAATTGGTTTGATATCACAGAGATATTAGGGGATGTTAACATATCTTATGGATCAATGCATTCTGTTTAATGTTTTGGGTATGAAGCTGAAGATACTATATTCGTCGAACGCATTATTGCCGGTGACAAGACGTGGGTTTATGAATATAATGGCGAAACTGTTTACCGAATGGCGTCAAAAAAAGAGCCAAAACCGAAAAAAACAAATTCGGTGAAGGCCATTCCATCCGAGGCTTATACAAGTTATAGAGAGCACCTTATGCTTGGATTGCGTCAGGTACTCATATTAAAATTGATAATAAAGATTTGCTAAAAGGCATGCAAATATGTGTCCGGGTCAAATTTGATCATCCTCGGTTATCCAACTGAAAATAATCAAAATACTAAGGGTTTCTTCTGTCCATCTGATGAGAAAAAATCTTCAGTACCGAAGCATTACTGGACATACATATATATTTTTACCAATGCCGAACTATCTCTCGCACTATCTCCCTACTGCCTAATGTTGGAAACCTTTGTAGCAAATCTCATATAAAATCGCGATAAAACCAGCTAAGGGCTCATAAAAGTAATATTGTGGTAAGAAGATTTTAATTCAAGTGGTTCAAATATTTTTCGCTGGGGAGATGAGACACACGCACACACTCTAAGTTACAATATGACCTTGATAAAGCAAAGCACTAGCAAATTGAAAGCCAAATGACTCCACACAGCGAAAATCAAAAACAAGCTTCACGCGCTCCCGAAGGCCTTTTTATATTAATTCGCAAAAAAAACAACAACCAAAATCATGCAGCGGGTTTTATTATGCATGGGTAGGAGGCCTGCGTGTAAATATATGTATATGTACATACACCAACCTATAGATATGTATTGTATGTAGTAATAATTATGTGAGTTGCGGGTAGCAGCACATTAACCCATTTCCGTCCCAAGCCATGACTAGCCTGACCGTCTGCCCTTCTGGCTGCGACGACTACTCGCCAGGCGACCTGTTTACGCGTGGGCAGCACGGTGTTTTAATATGTGCAAATGTTTACGCGAAATTCCTGGAAATCTGTGGTGTCGTGCACTGGGACACATTTGCTTGCTGACGTCAAATGACTTTTGACATTATAAATGCCGCATTTCACCATTGTGCAGCAAAGCACGCACGCACATACAAATATATATGCAAATTTGCATATGTATTAGCAGTACAATTACATAGTTTGGTTGCTGATGTTTATATCGTTTAGTTACTCATGAGTATTAATAATATTTAGTGATGACATCATGAACCGCCATTAGTTGACTAAGCCAACCTTTTGAAATTAAACTTCGATTTTCGACCATTTTATGATAGTTTGCCATATCAAGTGAAAACATTGGATTTTATAGGGAATTATGGGAATTAAAGTCAGCCGAGAATTTACTTTCGGTATGTGAACAAATAGGATAATTAAACTTAAATTTTGCCTACACTTAGGCGCAAAGTCATCTTATATGCTTAAGCTCACATATTACTTTGAGCGGTTAAAATATCGAATCGAGTTGTCGAATATTTATGAAAACTATGTAAAATTTATAAAATAAAACTGATTACATGGACGCAGAAGTCTTTTGGCTGACGAAATATCTCCCCACAAACTTATTTGTGCAGAGAGTTTTAGAATACTGTAAAAGTGTTTGGTATTTCTTTCAGCTCGTCACGGTCTCCGACTCTTTTCTAGGTGTTACAAACTGACGTTGAGCAATGCCAAAAGGTCTGTTAGGATCGGGAAGGACCTCTTCGAGTCGTTCGATACCTAACGAAGTTTCAGACAAGGGGACTCCCTATCGTACGACTTCTTCAATCTGCGGCTGGAGAAAATAATTTAAGCTGCAGAATTTAATCGAGCAGGTACAATATTCAGTAGGAATGAATAACTGCTGTCGTTGCTGGCGATTCTGCTTTCTCCCGACTGGATAAGGACGGGTCCGGTAGTGAATGAGGGCAAGACGAAATATCTCCTGTCACCAACCAAACAGTCGTCACACTCGCGACTTGGCTCCTACGCCACTGTTGACAGTCATAACTTCGAAGTTGTACATAATTTCGTCTATCTTGGAACTAGTATTAACTCTACCAACTATAGTATATGTCAGCCTCGAAATCCAACGCAGAATAACTCTTGCCAACAGGTGCTCCTTCAGACTGAATAGGCAATTGAGAAGTAAAGTCTTCTCTCGACGAACAAAGACCAAACTCCAAGTGACTCATTATTCCCGTCCTGCTATATGGTGCACAGGCATGGATGATGACGACATCTGATGAGTCGACGTTACGAGGTCTACGCAAGATTTTTGGTCCTTTGAGTACAATCGGTAGTCCCCTGACTCAATAGTCGTCCATAATGCTAGTTAATACAATTGGCGGTTTAACCAGTATTTCTCGGGATTTATAGTACATTGAATTATTTTCGTGAACTGCCTCGTTCAAGGTTAAAAAAACAAGAAAGAATATTACGGTGCTTTATTTGATCGATAGGGTGTCTAGACCAGTGTTTGACCAAAGACTTCTGAACTCCGTATGTTTGGCTAATATCTAAACTTTTGCTCAATTTAACTGCCGTACATTTCTTTAACGTTTTTCCTCGATTCCCTGGTCTTCAAAAAAAAACAAATTAAGATTTCCTATTCTAATTCCAAAATATTTATTCTCCCTCCAAAAAAAAAGCCTTAAAATTGGACAAAGAAATAAATTTGCACTAAATAGAATGTTCGATTAGCCAGCAATCATATGATGGTTCGAGTAACTCTTTAACATTTGCGTGTGATTTGGCGTTTCAAATGTTAAGTACATATATTAGCCACAATAATTCAGTTGGCTTTGAACTTGAACCATCACCAAATAACACGAGCTCAACTGTTCTATTGCACCTGTGCCCTTTGGCGGAATTTCGCCAAGGCGTTCAAGTGGGCGTGTAAGGTGTAGACTTAATGTGCCAAACAATAGGTGGCATAGCACACTCACATATTCGTTAAACCAAACACACCACACACATACATACCTAAACTTTTGTATACAAATGCGGCAGTTGGAACCTCAATCGGGTCTTAGGCACTTGAGTATGCATGCGCACATGTGTGTGTGTGTTTGATTTCTGCAATCAACAAACATGCAATAAACCACTCAAATACACCTCAAGCCAAGTGATTGTTGTTGTTGTTTGCGTGCCCCTTACTGATGTGGAACATGCATGTCGTACTGTTCGGTTCGATTTCCTTTGCTCTTCTTTTGTATTTTTCACACTTTAATTGTATTTTGCATGCGCCTAGGCACCTGTGTATATACATATATGTATATATGTTTTATATACCAATGCTCATATACTATATGCTCGAGTGCTGCTCAAGTAATGACGTACATAGGCGCGCCAATGTAATGCTTTTAGTTGTATTCGCTGAGAATCTGACACTTTTTGAGTGTTGTTGACAAATATTATTTACTCAGCAAGTATCGAGGCAATCGTTCCCTCGGTTATTAATGCGAAATAGGTGAATAATATTTATCTGAATTGAAGGACCAGAGGCAGGACTTATAGTACTTATACTCAAACATACATATAAATGCATGACAGGTAAATTTTTTTAATTTTTAACATAACTTCAAATTAATTATAAATTTTTCGCGACAATATTTGCATCTAGGATGTCAGTCAAAATGGTTGAGGGCTTAAAAACTATTCATAGAATTTAAATGCAAATATTGAAATCAGAATTTTGAAAGTATTTTTTATTTAGAAGTAGAGGACCCGTCCACGCTTCACTGTGGCTGACGCATAGATAATACGAGTACTACTGCTACTATCTATGTGATTTCTAATGGTTGGATTATAACTATTATTGCGTTAGTTTAAAAAAAATTGATCATAAAACATTTCGTGTGTTAATAAAGCATTGCTTTTTGTGGGAAAATACTGTTGAATTTGGTTTCAGGGAAATCCATCGTTGAAAAGATATTTGCTAAGCTGAAAACAGGCGAAATGAGCACCCAGGACAATGATGCTCTAAAGAGGCGAAAGCTCTGTGCAAAGTGGGTGCCTTGCAAGTTCATAATTCAAAAAAACATCGCATAAGTTATTCTGAGAAGTGTTTGAGTGCTCTTTAATCGTAATAAAACAGAATTCTTGCGTCGGTGTGTGACAATAGAAACATAGCTCCATCATTTCCCACTGGAGTCCAATCGACAGTCATTCTAGTCGACTGCACATACTGAAGCGGTTCCCAGGCGTGGAAAGACGAAAAAGTCGGCTGGAAAGGTTATGACATCAGCCTTTTGGGATTTACGTGGTATAATACATACTCAACGACTAATTACTGAGACAGTTATAATCTTTTTCGCTGCGTATTTGGTTGCAGTTCTTTTCTACTATTCCAAATACTAAGCAATTGTATTATGTTTGAAGAAGAATCTGTTTAAATTTGTATGCGTATATTCAAATGATTCCTAAAAATATGAATTTTGAACAGATGCTTATTATTTGGAATATAATTTTTGTATTTATGAGTTGTATTAAATTTTGACACAAAAAGATAAAAAGTATCCTATGTCCTTACCCTGGATGCAAGCTACCTCCCTACCAAATTTCAGCCAAATCGGTTCAGCCATTCTTGAGTTATAAATGGTGTAACTAACACAACTTTCTTTTATATATGTATGTATATAGATTAAAAGCATTTTTCATAACACACTGTCTTGGCAATCGGCTGAGTCTTTTGGGCGAAAAATAGTAAGACTTTTTAAGTTTTTTTTTTTCTTATCAACATTAACTGATGATCAAGACGTCGTTAAAATAAAGGAATTGGTTCAGAATCGGTTGATTGAGATCTTACTGGCATCGTTGGAATATCGAAAGTTCAGTGAAAATTAGTTTGAAAGATCATTCGGGCTTAAGAAAAGAGAAAGTACGACTGGTTCCAAAATCACTAATTGTTTTTGAAAAACAGCGTCGCGTTAACGTCTGTGAAACTATGCTTTCCGACTACCAAGATGTCATGAAACGTATTAGTACTGGCGATGAGTCATGGATATTTACGACCCGGACACAGACGATCAATTGGCCGAATATCATGAGCCGAAGCCGAAAAAACCACTTCAAAGCAGGTCAAAAATCAAGGTTATATAACAATCTTCTTCGTTTATTGAGATGGGGTGCACTCCGAATTCCTTCCGACCGGCCAAACTGTCAATAAAGAATATTATTAGAGTGTTATGCGTAGTTTGCGCGAAGCTATTCGTAAAAGAAGGCCGGAATTATAAGCCGACAACTCTTGGTTTTTGCACCACGATAATGCACCGTTGCATACTGCGGTGATTCTTTGTGAGTTTTTCACCAAATTTTCGGCCAATATACTCGAATGATTTAGCTCCGTGTGAATTCTGGCTATTCAGCAAACTCAAACGACCTCTCCGGGGGAACCGTTTTGAGACATTAAACGTGAATCGTTACACACATTGAAGTATATTCTGAAAATTTACTTTAACAAGTGTTTCGAAGACTGGAAAAAACGTTGACACGAGGATATTGGGGCAAAGTGGGATTACTATGAGGGGAATAACATAGATTTTGAAGAATAAATTAAGAGTTTTAAAATTATGAACAAAGTCTTACTATTGTTTGCTCATAGTCGTATGAGGGTATTAAACAATGATGAATTCTTAAAAAACGTTGCCTACATTTAGGATTAATAGGATAATTAGGCGCCTAAGGCCCGATTAATCACAAGGAATATTACGTCAATGATACTAATAACTACGACGTAATTTTGACAGCTCGTGGCGGCATTTTTGTTTTCGGATTTTTGTCATATTTTGTCAGTGTGTTCAGTAAGGTTAGCCACTTCATCACTGAAAATTGTGGCTATTTCACAGTTGAGTCTCTCTTCGGAGACAACATTGGCGTATTTCGCTGCTGGATGTGGCTTCGCTAGAAATGATGGAAGCCAACGACAAACCTCGTGTGGAAAAGAAAAAAGTTACATTAAGTTTAAAAAAGTTTACCATGTCTTGTTAATCGATGTGAACAGTAAAGTTTTGGTGAAAAGTGGCTGCAGGCTATGATTTGAGCACAACCCTGTCGGAAGAACCTAACAATTTTGAAATGCCTAACTTTGACGATTTACTCTGAGAGTAGCGAAAAAAGAATCAAATGTCTCTTTTTCATTGTTTGTTAACATGTATGTATTTGAGTATAGAGTAAATATTGTAATGAAATTTTGATAGAAAATTGCGACTATTGGGTCAATCTTCGACATCAGCATTTCCAAGAGAAGGTGGTTCTAGGAACATGTGCTATCAGAAATAAAATTAAAAACGGGACGTACGTAAAACTTGCTAGTACAGCCGCGGAAAGCCAATGCAAAAGGTTCAGCGGCTCGCTGTGCTGTGCACTATGGGAGCTCTAACAACCACTGCATCGATGGCTTTTAAAATATTACCAAACCTTTCACACACATATGTATGGATCTCTTCGCTGAAAACCACTGGCAGCAGGTGAATTTATATAGAAAATCTACTACATGAACCCACCTTTTAATTGGGAAAGAAGATTAAGAAAAATCGTTAAAAAGAGATAGTTGGCGTAAAGGTAAGGTAGCTGCACGCAACCTATTTAACATCAACAAGGATGGCTCCAACAATGAGGACTGAGTGCCTTTCGAAGCAGGGCAGCAGCGAAGAGTGTCGCCAGAGCAAGCGAGGGCAATGAGATAGTGAACCTGGACGCCATATTTTATTATTATTGTGTTCGAATAAATAAAAATTGAGGAAAATATTCATACCATGTTTAATATAAAACAAATTTGTAAAAATATTTAAAATTTAGACAATTTTAATTGAACGAATTGAAAGCGTGCCTGTTTTTTTAAGACTTTCGGTGGTATGAATCGATGTTATTTGATTTTATGAAAAACTTTCTTTTAGAAAGAAACTATTAACGACGCAGCAGTTTCGCTAATATTGCGAAACAAAACATTTTTAAATCAAAGCGAGCAGTACACAATCGTAGTCAATAAAACTCTTAGAAATCAATTTTAAATCAATAAGGACCCTGGATATTACGAAGAAATAGTAATTTAATCTCAACTGCCACTCCCTCTTGTGTAAATCCATTTAATTGCCAAGTAATAACATAATAATTTCAATAATTAAACAAATATCATAAATACATTTACAGTGACCTGATTTCAGAGGAAACTTCCGGCGGAAAAAACGTGATACAGACTTTGTTAACGAAGTGAAATCAACTCGTTTTCAGTACAGCATCGTCACTACGGATATGATGAGCAGTATTTATTGTAGGCTCTTGTTGACTGTCACACACACACACACACACATGCAAGAACAACGGAACAACGATGACTGCTTTACAATTTCGACAAATGGCAGTCATGGCTAAGGGTTTGCTCGCATATGCTCGTGCTTTGCAGCTGTGGCTGCTGCTGCTGCTCTTGCTGCCGAGAGTGGAAAAATCAATAAATCGACCTTGAGCGTTTTTCGAACTTGCAAATCTAGTAGTAAAGAGAAAATCATATGCGAATACGGCGAAATGTAAGCGAGCCTATACACACACACACAAAAAAACAGGCACACATACAAATATACTTATATGTGTAGTATGTTCACGCTTCGTGCGCATCTTCTTTATGGCCAACATTGTTGTTGCACTTTTTTCGGTATACTAAGTATGGATAAACAAGCGACACAGGTAAGGCACATGCCACATAAAATAACGGTTTTCTAACCGTAAAGTGGCTGCTAGAGTTGAGTAAAGTTTGGCCGGAGTGAAAAAACAATTTGTTGCTGTCACTTTGGTGGAGCCGCTGGAAATGTGTCAGAGGAGCGTCGGAAAAAGAAAGAAATAACAACATAGAACAAGCAACAACAGGCAGCAGGGAGCTGAGGGGCGGCGGAAGTTAAGAGCGACTTTGGTATTTATGCAGATTATCTATGTGATTTCTATGCAAACTTGTGTTCCTTCAGCGCTTAGCTGTTTGCGCTAGTTTTTGAACCTTGAACTTTAAACGCTAAGCAAAGGAATATGGCGCAATTACTTTGCAACAACCAACACAAACACACAGAACAATTATAAATGCATGGGAGTTTATTATTCAAAACGCAGGGCATGTGTAAACCACGAATGGCATTATTTCTGCGAAAATGTTCGAATGACATGAAATTAATTCCAAGAAGTGATTGAGTGCAGTGCGGAAGTTCTCATCTACACAAAGATATACCGTTAACGTTTAACGGTTTAACGGTATGCACAAATGTTTTTGTGTGTGCCTGCATGAATGATTAAATTATTATTACTCTATTACAAAGGTTATGGCAAATTGTTTCCAACGAAATGTCAATTGTGTAAAATATTGGACTATTAGAGTGTTGTTGTTCAGATTTACTAATTGAAAATATAACGATAAGCGTAATTAATATTATATTATTATTTTTTATACTTTAACTAATGGTGGGGCTGCGTATACGCGAACTAGTCCGTTAGTTTTTGAGATATCGCTCTGAAACTTTGCACACCTTTTTTCTCCACAGGGAGCAGCTTATTTGTAGGAACCGCTAATATTGGAGCCCTATAGCGTGTAGCTGCCGTGCAAACTAATCGTTCTAAATCAAGTCCTTGTAAGAAAAAAATTTATTTGACGAGATATTTTCATGAAATTTGTCCGGTGCAGTACTACATTCTCCAAGCAAATTGTTCAGATTGGATCACGACAGAATATAGCTGCCATACAAACTGACCGATACAAATCGAATCATTGTATGGAAAAATCATTTATTTGACAAGTTGCCTTCTGGAAGCTTGGCAGAGTTTATTGACCGAAGAGGCGCTGCAACCTTCTCACAAATTGATAAGATCGGATGACTATACCATATTATTGTAGCATTCAAACTCAAGATAAATTAACTTTTAAAAACGCACTTGCGAACATTATTGTAGTTTTGAACAAGATACCGCTTTCCTGTGGCTTAAATAAATTCCATATAATGTTAGTTATTTTTATAACCTGTAATGTAGACAAATTTTTTTATTAGCATTGAATTTTCTAGAAATAAATATTGCCTATATTTAGGCTCATGAATAATGGAAAGTCGAAAGACTTTATTTTAATAAAACTGGATTTTTTCTAATGAAATATAATAATTTATTTTAAGCTATAAATGGTTGGCGTCGCAGTACACAACAAATTTATATATGTGGCAGTAATAGTATGTACTATATGGTTATGACTTCAATAATATTATTACATAACTGATAGTTATATATATGTATGTGTATGGTAAATCTGGGAGTATGGACAGCATGGTTGTGAAGGGAAAATATATGTTAATGTACCTATGTACGACTAAATATATGACTAAATTCAATTTGCTTTTCAAAGGATATTCATCAACTATTCACGTATGACAAATATCAAAGGTTAAACTACAATAAATACATGCTATTTATGATGAATTATTAAACAGCACTTGTAAAAGCGACTAATAAATGAAATACAATAATTACTGATTATAGATTGATTGATTATTAATAGGAAAAACAAATAATGGAATACCATACTCGTATGTGTTTAGTACACGCTGCCTATATTAAAAATAAACACACACAAATGCAACCGATTATTCATCTATGTATGAAGCCAACACATTTTGAATGCGAAAATTTCATTTCTCTCAACAAGTCTCAATCGATAATTTAGCTTTGTAGAGAGGATTACAGCAAACTTCACATGTGGTTTTATCCAATAAGCGAAAGAACAAAAAAAGCTTAAATAAATAAGCAAAAAATGTAATGTATTTTTGTGATATTACCGCAATAAAAATATGAGTGTATGTAAGTATGTATATCGCAAGTAAGAATAGGTATAACACAGCGTATACGCAACTTACCTTCGATCAATGCTCAGTGATGCTGCTACGAGACTTACATATTCACTGCTGCTTGTTGCTATAGGCTCAGCGATTTTCGAGTATGTGCTGTATATACATATGTGACGCTGTGCACATACGCATACATATATGCTGGCAGTCATATATACATACTTGTGAAGTACATAATATATTCCAAGCACTTCTATGCTCCATTGACCTGACCTACTTTTAAGACGACTCCTATAGCCGATTTTGCCGTTGAATGGCAACAACAGCCGCATTGCCAATGGCGAAAATTCGTGTTTAACTTTTGGTTCATATAATTAGGCAAACCAACACATACGTATTCCTATGTAGATACATATAGCAATATATATTCGCCTGTATGCATTCATAGAAAGCAGCTTACTCCCTTATTTCCTTTAATTATATGCAATTTTGTTTAACCTCTTTCACATTTCAAGCTACTTAAGCTATCGAGTGCATGCTTGAATATTGGATTTTGGGTTTTAATTCGCTTTTTGATGTCATCACGCCCTTAAGGAGTTACAAGTACCTTTTCCACCAGACGCAGTCTTTCGAATTTCGTTGAATTCTGCTACGTCATACAGTGTTTTGAGGATGTATGTACATATATAACACGGCAATGTATTTATTAAAAATGTAGTACCTTTCGGTAAACATATCAGTTACTTTAAATTTTTTAAACCTCAAAACCATAGAAAAAAAATGAGAAAGTCCGAGTCAACACTTCATCAGAAGAAAGCTTCAGAAAGAAGAACAGGTGGAAAGAATGATTACTCAAATGTTATAAACTGAAAGGAATTAAACATATATTTCAACTCCATAAAATAAAGGAAATAAGGCTGTTACGCCATACTTATACTTTAGTATATAAGGTATACGCCTTATAACACGTCAACGATTTTTGCGAACTTTGATACGTTAATTATTCCTTAAACTGCGAAGCCCATATATACATATCTATTAGCCTTGACAGACGGCAGCGTTAATCCGGATTAACTGCGCACTTAATCAGATCCAAATTTGTAGGTGACAGACGGCAGCTATGCGAGTTTGAAACTCTCATAAACAGCTCATTGTCCTTTTTATATATTCAATGAAAATTGATAGAAGATAAACATTACGGTTGTTAGCCGACCAATTTTTACCAAACCATTTTTTATTACAAAAACATATAAACACATTATTTTTAAAAGTGCATCATAACATAGAAGTTTTATTGATATATTGAGAATTTGATAAACAGCTGTCAGGGTTGCTTGTATTTCATTCACAATAGATGAAAATTGGCCATTTTTAACAATGTTGCCAACGAAAATCTCACAAACTCCCAAAAATTTTGAGAGTTAGTTTTGGATTCAGTAACGGAGTTAGCTGTGGTAACTCCTGAATTAATCCCGAAAAATGCAATTAATCTGGTTTAACGCTGCCGTCTGTCAATGCTATAAGGCAAGTTCTAGATAAGCTTGAACAGAAGCAGTGGCAGAAGTTCCAGCGTCTTTCTCATTCCTATTTTCATGCAATTTTTGCATGTGTCGTCCTTAGTAATGCCCATCCGACTTGCATGTGATGCGGGTAAGTTGTGACCTGTCATTTCGAGACCGTGTGAGTTGAAAGCATGCATGGCTATAAGGCCATAGATTCCGGCGTCCACTCTGGTCGCGTGCCCCTCTATCAAGCAATCCCTTTAACGTCACTTGAAACCCTCCCTTCCAAGTAAAATGTGGATGCATGAGGTATAAATTATCCATACACCCCTGCTTATCGAGCTACGCCCAGAGACCCTTTGACAGAATTCACATTACACCGGCAATATTTCAGCTGATTTTACTGCAGAGCTGTTCATTGGAATTTCGATTGGTGGTAGGTTCAGTAACCTTTCTAGTTCAGTCTTTGGAATGGTTCATAGCGCTTCCTTTATACATAGTACAGCGCAATATTCACTCCAAAGATTTTCTGTATGAGATTTTGCTGACAGCGGTCCACCACACCAGGGCACCGTAAAACAAGATTGGATTGACTACCAGCCATAAAGCAATCAATGGGACGCGGTGATAGCCCCATGTAGACCCTAGCATCTTATTTCATGCAAAGAGTGGCCTTTTCACTATCCCTTCTGCATTCTATATCCGTATACTTATCTGTATATTGTAATTGTCACTTGGCTACTCATTGAACTATTACTTATATCTATGTGTATATCTCAATTTGAGTTAAACAGTTTTGCAAATCAAATACTCACTCTGCGGTTATTGCCAAAACTATTTTGTCGACCCAGAGACTCTTCAGTGCTGTACTCTTTTTGAGTTTGTGATGATGATGATAGACTTGGAATATTTGTAGCGACTGCTACTTGCGATTTTGTGGAACTCATAATCACAGTTCATTTATTTAAATTCTGTAAGAAACGAGAAAATTGGAAATTACAATACTTCAATTTGAAAAAAAATTAAAATTGCAAAAATAAAAATAAACTAAACAAACAAAATTTGCGCTTATAGCCGAATAACAATAAACATTGGAAATTACCTCAGGATAAATTATTGAATTGCTACGACTATTAAACGCATTTGACTGTTCGATATTGTTTGTGGCAATAAAAACGAATTTTCACGTATTTTACTGTGCAACACCGTCACACCCATTGTTCTGTGTACGCTTTGCAGTTGCTATTTTGAACTTAGAGGATTTGGATTTAAGCTGTTTTACGTATGGACTTCACTTTCCCTTTGCTTTTAACGTACACGGATTTGTGGAAATTCTCTGGAGTTTAAAATCATTTTTCGCAATTAGTTGGCAGTGCAGCAAAGATTTGACAGGATGATTTTTTTCTTAGAGATTTAGATTGTGCTTTCGGGGATTGGGTTGTGGTTTTATGGTTGCTTTTACGCTTTTTGTTGTGGGTTTTTTGGTCTTTTAACTCACTGGAGTTGCTCCAAAATCACAATTTTCTCAAAAACATATTCGAAAGTTTAGCGAATTCCAAAAATGAACACAAGTCGAAAACTACTTTTCTGTACAGGAGTTTGGAAATCGGTTTTCGTTCTTCACGGAGTGACCAATTAGTAAAAAAGTTACCGTTAAAGTCTAGTAAGTAACTGCTACACTAAATATATATGTATGTATATATATTTTTTCTTTTTGTTGTGGGTAATACTTTCGTCTGTGCTTTTTTTGTTTTGATTTTTTTTTTATTCTTTTTGTGCTTAGGGTTGGGGAAAAATCTTATCACAATAGCGCATCACTACAAATTACAACAAATACATTTACGTATACAAGTTTTCGGCGTTGTAATTTCACTTTATTAAAGCTTCTTGTTGTATTATAGATTTATTCACACTATTTTTTAACTTTCACATCTAATTTGGCTTCCTTTAAGCATTTCTCTTATTGTACATGCACCGACACACTTTCCTTTTTGGCTTTGACTGAAAATCCCTTATGCAATCTGGAATTTCACAATGAGTAAACCATATATTTTACCGTTAGGGTTTTTTATATTACGTATATTTGCCATACAACAACAACAGCACATCAGCTGGGCTGGCAGGTTGGCCATTAAGCAGCGCAACAACAATTAAATCTCGCTTTCAATTCGTTGTTGGGTCCAAATCGCCGCTAAAATCAAATGAATGACCTGTTTTCACTAAACTCGCGCAGGGAAATGAGAGAACATAAAAATTTAATTCAAACGCGTCCAACGTAAACATTCGCCGACGCCAGAGTGTCTATTGTAATTAAGCGTGCGCTGGCGAGTTGAAGGGCCACACGCCAATCATTACAGGTGGAACTGTTCTCCATGATTTTTGTGTATTTCTTCCTTGACGATTAACGGTGTTTTCTCTGGCGTGTGTGTGTTCTGCCATTCAAAACACGTTTGTGGTCGTGATTTCCACGAAATCGCAAAGTGCCGCGCAAACAAGCAACCAAATCGATACTTGTTTGTAAGTAAATAAATTTGAAAATTGTGCGCATAAACCAAAAGTTCCGAACACACACAAAGGCTGCCTTAAGTTGTGTGCGCCTTTTGTTGATATGTGGGGGAATGTGTGGCAAGGCATAAATAAATTTGAATACTTCCGTTGGCAATAAACAAAACGAAATTGAAGGAAATCGAAATCAGTATAAACATTGAATGAGTGAGCATTTTTCTGTAAGGTGTGTTGGTGTTGAAACAGCATATTAAATTAAAATATTTTATATATGGATTGGATTCCTCTATTCGTAATTATTTAATGTAATTTGCATTTTTAATTAAGAAAATTATTAAAATTATGTGCTCTGAAATGAATAGCAGAAACAGCGAACAACGTAAATTCGATTCAGCTCATACGACCTATCTTATGAGAGCGCAATGTAAATGATCAGCCAACACCGCTTTTTCCCGTAGAAACGAGTCAGCTGATTGCTCTCTCACAAAGCATGGTTGCCAATCTCGATATACTATAGTAATTATAAAAATTGTCTTCAATATGTTTGAAATTTTCTTAAACTAACTCAAAATCAGAGTCGAATGCTATTATTGATAAATATATAAACTATTTTTATTAATTTTATTTCAGTTTTGATTTTTTATATTATGAAAAATTATAATTGAAAAGTTAGATGTGTACAAAACTATATACATATGCGTATTGAGTAATGGCAACATTGTTCAAATGAAAACAAAAGAAAATGACTGATTTCTACGTTGCTACATATGGACATATGGGAAATTTCAAGTCAGAATGAATGAAATGAATTGACATATTTTATTATGTATACTATAGCAAATCATCAGGCAGGCTGAATCTGTTAGAAGAAGTCAATATAGTTAAGTGCATATGAATAGAATGGTGTTTATGAGATAGCTGGCACCCATACATATATACTATAAATTTGTGTGAGAAAAATTATGGAAACTTTATGAAAAATGAGTGCCACGCGAGATTACAATTGACAGCTTATCCTTGTCCAAAATTAATGGAAACTATGGTAAGACTTCGAATTCATCATTAAAAATTTAATTCACCGTATTCTTCGCATCTGGCCTTCAGTGACATTTTCTCACGACTGAATGAGAATGATCATTGGAAAAAAATCGCCCAGAAAGAGGCTTGCAAAAGGTAATTATACTGCAAAATGGCATTGAAAAGTTAGAAACCTGGTTGCACTTCAGCTGAATAAGGTGAAGTCGAGCTTGAAAAAATGCAATGTCTATATACGAATTTCCTGTGGAACTTAATTCAGTTCTGATTTCTTCAAAAACACACAAAAAAAATATTATAAAACTCATATTATTTATTCTTGTATTTCTTTTTAAGATTTTGTTAATATTCACTTTCGAGAAATTCTAATCGTAATTTTATCTATTAAGTTACATAAAAAAATTAAAAGAAATGCTAACTTCCATTGCATCCTTCACTAATTCACCAATGAGTCAACCAATCGCAATATATTCCGGATACTCATTCCTTCCAACGTATTTACACGGATTATTTAGGCAACGGACATACATAAGTACATAATTAGGTAGTGTGAGCTGCATTTGTTCTCCACTCTATTCTATATTAAACACACATTAAAGTGGTTTCCCAATATTTGTGCAATCGAGTTTGTGTCCAAATTATGGAATTCTTAGAATAGTCAGATAATGGATAAAAATGCTTAATACAAATTAGTAACAAATGCCCTCTAAACCGTACTAATATCATTTTTCGATATTATGTATGTATGTATTATATATAAAAGTGTATGTAATGTATGGCCCACGTAGCAATGCCATACAAGACGATTGTTGTTAATAGTTCAATAATTTGGTCAAACAATTCATTCAATATTAATGAAAACGCTACATTTCTCATTTCTGTGGCATAGGGTGAGATGCCCAACAACAACAATGGCAACAATGAAGACGCGTGCGAAATATACGAACGCCAAAACGTGCCAATTCACGGGGAAATACCCATAAACACCTGAGTATGCCAAAGAAAGGTACACAGGTACATACATACACAAACGTACATATACATACATACTATATATTGTGTCCCGCTAAAAGTGTTCGAATTTGTGTGTGTGAATGTGATTGTAAATGCTTCCTATGAATTGATAGAAGCTAAATTGTATTTACACGAAGAACAACAAGTCATACATATCTACAGATAGGTGTATTTACGCAGTATCGGTAAATAAATAAGTGCATATGTATGTACATATACGCTATACACGCTTGCCTTTGTGGTGCCACCAATTTAGTATATGCCACACATACATACATGCATATGTTGCATATATTAGATGGTTTACAAAAGCAAAATATACAGTAAAAGCCAACTTATTGGCAATGTAAACAACAAAAACAACAACATCATAAATAACAAACCGACGACACTGATTAGCAACAACAGCTGCAAGCAAGCGGAAATAGTGAGAGCAACGAGCAACGGATGCTTCGGGCTATATTCGAAACACGCACACATGCATACAAGTAAACATTTTCCACAAACATACACATACATATGTATACTTGTATACACTCACACATAAACTACCGAAAGCGTAGTTTTTAGTTCGATAGCCAACAGCGTCGGCAGCAAAATAAAAAAGGTGAAGTTCGAGAAATTTGGGGCAAAAATGTTGTACCCGAGAGTGGCGACACTCTTTGTTGCTGTCGATGTTGTTGTATTGGGCGCACACAGAAAAATAGCAAAATTTACAAACGAGCTTGCGTATTGCGGGTTTCGTTGAAGAGCGCCAAAGAGAGTGTGTGTGCGTGTGTGTTTACGAAAGCACGACAAGAAATTGGAATAGAAAGATGGAAATACGAAATAATGTGGAAGCTAAATATATGTTGTGTACATATGCATTTATGTGTATACAATTGATATCATATATAATTCATTTACACATCATTTATTAACTTTAATGCTGTACGCCGACACACATACCTGAAGGATTAGTAATCTCTTCCGAAATAACAGAGAAGCATTTTTTGAATGCGGATATGAATTACAGAAAATTTGAAAAACCCTGCTGGGTTTATAGTACGTTTTTATTCACCTCGTAGTTTCGATTTTGAAGCAAAGAATTATGCAGCATTCTGAAATAAGATGATTGGTCCGATATAGTTAAACCAATTTCGATTTGTCTTAAAACTATTAAGAGATCATTAAGGAGACCACCGAGGGCTTTTTTGAAATTTAATCTCGCTAGATGCCGCTGTGACGAGAAAAGAGATTAATATCTCATCGAAGTTGACCCAGACTGGTACATATTTAAAGCACGCGCAAATCGAATCGATAATTTCTCTTTTTATTTTTTGGTAGAAAAAAGTGTATGTTCGTGTGAAGTTTGAGCTCCATACTCGTAAATGGCATTAAGTAGTGTTTCTTAGACGGTTAAAACAAAAAATGAAAAAATTATTCAAATTCAATATACCTGAATCTGTTGCAAAACATCGAGTAGAGGTCACAATAGAAATGCTTGACGATTGACGACACTTATGAAATTACTGGTGACAGCACGTGTGTTTATGAATGTAGCATCAAATCTATCCAAAATCTAACGAATGGCGAAATGAGACGAATCCGATAAAACCTATAACCGCTGAAAGCACTGAAGGTCCTTCTATGCGTTGGCAGGCTTGTATAGGCTCAATAACCTATTTTGATGGCCCATTAAAATTTGTATTAAACGAAATTTTTTGTCACTCCGGGTCAAATTTGATCAGATCATCCGTTTTCGCTAATATGCAAAGAATTAACTGGCAAGGATTTAATCAATAATATTCAGAGCAAGATTAGGAATTTTGTGGATGCATCAAAATTGGGATATTTATGTATATTTAAACAACATGAATACTAGAAATTTTGCTTTACAAAACTATGATCACAACCAACCTTTTAACTAAGTGCTCAATTTGGACAAATTATGGAAAAAAGTAAAAACAGAAGATAGTTTATGAGTTCCGAAATAACATAAAAAAAGTTCGCCTTTATCATTCGCTTTACTTTTGAGGAAATAATTTCCAAAATATTCAATTCACCTTTGTCCTCAAATGAACTTTTTAGAAAAAAATTCAAAAATATTCAATTACCTCTATGCTCTCCTAGTTCTGTCATTCCTAAATAAACCAATTTCGATTTACTCTAAATGTGTGAGTGAATACCCTTGACAAAGGCACAAGTTTACCACTGAGACGATAATATTCGCATGAAATATTCAAATATTATTCCATTTTGCACGACACTCATTTTAAACCCTCATTTATGAACTTGATATGCAACAAAATATTTTCTACTACTCCGGAAAGTCTTGCAGTTCGCTGTTCAGAAGTAACATATCCGCACGAACACACACACAGATACGCTTTTATGCGCGTATACGCATTTTTACAGCTGGTGGTTGCTGCTCGCTTGTCTGGCCTGCCTCATGCAAAAAATGCTTACGCCAAAAAAATTCAATCGTTGGCAGTGGGGCACTTCGTCATATCGACACACATTCTCACACACTTGCATACGTAATACGCGACAGCAGTGTGCGTGTGTGTGTTCGCGCCCCTACCACCGTGCTTTTGTTAGTCTTCTTTGTGACTCGGAAAATTCTCTACAACGTCATTATCAATTCACTTTGCGAGCACATTTCGTAGCGTGTGGAGAGTTCTACAACGCACCCTTCGGAAGACGTCCCGTATGTGTGAGTATGTGAGAAAACACGCAACAAAGAGTAAATTTTCTTGACATAGTGATTGCCATACCTCGCTGATAGAACTGCGTATATGAGAAGTCAATGGCAATCACTAATAGCCCTGACAGACGACAGCGCTAATTTGCATTAGCGGGCTTAATTTACATTTACTTGCGCGTTTGACCCATGTTAATCCAAATTTGTAATGCACAAGAATATCGTGCATTTAGCTGAATTTACCAAATTTGAGTAGGCAACACTGCTCAAAAATTACCGATTTTTGCTATTTTTTGACAGATGTCGCTTGAAGTCTGCCGCCTTTGCGTTTGCAGCATCAGAGGTAAGCAGTTCTATATTGCTAATTAAATTATGGGCAAGTATATTAACAAAAACAAATTTTAATATTTTTAGATGGCAGAAAATCAACAACGCACAGTTTGCTATCCATTTTTCCAATATTCTTAACTTTTTCGCACACTTTTTTCGCATTACAATCAATTATTGCTTTTAATTTAACTCTATTATCTTTGAACGTAGTTAATGATAAACGTAGTTTTTCGTTAAATTTATATTGATTTTCCAAAAATACCAAAATTTCTATTAATAATTGCCTTTATTCATTTTTATTTTACTTTTTTTTAAATAAATAAACAAATTTCACAATCAGCTGTCTAAATGCACAAGTCTGCCGTTTGTCACCATACAATTTCAATGCGCATTAGCGTTGCTTAATGCGTATTAATTTTGCTCGTCTGTCAGGGCTATAAGCTCCTTGGCACTAAGAAAATCAAAGTACAGATCTGCATATTCTATATTTTGCGATTAATGAAATATGCATTTGAGTTTATCGCCTAAAAATTTGCATCCGGTTGCAACAACAAAGGTATATTAGGAAATTAAATTCAAGAGACTCGTGACTTAAGAGTGTTTTTTCTTCGATTCACATAATTTAAAACGGATTAAATTACGGATTTAAACAGTTTCTGTGATGTAAACAGTAATATTCAATTCGACGAATGTTTATTTTGAATTCACTTAACACAATTTACCTCAAAACAGGCAGAAACCTCAACCACCGGTTAAGAGTACCGAAGTTTGATGGTGTTTCTGATTTATGGTAAGTGTTCTCGCATACATATATTCGTATTGTAAACATAGATTTTAGGTGAAGTTACTGGTTTAGGTACGGATATTCATTACTTCACTTCACTCAAAGACCTATGGTGAGCAGTTAACAAATCCTGCCTTCGAAAATGGTAAAAATGGTAAAAATGAAAAAAAGTAATAGTAAGTGACGAAAACAGAAGAAAAAATAATTTAAGGGAGATATGAGCTCGGAAAAATGAAGAATGTTTTAGTTTTCAATATTGCGGAAATAATTTAATGGTACAACATTTTTCAAATTACTACTACTACTAAGATTTAGACAATTTATCCATATAAATAAGTAGAGGCAAAATTTCTAATTATGCTTTAAAGTTCCCTGCTTGCTCAAAGACTATACATTTCCATTTTCTCATTTAAAAAGCGAGTATTTTGTAAAAGCTTCGAAATAAAACTCGAAGAATGGCAACACTGTGAGAGAATGTTTTTTTCTTTGTGTCAATTGCACATCTTCCTTTCATTGTGTTTTTCTCCAAGCCAGCTGACAGTTGCATTGCTTTATACCACTTATACTATGTATGTATGTATGTATGTATGAACGCTATGAGTATGTGAATTGTGGAATCGGTATGTGTGGGTGGGTGGTGAAATTTTCGGGAGCCGAGAGCGCGCACATATATTTGGCTAGTAAACTAATTTTCGAAAGTCTCTCACACGATTGCGCTCATTCACTAGCTTATTTTGCGCCCGAACACTTTTCATGGCGATTGCTTTGTGCGAATGCAGAATGCTTTGTTGTTGTGTTATAGTTGTTAGTGCTGCTGGTTAGCTCGTGCAGAAGCACAGTTGGCTTGTCATTTTATGTTGGCTATTATATTTTTGTTGTTTTTCAAATGTTGTCTATTGACACGAGGAATATGATGCATTTCCGGATATTATTTGGGGAGCTTGTGCGAAGAATTTTTTGTTTAAGTTTGCTTTTATTCACGATTTCATACTATCACTTCGCACAGGCAAATTGATCGGAAATTTCAAAATTTAGAAAAATTTTCGGCGCATTTTGAATTTGTGTCACTTTTTGAAATTTCAAATAATATTGATTTATATTATTTTTTTATTGAGTATCAACATTTTTTAAGTTTCCTACAAAATGCACTTTACAGCACCGAACCTGCATAAATACAAGATACACTAAATAATTTATAGAGATTTTTCCTTTTCATATTACTTGAAGTGCCCTTCCGTAGGGGTGCTCCAGTCGAGCAGAATCGTTAACTGCCTGTCCGTCTGTCTGTCTAACGACAACACTACTACGCTGAAGACGACAGCAATGACGACCGTCACAACAACAAGGTTGCAATAGTGAGCTATTCGCTCGGCCTGGTGCTTGCCTGCCTGCCTGCAATTAACGACGTTGAAAACGCCAACGAGCACGTCTTCGACGACGACAACGAAGTTGTGAAAAATGTGTGCTTGTGCCTTTACACTTGTGTGCGTGCGTATGTACGTGCTCATGTGTGCGTGTGTGTATGGATGGCAAAAGAAGAAAAAATTTTCGTACGATAAAAAGCAAAATAATTTTTCCCATTTAATTCATAACTTTTAACTAAGTTTACAGGTAGTTTTTCACATGGATTTTTGTTCAAAATGATGTACCACACTTTTCGCTTACTTTGCTCACACTATTTTCCGCTCTATATTCGAGCACTTTGTGGCGATTTTCGTTTTAAACATACATATTTCGTTTCCGATTTTACATACATTTTTTAGACATTCTCTGAAGGTTTCGCGTAAAATTGTGCAAAATTTTGTAGAAAAACAAGACGATTTCCTCAAAGCTTTTCACTACTTTTGGTGCATTTTGTACATTCTTTTCTTTTTCCTTAGATATATGTGTACATATATGTATACATACATATATATGTATATTCTTTTTTCTTTGCTACATTCACTATTGCATAGAACACTGAGCCTTTGAATTCCTGCTTCTACTGATTTGCTTCCGTACACGGCGACCACGACGTATCCACTATTATGGCAGACATTATGGGGAACGTACGAATTGATACTGGGCCAAGCAGTTCTGGGTTGATTTATTTCAACTCAGTTTATTCAGTTATTCTTGCATACACCTTTCGCTCTTTCATTATATTCATCCTTGCTGCGTTGGGTGGCGCGTGAGTGAATTTGTGCTAGCCGACTGCTGGCGAGAGAGCCACTACCACTCGCCGCTATCCATTGCCCATGCTATCGCCACTCCACTACGCTATATTATGCATGCTTTCCGAACCCAAATCGTTAAACTTATAAGTTCAATGTGGTAGGCATATTGTACAATAAGTGAGAGAAAGAGAGAGGTTTTTCAAAACAAAAGAATAAATAAATACAGCAAACTTAAGCGCCAGCGCAAAATCAAGTATGTGAGAGCCCAGAAAAAGGAGATGAGAATAAATGAAAAACGTGTCGTACCAGCAGGCTCTTCTTCGTGAAACAGGTTAAAACTGGGAAACTTTATAATGGGGTGATTTTCTGTGCTGTTTCAGGCATTTTATTGTTGTTACTGTAATCATCATAACATACATACAAAGTTTTAGATAAATACATATGTATATACATACGAACATATTTACATATGTAATATAAATTTATGTGGGTAAAAATTAATAGTTTTGTTTTACTTCCATATTTATACTAGTTTAAGGATTTCTTGTGGAAGAAGAAGAGATCAGAAAAATTATTTATTGTGTAG
The DNA here is from genome assembly GCF_016617805.1 of Bactrocera tryoni. NCBI lineage: Eukaryota > Metazoa > Arthropoda > Insecta > Diptera > Tephritidae > Bactrocera > Bactrocera tryoni. Next base: position 1,543,784 of record NC_052503.1, read on the forward strand.
ACAAAAAAAATTGAAAAGTGAAAAGGATCTATCGCGGACAGCTCACGTCAGTCCGAACAGTGGTTTCGCGTCCTGTAGGACAACAACGCACTTACTAAGGTACACTTATGGGCCACACGAAAAGCAAGGTCACTGGCGCAACAAAGCATGATGTTGTTGTTCAACGTTAAAGAAATGTACATATGTATGTACATACAATAGAAGCTGTATTGCTTATAAATTAAAAAATAATTAAAAAAATAAATTTTCAATTAAAATTAAATTAATTATGTTATTTATGTTATGTTAATTGTGCTCTAAACCATTTTAGTAAGAAGAATGTGGATATGGATTATGAAAACTGGTTTAGAAACTGTAGGTCTTCCGCACGAAACATCTATTTGGATTTCAAAAGTTTTTGCGAAGAATCCACTAATCACAGATTCAAGTTTAAATTTGTTTTTATACGATGAATTTGTTGTATAAAATTTTTCACGAAGTTTGTAACAACCAGAAGGAAACGTCGGAGACCGCCAATTTAATATACATACATATGTATGTGTGTATATCTGATGCATATATGTACATATGTATGTATGTATATCTATAAATGATCAACGTCTGCCTATATGTTATATCTGTCTGTCTATATATAAGCGAACTAGTAACTCAGTTTTTGAGATACCACTGAAATTTTGCACATAAGAGTTTAAAAGATATTACCCAAGAATCTTGTAAAGAAAACTTTTTATTTGACAAGGTATCTTTTCGAAACTTAGCACAGATACAGTTCAAGCCAGGGCTACAATTTCCGAACAAATTGTTCAGAGTGGACCACTATATCATATAGGTCCCATACAAACTCAGCGATCAAAATCAAGATAAAAGCCTTTTCATACCCTTTTATACTATGAGAAATAAGCCAGGAAAGGGTAACAAGTTAGGAACGGCTTAAGTTATCTTTTTTTCTTGTTCTTAATAAAAATACGAAAATATTATGTTTTTCTCTCAAAAATGAAAGATTTATAAAAAAAATAGGATTTAGAAGTTTTCGTTTTTTTTATATAAGCTTACTTATTATTACTTTATAGCTTTAAAATCATACTTTTACTTTTCAACAAATTTAACTTCTTGGACGCGCATGATGTTCTACCTGTTTTCAATTCGGACAGTTCATTGCATTTATACCAGTTGTTTGTTCGATTCGAATTTAACACTGTTAACAAAACGAAATAAAAGGATTTCTGCAATGCATTTATGTGAATAATATTTATTATTTGGGACATTTAAGAAGTTTGTGCATATATGTACATATATTACGAGGAGAGGTATAGCTCAATAACAATGTGGAGAAAAATCCTCGTCAAGCCCTCAAATCTTGTATTGCAATTTTCTCAAACATCATGCCAAGCACGAATAGTTTTATGACCCGAAAATAGCTCCATTTACTTCATTTTCGATTTAATAAATTGTTATGAATTTTCAACTTTCCAGCCAATATATAAGTATTAATTTGGAAAGTAATCTAAAAATGTGGTGAATATTTTAATCTCACATGGTTTTCTTTATGAACGTGACATAGATATAGTTTATTGATTTTGAAAAAAAAAAATCGAATCCGAAAATACTAACACATGCACATGTACGGATGATTTTATATTAACATTTCGATGACAAATGAAATGCAGCACATATGTACATATGCACATATTCACCATACAGATGATTCACCCTAATACTCTACGCACGGAGATAGAAATAATTCATTTTCATGAGAGTTGTGAGTTATGAGTTATGGGAGATTGAGAAGGGACATTAAGGATACTATGGACTCCCGTCGAATAAAACTCCATTAACATGTATGCGCTTCGAATGAATGTCCCAGATTTCCAAACATTACTACAACGGACATGAACGCTGCAATACGCGCGCGTATGCAAGGAGCAGTGAGCAGTAAGTAGCAGCAGAAGCAGTACAAATGAAAGAGTAGTTTTTATTGGCAACTTGAGATGCGAGACGCAACAACACAAAAGTCATTTAAATACACGCATCAACACACACACACACCCTCAAGCACACAGGCAGCTTAGAAGCCCGCACGTGAATTGCTGAGGCAGTGAGCAGCGTGCGCCTGGCCGCACTGAAGACCAATATCAACACAAGCAGCAACAATAACAACAGCAACAACACTGCTGTGTTTGTGGAATGCGCTATTTTTACTGCCTCCGTGTCTGTCGACCGAGTGAATGTAAACGTCATATGTGTCATATACACATTATTAGTAAGTATATGGTACATGTGCATAAAAGGCACGAACGACCACTGAGCACGCCACTGCTAAGTCACATAATGCACCAGAGGGGTGGCTGTCTGCAGGCGCACACACACTCACCGCACTGTGAGGCACTCGTCGTGGAGGCCTGCGTAAATGCGTTACTAAGTGCGTAGCAATATTTCACACAAAGCTTCTGAGGCGCTGTCGAAGCCCCCGCAAAGCGCTTGAGACTATTAACACAGCTGCTGTCGGCCGTCTACACTTCGGACATGTCGAACAAATGTACTTATGTGTTGTTGTTGTAGTTGTACTTATTGCTTGTAGTACTTGTATTGTTTAAATTTATTTTATGCCACCGGAACAAGACAGACTAGCACTTGCCTTGTGCGATCCGGTATTTGCATTTCCATTTCCATAAAACCTTAAGGGGCGAGCTTTGATTGGCGTTATTTCAAAGAAATCCCTCGACGTCTGCAGCCTAACTCCTTGCATCAGCGTTGCATTCTGTGCAACATGGCAACTTCAAGAACATCAGCTCACTCACTTGTGCTTAGCTTGCTGGCTTTTGTCAAGCGTGAACTTATCTAACTGTTTATTCTCATGCGCTCAAATTAACATATACATACATAACTACTTGCAAATAAATAAGCTTAGCAAATGTTTGTTTCCGGCAAAAAGAAACAACAACAAGTAGTTGTGTTTTTATTGTTGGTTGAGTGTAATGGTCAAAGTAATCTTGTAAAAGTGCTAAAATTTTTTAATAATTACTTATGGAACACTATGAGCAAAAAATAGTAAGACTTTGTTCACAATTTTAAAATTCTTAATTTGTTCTTCAAATTCTATGTCGGTCTCCTCAACGTAGTCCCCCTTGGCCCCAATACACTTGGGCCAACGTTTTTTCCAATCCTTGAAACAGTTGTTAAAGTCAATTTCCGGAAAAGCTTTCAATGCGCGTAGCGATTCACGTTTAATGTTTTCAATTGACTCAAAGCGGTTTCTCCGGAGCGGTCGTTTGAGTTTGCTGAATAGCTGAGGGTCACACGGAGCTAAATCAGGTGCATTTGGTGGTTTCGGCACGATATTGGTTGAAAATTTGGCGAAAATTCAAGTTCACGAAGAATCAATGAAGTATGCAACGGTGATTTATCGTTGTGTAAAAAGCAAAAGTTCTCGGCCTATAATTTCGGCTTTTTTTACGAATAGATTCGTGCAAACGACGCTTAACACTCAAATAGGATTCCTTCTTGACAACTTGCTCGGAAGGAAGTAGGAGTGCGTAACATCTAGATAACCGAAGAAAACTGTCAACATAACCTTGATTTTTGGCTTACTCTGATATGTTTTTTGGCTTCGGCTCACCTGTGACACGAGTTTGAAAACGACTGTGGTTTAGCAAACAATATAGAACTTTTAAACGTTCTCTTATTATAGATTATAAAAGCTTTAACCTTCAAAGGTGCATTTATTCTAACAAGTATCTGAAAAGGTATCCGAATCCAACGGAAAACCTTTTGTTAGCTCTTTCTAGCCTTGTTTGATATAAAAACCGTCAAGTCGAATAAAGAAAAATATGTTTTATGAAGATTTTTATATTAATTTTGATCGGTCAGTTTGTAGGATTTCCGAAGTTTTCGGCTGGGTGTTTCAAACTTAATAGCAAACATAATATATCGTATTCTAGGTCATTGATATATGTATCTTCCATCTAAACGCAAATAATTGAATTAAATTGGATTCAATACGTTTTCACAGCTTTTAAGTTGGTTTCCAATTAATTGATGTACAAAAATTGTTTGACAACTTAAAAGAAAAGTCCGATGTTATACCCAAATATCTGCATATATGTATGTAGACACCATATACGCCCATCCAAGTAACTACTGCACTAACACAAACTGAAATTGCATCTTCCTTCTTTAATATTCAGCCATGTACATATGTATGTGAATGTACATATATGTGCATGTGTGTGTGTTGGCATGACAATTTCCAAAATGGATGCTGCACCGTTTGTGGATGCGATGTCATTCGAAAGACTGCTGCTCGTTAAGGATATTACTCAATGGTCTCACAGTTAAAGAAGAGAGTCATATGCTCAGCGCTGCGTTCGGTGCTCGGATGTTATGCCATCGAATTTAGGTCACACGACTCACACAATAACAAAAGTCGAGAAAACTGATGTCAACAATATAAATATATACATATATATGTGTAAGTGAGAGCATGTTAGATACACTATAAAAGCGGATACACACACACACTTACACACATATACGAAGTAACGTGACAGCGCATAGCGGTCCGTGCAGCACGCTTCCGACAAAGTATCCGTGATTTCTAAAGAAGTAGAGAACAAACATTGAAATCCTGGAAAAGGAGACGAGGTTGAAGCTTAGATGGCTGTGTCGAGGCCGCAGTCGCTGCAACAACACACACACATAGACACATAGGTGACGAAGTGTACTGAAACAAAGCCAAGCAACCAGCATTGCAACTTCTGGCGCTAACACGCTTCTCAAACACACACTTGAATTTATGCGAAAGTGCACAATAAAAAGCTTGCTTTTGCAGTGTTAGTGGCAGCATGTGGCATTAAGCCGGTGGCATGGTGCACTACATCGCACAGTGGATGTGGATGTGGCTGAGTGCAGCCGATGCTGTTCGGCGCCTTGGCGAGACATTAACTTGACTAGACTCGAGTGCAGCGTGAGCATGATTTCATTTGAATTTAACGCTGCTCTGTGCGTGTATGTGTGTGTATGTGTGCGACAGAATGCTTGTGCATTTGCATTTGAAGGCAGGGGGTGTGGCTAGGTTGTCACTATCAATGTACCTACATACATACATATATTATATTAGAACAATGAGCGCGCGACAATGGTCGTGAATTTTGGACTATGACACGAGCACTAACGACGTACACTCACACGAACATTATTTTCCTCGCCCGTGTATGTGTGTGTGGTATTTGCAATTGTATAGCAGCATCCTTTGTCGTTTATCATTCAATCATGCATATTTGTCATTCGCTTTTAACTACTTGTACTCTACTAAGCGTTTTGTGGTGCTCAGCAGTTTATATTGACTTTGTTTGGCGCTCAATGCTTTATCAAAGAGTAGAAGGCAATAGAAAATCCTAAGAATTGATGTCAGTAATTTCACTCTGATTTACATAGGATTTGGAATGCTCACACTGTGAGTAAAAAATAGTAAGACTGTTTAATTTGAATTTCGCGCGAAAACCCATTCGTCGAAGTTCCGCGTTTCCGCGAGTTTTACGATGAATGTAATTAATCAACAATTCCAGTTCGATTAAATTTTGTGTTCGGAATCAACCTTCTGGTACCGAAACTTTCAGGTTGTTGGAAAAGCCTCTCGGTGATAATTGTTTGTCGTTTTTGATTAATAAAATTCAAAGAGGGTCGACCACGTCCAGGACGACTATCAACAACAACTGATGATCAAAACAGAGATCTTACTGGTATCGTTGGAATATCGGAAGGATCAATGAAAACCATTTTAAAAGATCATTTGGGCCTCGGAACAGTGAAAGCAGGATTGTTTCCAAAATCACTCAATGTTTTCGAAAAACAGACTTGCATTAAAGTCTGTAAAACAGTGTCATGAAACGTATTATTACTGGCGATTAGTCTTGGATATATGCTTACGACCCGGAAACAGACGATCAATCGGCCGAATATCGTGGCAAAGGTGAGCCAAAGCCGAAAAAACCACGTCAAAGCAGGTTAAAAGTTAATTCCTTATGGCCGAATTCCTTATGGCCGGCTAAACTGTCCACAAGATATACTATTTGTATGCGTCGTTGGCGTTTGAATTATTTATATTCAGGAACACTGCAGCTTTCATCTCCGTTCACAAACAGTGAGCTTTTCCACAGATGAATTGAAGCTTAAACGGAAAATGGGAGGAAAAGTCTTTTGTCGGCTGATCTCCATCAATTCCAGCTTCAGACTACCGGACGACTGTAGCGGTAGGTGTACTACTATGAAGTGTAGGTTCCTTCATGAAAGTATTCATTTCCTCCGATTGTAGTATGGCTAGTAACATTAGTGAAGGGGTGTATATCCTCTTTATCAAAAACGGATCTATGGACCTTCCGAGTATTGGGCAAACGCTGTTAAACAACTAAAACCTGTGCGGCTCTGAGATCTTTCAAACATGGAATGAAGCGTAAGTGGCAAGGGGCCAATTGTTTGCTCTTAGCAAAGTCCATGTAGCCGAAATTGCAGATCTTCTGACTAGACAATGTCCTATAGGCTGCTCGGATTTTTTAATCTCTACTGCCGAGATTTTGTCAGGCAGGCCTTCGGCGTACCTAGTGAAGAACTTGGTGATACATATGTAGAAGTTTGGTCGGATGAATACATACCCAGTGATTGGAACATGACAACTCACTCTGCCCTATCTACAAGAAGGGAGATACCGCAGCCTGCGCTAATTATAGCGGGATAAGTCTTCTTAACATTGCATATAAGGTTATTTCGACAGTATTGTGTGAAAGACAAGCCCATTGTAAATAAACTGATTGGACATTATCTGTGTGGCTTCAGACCTGGCAAATCCAGCATAGAGAAGACTTTCACAATAATCTGATATCCCAAACAACACTAATCAGGCAGACAACAAGAAAACAATATATAAACTATATCAGTAGGATTACTAGGTTTGTTAGTAACAGATTACGGAAGGCAAATCCCGATTTACCCCAACAAATTCGAATACATAATAACACAAGTGTGTGTAAGGACAATGGAAAATGTGACTAAACTCGCGCATTCTCACCACATAAAAAGCAAAAACGCCATAACTTAAATGCCTCATAATAAATCCCTTGTTGTTATATAATGATGATGTTGTTTTATTATTCAATTAAACCGATGTCAACAAAATGTTTTAATTAATTCGTTTAAACGCGATGCAAAGGAGACGACAAAAGAGCCAACGACACAGGCGACTGTGAAGGAGTGCGAAAGCAGCTAAGGCCAAAGGATAACGCTTGAGGGATACACGAGAAAATGAAGCAAAAACAGCATGGGTGCTGCTCAGCAATGACAATGTAACTGTAAGTACAAGTAAGTAGTATCCTTTTAAGGGCGAGGCGCTGCTGCTGGATGGCTGCTGGCTGCTGAGTGTTGCGAGCAAAGCGCGGATTTATGCAATTTGCTTGTGTGTATGTGAGTATGCTGCTGATGGTTACATGTTGCGCTGCAGCTCCACAGCTGGACGGGAGTTGCGCGTCTGTATGTATGGGTGTGTGCGTTTGTGTGGATGTGACCTTGTTTGGTGCTTTGTGGTGCATTACACGTAATTGCGATAATGGGCGAGAAAAGTGTAATTGTGCCGTCGCAAATGCGACTTGGCGGCTGGGATGCAGTGCAGTGGAGTAGTTGTGTTTTGCCAGAGTAACAGTAAACGGAGTGCAAGAGCATAAATGTGCGAGATAAAAAAAATCATGAGTGAGTGATTAGGCTGTATCATCTATATATTTTACGTATTTTCATATTTCACGAACTGACGAAAATTCATTTTTTATTTTAAATATCTTATATTTTTATACACATTTGATGTGTAGAGTTTAATTACAGTCCTGGCAGCCGACAGCGCTTGTGTATGTACATATGTATATCCATAAGCTTCCATGTACTAAATCGATTTACATACCAATATGTACAGTTGGATGTTGGCATATACACATGCTCCAATTAAACTATTTACGTAACTAGCCCACATGACCTGACAGCATTGCATTTGGCACACACACACAACAAAAAGAAACAACTTTGGATGTGAGTTTGGAATAAGCTGTGCGCGTTTAGGCCGATAGCGGGTGAGTGGGAAGAATGCGCGATTACAGTAGCGTGCAAGTAAGTAGTACTGTTGGAAACATTTATCTTGATATCGTAAGAAAACAAGTGAGAACAGTTCACAGAAGCTTGAAAAAACTTTTTGTTTCAAATAATTTTCTACATTTAACTAAAATCTGCCGGTTGTTAAAGAAAATTCAATGTAAAAAAATCGTTTTTATGTCTAAGTGCGTCTAAATAATGGAGAACATAGTTAAAATATTATTTCATTTTTAATATCTCTTCAGCAGGAGGCCCATTAAAGCATGAAAATTAATAAAACGGCAAATAAATGTACCGAATTATTGTGGATGTATTCCATATTTGTATATAACATTATCTACGAAAATTACCTCGAAACTCTTCACAAAAATTTCCGAATTCATTCGAAAAGTAAAATAATAAAATTTCGAATTATTTTAAGAATTTATAATTTCCCTTAAAGATTTCTAAAAGAACACTTATATGTTAAAATCTCATTACTATAATTCCGACACTAGCAGTTCTGAATTATACTCTATTTCCCTTGTAGCTACAACCCGAAACTAATTTTAAAAACAGAAATATCGATGATATAATATTGATATCGATAATATAATATTGATATCGATGTTCACAATGAACGGTCCTTGCGGAGCTATTTTTGTGGGTATGTCTCTTAAAATGTAATGGATCTTCGAACTAAAGATGTACATTAAAAAAACATTAATATTTTGAGTAATCAAATGCATATTCAGTAGCAATTTTTTCACCCTAACTGTAAAAACTCAAACCTCTAAGGATATAATAGTCATGTGCACGAGCTTATTATGTGTGTATATGTATGAATGTATGTACAACATGTGAGTTTTAATTGAAGTAAGATTACATCAAATCAATAACAGCCGCCACCATCAGCAGTAATGCGAGTAAAATTGATGGTGAAACAGTTTTGACTGAAAGCCATTCACACAAGCATAAAGTATATACATATGTATGTATCTTTACGAAGTGTGATAGTTAACCTACGGAAAAATTATCAGTGGTCAAAAAAGTTGTGAATTTAAGTTAAAGTTCTGATAATATAAGAATATTTTATATTTAAAAATGCGACATGATCTGTACATTCGATTTTAGATTACAAAAAATATATATAAGTACTAGGGGATTCGGCCACTCGTTGCCGTGGTATACATATATACATTTTATACTATTATTCATATAATAAACTATTCAATACAATGAAATTTTTTTTTTACGAATAAAGGCGAAAACGTGTTTGTCGGTATCATAATCCAAGGGATTGTACTTGAGGTTTAATTTTGAATATGTTCATACAAATAAATTTCATTGGAAAAAATAACGAATTTAAGGCTGCTTTCTCAATGTCTGTTTACCAGCCTTTCAGTTAATAGAGTTGTCCGCTTAATATGGCGTCCATTTAATAAAGCTTTCACTATATTATTTATTTAGGAATTGTTTTTACTATCCTTCTCTTCTTCTAAATTGGTTCGAAGTGGACACAGTGTGCTAAATTTTACTAAAATCGATTCAGTAGTTTAAGAGTCTATCGCGGACCAACAACATGACACGTACTTTTTATATATAAAGATAAACAAGCAAACAAAAATTTGCTTACAAATTAAAGAAAATCAGATTTATTGTTAACTTCGGCCATAAGACCCTTCACAAATACAAAATAATCTTTACAAAAATGTTGATCTGTCAGCCATATGTTGTATGGCAGCTATATGCCATCTCGAACTGAACAATTTTTTCGCAGATTGCATCATTACCATAAACAATACACCCTGCCGAATTTGGTGAAGATATCTCATCAAATAAAATAGTTTTCCACACAAGCACTTGATTCCGACCGTTCAGTTTGTGTGACAGCTATATGCTACAGTGGTTCGCAGCTATCTCAAAATCTGAGGAAATATGTCCAGTGTATACACAAGATGGACAGACATACGAATATGGCTAAGTCGAGTATATATTTTATGGCGTCTCCGACGTTTCCTTCTGGGTGTTACAAACTTCGTGGTAAACTTATTTACCCCGTTCAGGATATAATAAAAATATGATCCATACGCCAATATTGTTTGGTTGAAAATATTGAGGAAAAAAGCATCAGAATTTTTTTTTTCTAATACAGGCATGTGTTCGTGCTTTTATGACTTCCAATACCCACTTAGCTTAATATTTTTAAGGCTGAATTGTAAGAAAATTTTTCAGAGCAAAATGATGTAATTTACGGCAGCAACTACTTAACAATTTTTCCACAGTCACGTCATCTGAAATTTCGGCAGAAAAATAAAATATTGCATTTGCAATTGATTAATCCGTGTTTGTGTGCGTGTGTCGTGGATTCACTCGAAAAACTGACATGGCACACGTTTTTGCAAAACTATGCCAAAGCAAAGTGAATGGGATTGGATTTTCGTGTTTTCCTAAACACACACGCCGTACACAAATACACACACTCGCGCAGACGAAACCGCCTGAAAAGACTCATCATATTTGAAATTACAAATTGCATGCGCCAATGTGCTTGCAACCACAGCGACGGCGGCGGCGGCAGCGGCAGCGGCAGCAGTTACACAGCAGCCAAATTTTATGTGATTTTGCTCGCGAAAATGGCTTATCAATTCCGCTTTGCTTGCGTCCGCCAGCGCTGCGCCCTACATGAAGCACACAATAAAGCTTCGGAGGAGCACAAAGCAAAAGTAATATTCGATGACGTCGCCGAATGTGAGTGCGTGTGTGCAGCTGCGGTCGACCACTTGTAAAAAGAAATTCTCGAAATAGCGGCGCGCACAAAACCCGCAAATGAATCGAAAAAATTCGAAATATGTACAAAATAACCACTCACTTTGAAATAATTTTTCGATCTTAATTTATATTTTTATTGTATTTTATCTTTTTTCTTTCCAAGATTTTCTATTTTCTTAATTTTCCGCCCTGCCGCAGCAACTTGCCGCTCTTTGTGTGCACTAAATATATACATACATATGTACATATATTACTGTGTGTGTGTGTGTTCCACGGCGTGTCAGGCGAGCGAAAGCATAGGCAGCAGAAGCCAAAATGGCAATAAAAGTGAGCCACTTGATCAAATAGAATGAAACAATTTTTACTTTTAGTGTAAACAAGTCGACGTTTTGTCCATGCGTGTGGGTGTGTATGTTCGTATGAGTGCGTGTGTGTTTGCATCATGCTTGTTGTACAGCATTGTGATTTTTGTGAATTGCTTAGCTGTTGCCCGATGCCATCACTGTTGCCAACACGCTTGCTGGTTGGTGGCATCGTCGCCTTTGCTTGTGCTTACATATATACATATGAATGTATGTACAGCGCTTGGCTGTTTGTTGGCTTTGTTGGATTTTAGTATTTGGCCACACGCCAAAAGTAATGCAAACCGAAGTAAACTTATCGCACAATCGCAACCATATTTCCCCGGGCCGAGAGCGCTGAGACGGAACGCTCCCCATATCAACAGCAGCCGCAACCCCAACAACAACTAGCTAAATTAATATAATATACAATATTATACAAATCGAGTAACATTTAGTAATCCAAGTAGTGTGTATCCATCAGCAGGCAGCGTCAAAACAATCAGGCGTAAAAGGGTGAGTGGATAAGTGGTGTGCGCGCAAATTGTCAACATACTGCAAATTAAGTGGCGGAATAGCCCCTGTAGGGCAGGAAAGAAATTAAAAAAATGGAAACGTCGGAGATCGTATAAAGTATATATGTATGTATATAAATGGTCAGCGTAACGAGCTGAGTCGATTTAGCCATGCCCGTCTGTCCGTATATCTGTACATGAGCGAACTAGTCCTTCAGTTTTTGAGAGATCGATCTGCTTGTATAGAACATTTTTTCATTCGACGAGACCCATATGATAATATTCCTCAATAAATATTTCTAACGAACTTTTTACATTTAATTTTTCGAAGTATTACATCGAGGACAAAAAATGCGATCATGACGAAATTTTGCCGCATAACCCATTTACGTTGCAGTTTATTTATTTGACTGACCAAGATCAATACGTTTTACTCTAAAATCCAATTTATGGATATATTCAACTTTTTTAGGGATACTTACAACTTTTTTTTGATAGGGAAAGCAAACGACCCCATATTTTTTCTCGCTTTTTCGACATTTCTCTTCAGTAAGGTTTGCCATTTCATCATGGAATGATATACAATCCAACAACGAGTCGAAATTATTAAAATTTCCTACCGAAATGCGGAGTCAGTGGCCTCAACCTTAAAAGCGGGTTTTTCAATAAGAGTACTACAAACGTTTTTTTTAATAAAACAAAAACGGTTTAGGATATCAATGAAATTCGTTTTTTTCCTGTGAAAGTACATTCGAGGCCATTATGTATGGAACTCAATTTCTTTTGCATGACCACCACGGGCACGCATGTAGAAGTCCAAACTTTTGTAGCGCTCTTATTGAAAAACACTTTACATATACCGTATCAATTACCAAACAGCTAATATTTAACGAATCGTAAACTCAATAAGTCGTTGGAATGCGGTAATCTGCTTCAGAACTTCCGTTATATTTCGTATGTCGATCCTTTTTCCTTTCATAAAAGATTGCTGAGGTTTAGTTAAGAATTAAAAAATATATTATTACTACATAGATTAAAACCTCTCCAGAATTTTATTATTCTCCAGAAAAGACAAGGATGTCAAAAGAACTATTTTCAGAGTCTTCAAAACCAGCGATGTGCTTGATTTCCTCACGGGGATGCAAGTTCGCAAGCGAGTAGCACCTAAGCTCAAGCGAAAAGTGAATATCTCATATAGTGAAATTGGAAGCAGGTTAGCGTAAAAATAGCCACTCAAAATGTGAACACACAAAACGGCGTTAGGACAATAGCCAAATGAAAATGGGTGAAGAATGTACTAATAATGCGAAATTGTTGCGTAAATGAGGAAAACAATCAGGGGAAATAAATTGAATCGAATCAATCAAAATAATAGAGAGATTTGAGCGATGTTCCCTCAAGGCAACCTTTGCGAATACATTCATTAGTAAACCCACATATACATATATTCACATACGATAAAGATCATCGAAATTGCCAGGTTACTTAGTCAGCGAAAGCGTCGCCACGAGATGGATTTGCGACACAGGTGAGCGTGACAGCTAATCAAAGCGTACGGTTGGTGCCTAGTAAGAGAATGTCATCAAATGGTCACGCTACTAACACCAGACACAGTGATGGCCAAACGAGTGTCTCACTTTCTGCCCCATACCATTAATTATACACGGTTGTGTGCATAAATTCATACTAAACAAATTATGAATCATAGAATGGCAGCAAATATTTATTTGGCTTAGTTAATTGCCTAGAAAAGAAGATGTTTCAAAACTTACTCACTACTAAGGGCACAGGTGCGTATGATGAACATTACAAGTAGACATTTACTCAACATTGTCGCATGAGGTCTTATAGAGGAGCAGAGCTATTGATTAAGAAATCTAATAAAGAAGAACGGGACAATATTTCGGATTTATACTAGCTATCTGTATTTTTGTGTTCAGAGAACAAGTTCCTCAGTTTTTTTGCTCCAGAAGTGTCACATTTTTCGACACCACCAATATTGGCACTATAGGATATAGCTGCCAAGCCTTTGTACGAAAAACTTTTTTATATGACACGATATCTTCAAGAAGCTTGCCTCAGATTACTGTCCAAGGCAGTGCTACAGTCTCCGAAAAAATTCTTCAGATCGGATAATTATAGCATATAGCTGCCATACAACTGACCGATCAAATTCATGATAAAGATATTTTAATACTCTTTATGCTAGAGAATTTTAACTCCGGTTCAACGGAAGTCTTTTAGTTTTTTACTGTTTTCTATGAAGTAAAATTACATTCTCTTTAAATATTTCGAATCCAAATTCTTTATCTTGTCGCTACTGTATACTGCAATTTTTTGCCTTAGTCCTCCAACTATTTTGGGAGCCACCATAGTATATTAACATGTATTATATTTCCATTATTCCAATTTTAATTTTTCTACCCTGGAAGCTTCAGAGGCATATAATCTATTAAGACTCACGCGATCACACTGATCACGATCAACTCAACGATCATTCGATTTTTTTATTTTGCTGTGCTCATTTGTTATGATTAAGACTAAATAGATGTTTGTAAATTTTTCGTCTGCACGAACATTTGAGGTACGAATAACTCGAAGAATATGGAGCTAATAAAATGCGATATCGTGGGATGGCGTTAAATATTTTGATTTTTATGTGTTTTATTTTGACGGCGTTCATCAACATATTCATATCATTCTTCGTGTGTGTACGTGTGTTCTATACAAATGTGTGTGGTATATTTATCGGCAGTTCATTGGCTTCAACAGGGTTGCAACAAATTGAATGTATGAAATATTTTTCGATAAAAGTAATTGAAAACGCTAAATAACAAGCGACAAGCAGATCATCTTCATAAGAAGTTATTTCGCAGCTGATATACAAGATCTGTCGCAAAAGAAACAGAACGTTTTAAATATAACTGTTTCTGGTGGCGCCACCTATTGGTGGGTATATGAAATAAAAAGTTTGATCTCTTGTTGACATTTCGTAAAAATTTTAAGACAAATGGATAACTATAATCAATGTTATCGGTCAAAAAGTGACAGCAGCTTTTGGTCACCGGTCGTAAAATGCATTTTGAACAAAGAGCAAATATTAAATTTTGTTTTAAACTTGGGAAAACATTTACTGAAACATTTCAAATGATGAAAAAAGTTTATGGTGATCAGTGCCTATCCCGTAGTAATGTGCACGAGTGGTTTAAGCGATTCCAAGAAGGTCGTGAGGACCTCTGTGACGATCAGAAGTCGGGCCAGCCAAAATCAGTGATTACCCAAAACAATATTGAAAAAGTGCAGGAATTTATTAAGGATGAGCCGAAAGTTCGTCCCACCTGGCCAAACGATTAATGCTGTGTTTTACTTTGGCGTTATGAAGCGTCTTTTGTCACGCATTCGTCGTGCTCGACCACAATACCGTGAGGCAGGGTCCTTTCGCCTGTTGCACGATAATGCGCCGTGTCATCGGTCGACGCTTGTCACTGATTTTTTGACAAAAAACTCCATATTAACCATTAATCACTCACCCTACTCACCTGATCTGGCACCCTGTGATTTTTACTTCATTTGCCCATGAAAGGAAATGGTTTCAGGACATTTAAGCTATCCAAAAGGCAACGACCGATATTCTCAAGAGCCGGGCTAAACGCTGTATCGAAGCACAAGGAAACTACTTTGAATAAACAATATTACTTTTGAAAAATACTAATTTTTTGTTGTTTTTTAACAGTCCTGTTTTTTTTGCGACAGACCTTCTATATCTGTAAGGGGTTTTCAGACATACATACATAATATACACCTTCTGCTGACTTTTGCTTCGCGGTGTACGCAGGAAAAAATTTCAGAGGGGTTTTCTGTTTAAATTTCAGTCTACGAAGAGTCGAAAACGATCTTTCCCTGGGAGAAGTAGAGTTGCTGCGATCTGTAGATATTAAAGCACTGTTAAGTCGAAATTTGGTCACAAATATTTAGGGTCTCAATGAGTGTTTTTGGTTCTTTACCATCTAATAACCTCGAGCAGAATCGGAAATCGCTAGAAGTTTTACTTGAGCACCTAGAATACTTAACATTTATTCTTTACAATGTCGAAGGATGTTTGAAACCCTTAAACCGCCCTCTATGAACTCCCCTGATTTTGGTACGAGAATTAGTACACCATATTTTGTAAATTTTCTTCCTCCATCGACTGGGCTCTCTAGCTACCCAGTTTACAAATATTTGATTTAAAAGATAATATTTTTTCTCATTAAACTACTCAAACTTCTTACTTAACATGCTCTATTACAACATACTCGATTTGCGAGTCTATCAAATTATGTTTGACATACTATTTCCGCCTTTCTTGCTATAATTTTTCAGTTTCTGAAAATCAATTTTGGAATTCGTTCGAAAAAATAATTTGTCTTCATTTTCATTTTTTTTTTAATTTCTCGCGGAATTGATTTAAAGACTACTATTTGGCAAAACAATAGCAAGAACAAACGAGCAAAATGGTTGGCGTAATATGTTCGGCAATACCACCGGTGGATGCTGCTTCCAGGTTATCCTTTATCAAACCCAATAAACCCTATAGTTCCTGCACACTAATCGGCAATTGGTACAATGACCGCATAAACAACGAAGTAAAGAAATATAATCCAATCAACACTTCACCCAACCCCACAGAACCGAGATCGACCGATCAGTCCAGTTATCAGGTACACTACGCTCATCCAAAAGAAATATCTCGCCCAGACGCACCCACTTTTGAGCAGCAAAGGGCGCGCTATAAGATTAATGTGCACAAAGGCAAGGATAGTAGTGTGTTGATAATGGACTCGGAAAAATATTTGTCCAATTACACCACGCTGAATGATATCAAGTACAGACTGCAGCCGCCGCAAGACAATTGGTCCATGATCACAGATCGGCCGGTGAAGGTGCTGCCGAAAGAGAATTTGCTGCAAAGTTATGGTAATGAGACCAACTTCGGCTTGCGCCATTGGTTAAGACAAATACGAAATCAAGCCAAATTGTATCGCTCGGATGACACGACTTATGCGGATGAATTTCGGCATCCAAAACAACCGAAAAGAAAGGATGTGCGCTATTGCAAATGAACTGAGTCACGGTGTGATATTAATCTATGGGCGTGGATTGTTAGTGTGAAAGTGCTAAAGTTATTGTTTACAACGAAAATTAATCAAAAATTATAAAAATCTACGAACAAGATTGAAACCACAAAAAATTATAAAACATAAAATTTTTATGAAAAAATTAAACAAAATTCAAATAAATAAAAATTACAAAATTTATAAAAATCAACGAAAAATAACAATAAATTATCAAAAATTTTACATTAAAGAAAAATTTACAAAAAATATTAAATTGAAAATTGGCATTCAAAACAAAAGAAAAAAAAATTGGGTCGGCATATAATAATAACAATTTCATCTAAACCAAAAATATTTAGGAAGTGTGGTTATAAGGCAAGAATGTTTAATATATAAGTCAATAATGTGTAAAGAAATATATTTGTTTGTAGAACGCTTTGTAGACTTGTACATTAACTGTTTCTGCTTTTTAAACTAAATAAATCTGCACTTTTTTCCAAATGTTTTTTGTTACTTTATTTAAGGGAGAGGCCTCAAAAAATAGATTTTTTTGAAGATTTTTTTGGAAGGGAAAGAAATAAGTGATTAAAGCGAAATTTCTAAGGTTTATAGTTATATATTTAAACATCATTCAAACATTTTTTGGATACGAAATCTTTGATATTCTGCCTTTGGGAAGCAATTGCCCGATGCCTCTCGCAAGTGCTTTTGTCGGACGGCGGGCAGGATGCAGGTCGCAATTTCTATCGGAAACAAAAAATTCAAAGAGATTCATATTTTTTAATAATTTATCTTCTAGTTAAACTAAAATAATTCCAAAAAAAGTGTAAAATTTTAAAAATTGAAACAGAAGTGGTTTTTGACCAAAAAAATTTTACTTTATGAATAGGAGTGATATGATTTTGACAGCTTGAGCCGGCCTTGTTTACGGATTTGAGTAAAATTTTGTCAGTGTGCTTAGTAAGGTTTGCTATTTCAATATGTTACGTTTCACTTTGGTAAAAGGCTTGAAAGTTGTATAAGATTATTACGCAAATTCAAGTTCTCTCTTGGTTACTAAAATAGCTCTTCGCGCAAACGATAGGGCCCATTTCGGGCTTCATGGCTTCGTCGACAAACACGTCGTCACATCGTTCTTGTTGGTGGACCATATATAAATGGTTAGGTACACGAGACGAGTTGAAATCCGGGTCACTGTTCTTCCGTCCGTCTGTCCGTGCAAGCGATAACTTAAGAAAAATTGGATGATACTACGTACACATATTCCTTGACACCTAAGGGAGGTTGGCGATTAAGATACAAAACTGTAATTTGGTGCTGGAGACCACAGTAGCAAGGAACACTTGGGACTAAAAATTGTTTAAAAGTGGACATGGCCGCTCCCCTAAATAATTTAATATAAGTACAATTGACAGTCAGCCGAGCGGACTTTTAGGATTATAATGAGACTAAAGGCAAATTTTATAAAACAAATAAATAGTTTTCTGTGCTGTCAAGGATTCACGTTGAAAAAATGCATAAGAATGTGACATTTTCATCGGCCGGATTATATTATGTTTTAGAACTGAAAGTTGTTATAAAACAGTGGTCGGCATTTCTTAGCACAATTGTGCAAACTAACTTCACACGTACGCTTTCGCTCTATCGTTCAGTCGTTGTCGAGCCAGCAACGAATTAACATCACGCAAGACTATAGCGCAAAACCAAATATGCCCTGCAAGAAATATTTTATGATTCTAAATGCCTTTGGTGCCATGCAATGGCTTTTATGTTCCAAGTCTTTTAAATATAATAGGGAATATATCCTTAAAAGACATTTTGTTAATTTTCATTATACTATTAATTATTTAGATTAGATGCTTAATTTTCATTTCAATTTCTCACTGGGCTACTTTGTTTTCGTGCTCACCAACACAGTGACAGATCCTCTCATGCCAACCACTGTTATAAAAAAATAATGCTTTGTAATCCCAATTGATCCTCGCACAACTAAAGTAAGTTCCGAAACATCTTGAATACTCTATTTTGCTTGAATTTAATTATAACAGTAAAAATATATTATCGACTTACCAATATTATGGCCGCTTGAAGACGATAGTTGCTTACTTGATTTCGAATATTTTTCACTAATAATTATGTTTGGTTTCAAGCATGAAACACTACCAATAGTAATTCACAAACAGCGCATTAATATTGCGCTATAAACACGCTTAAGTACGTGAAATGGAAGAATTCGCAGCGAGTTCAGCTGAAAATAGAGCAGAAGGCGCCAAAATATATAAATTTATATTTGAATTAAAAAGGTTCTGTCAACGTTTGCTCTACTCACCTGAGCTATGCGGATGTTTCCAAGCCTCGCGCCAATGCGTCGCCTCCCTTAATGTCTTACTTTTCGGCAGCACGCGAACCCCGGCGTTGCAGGCGAGAAGCACAAGGCATTGGTGCAAATGATAGCATTGTCGTAATCCTCTTTTCTGGCGTAATACGCGAAGTTTGGAGCAAAGAATGCACGCAAGGCGAAGGTGACAAATTGGCGTGCGAAGAGGAAAACGCTTGTAAAGTCATTATTTAGTGTTTGGCGCTAACTTTAAAGATATATGTATGTATATTTACACATACATATATACAAATGCACATACATATGCAATTAATTTTCTTGCATTCACTCTCTTCCCTTGCGTTTCTTTCGTAGACGTTTCAGTTTAACACTTATACTCTACTCCCGACTTTGACTAGATGCAATTTAGCTTTTTAGCTTGCACTCTGTAACGAAAAAAATAAATAATATATATTTTAGTGCCTTTTAATGGCTTTTCCAATTCATGGCATTTAGAAATGTTGTTTTTAGTATTGCATTAGCTGGCTGCATCATATAAAGCGAGTCACTGTGAAATGGACACTAAGCTCGTTGTCTTTGCTCGTTATTGCAGCGCTGCTAACATTTCTGCTTTGCATTGCTTTTATTTGCATATTTATGTGTGTCGTGTAGTAATATTATTGCCTTTTAGCCTGCGATGTGTTTAGCCATTAATGGGTGCATTGACAAGGCGCGTGCAGCGCCGCTGAAGGTCGACGCGCAATCATCCATCCGCTCGCTCGCTCACTTATGGTACTCACTCGGTATTTTATACGTAGAAACATACATATAGCCTGGCTTTGAAATGCATATAAAGAGCAAATATGCAAATGCAGTTACCCAACGCGCTCTTCAATAAATGCTTTTGCCTTTAAGTGATTCAGAAGCAAGTACCAAGAAACATGAAATATTAAGTAGAAAAGTCATTCAGTAAGGATATACATATGTATGATCGATTGTAGCTGTAGTAACGGCTTATTAGCCGCTTCCCACGAAGTGCTATACATTTTGTATCAATAATTTTAAAGATGGTTATTCACTGCTTATGGAATTTTTCGAAAGTCGGTAGATTTATTTATCGATAAAATTACTGGCAGATTATTCACCTCTTTCGAAATTTAATGGGTCGGTTTTTGTATTTGTTATCCATTGATTACTTCTAGAGCTTTGGAAAATTTTAGGAATGTGTTTGAATATTCTTTATTTATTATACATTATTGTTTTATCGATAACTTTTATAGCCGGTTGCTATATATTTCTGGTATATTTGGAAATTATACAAATGCGTTTGATTATCGTTAATTTTTTTTACTCCTGGTATTTTCGGAAATTCCAGGAATGTTTTTGATTATTTTTTTATTTACCGATACTTTGATATTTTTTGGAATTCGATAAACGTGCTTGACGATTTGTTATTGATTACCTTGAGTTGCTAACTATTTTGTCTGATATTGTTCTGATATTTTTCGAAATTCGATAAACTTATCAGTAGCCAAAGTGGTATTTTGTTCGAGATCTCCTCCGACATCAATAAATTTTTGTCATCATACTTATTTAAGGTTAAAATTTTACATAAAATATTTAACAAAAAATATTGACTACGGTTGCTGATCGTGGTTTGACGTTAAAGCATTTTGAACTTTTTTTATATAATGAAGTAGAAGATGAAAAACTAAATTTGGTAGCATTGATGATAACGGTTAAGCAATTTAACTTCATACTCTTTTGTATAGAATTCAATTCGTTAGCAGTGCTTTTGCTTTTACAAGTAAAGCTTTAGAAGCAAGGATGAAACAGAGAATGGCGAATCGAAGACAGCTATAGACATACAATTTTTATATTTCTTCATACTCTCAGCGCTAACTGGGTAGCCAAGCTAACTTCCTATCAGTTTGTACCCAACAATGGCATTGACAAACGGCACCAACACCAACCAGTATTTCCCTCACCATGAATTCGTACAGTTTACTGCATTTACTCGTAATCATTCAAGTGGCAAGGTCTAACCAGTGATGGCGGAAGACGTATACTAGTCCTTGCCTCTTCCACGAAGGATTCACTTTGCATATTGTCTACGCAAATATAAAACTATCGGTATTTAACGCCTGATGCGATAAAGGTTGGAAATGTATACGCTGGGACATGCCGATATATGGGTGCATGTGTAACGGTATTGTAGTATATGGTAGGTACTTTTAATTACTTTGAACGGCATTAATTGTGAGGCGTGAAAATGCGTCTAGCAAGTGGCTAATATAGTACATACACACCTGAATACACTCGTACTTTTTGTGCTTCGTTTCCGATATCTTGATTTAACACCAATAATGAAAACGGGGTTGTGGACAAGTGAAACACTTGTAAACATATAGTAATAATAATAAATGCCATCTCTTTAATATTGAATTTCACTTTTTGATATTTGTAAGTATTTAACATTGACTGAAAGTTAACGGGCCGTTCATATTTTAAAAATTATTTCATAATTAGTTTGGGTAATTTTTGTTGAAGTTATAATTATTGACCCAATTTTAAAGTCAATTTAGAGCTTTTCTCTGGGGTTGAGGTCAACACACGATGCTGGTTAGTGCCAGAACTTAACTGCGTTAACTCTGAACTACTTCTCCGCAGATTTTTTTGAAACGTTGGAAAATATTTACCTGTTTATGCCATCTCTTTATCTTCTGCCTACTTCAAATGTCATGAAGCTAAATTATATAAAAAGCTAAGTCATGAAACGTGTAACACGTTTTTTTTTTTCAAATGTTTAGTGCTCAATGGGTGTTGCACAAATTTTATAGATTTTGCTTTGTGCAAAATAAATTTAACTTGGGCTTGTCTGATTAGGAAAAGATTCGGTGCATGTTATTTGTAAAGTTTTGATTTCTTATTAAAATTTTTGGCGAACATTTTTGCACTCATTGTCCACTTATGAATTTCAAAAAAATGTCTCGTAGGATTACAAGAATTTTGAGAATAACTTCGATTTTTTAAATTATTCTTAAGAGTTAATGTCTTCACAATATACGACATTTTTCGGAAAAAAATACTTAAAAACCCAAATTTTGACTAGTCCTTTGATTATTAGTTGTATTTATTTATTATAACGAAAAGTAGTGTTAAATGAAAAGTTTGGTTTTTTAACATTATTACAAGAGAGCATGTGGCGATTGTGGGCATATTTTACTTCATTTTAATTTTTATTCTATTTTATGCATGTGGCTAACAAGGAGTACGACAGAAGTTTGCCTGGGATCATCAAATGATCTCACATTTAAAATTATGACTAACTTTAGGTATACAGTAGCGTGCAAATAATTACAACTTTGAAATTTACAATTATAAACGATTGTTTTGTATTACTGAATTTGAAAAAATCAGTTTCCCAGTTTCGGGGTTAAAAGGGGTATGTAAGGATAGAGAAGATTCCCCAGATTAAAAAAAAATATATATACATATATGTACATATCGTCACCTAAAATGCAAAATAATGTATCATCAAAAAATTCGAAATTGAGTATCTTAGTTATTACGATTCACTACCTCAAATTACATATGTATGTCCAACATTTTCAGGTTCTCTGCTTAAATATAAATCAGTTTTAACCAATATTAAAATTTTTTTTAACTCTTGTTCCATTTTATTTCGTGTTTCATTCACGCCACTGTTAATTTTCGAAAATGTTGTTACGTTATTTTGCATTTTAGGTGACGATATGTACATCTTTATGGTTGCCACTGACATACGGTATTTGAGATATTTGCATTTAAAGTTAAAAAATTTAACTAATTAAGGTGAGTGGTTTTTAATGAATTTTACACTTATATTATTAACTTTTATAATCACTAAAACTTCACTAATTCGTTTCTATCTATTTATATTATATTACATAGTGTAAAATCATCTTTTATTCAATATTTACCTTTTGTTGAATTTTTTTGGTTCACACACTAGCAAAAGATTTATATTCTAACAAATAACCAGTGTTACCTTGTCTATAAATTTTTAAAAGGAACCAAAGAAATACAGAAAACAAATAATATCCCAGTGGCAGGAAACAAAAACACACTATTAGTTGTACTCGCACATTTTCTCGTGCCTCTAAAAATAACCCTGATCGGACCGATACCGAGACGTCTTCAGTTTTTTTCGCCTTGATCTCCGCTATTCGTGCGTACCCCTTTTAACCCGAAATCGGGAGATGCTATTCTATATCTCACCCCTGAAATGTATTTTTGTTATATTTTCATTTACTTTTTCATGCAATTTGTAATTTTTTGTGTGTATGAATATTTAAACCAAATCTTTTTCTACTATAACAACTAATAAGCCATTTAGTAAATTTATTATCTACACTATTTTTTTCGTCAGTGTATGTTTTGAGCAGTATTTCGGGACAATATACGGCACGATTTCGATTACTTTGGCGGAGGGGTAAAAAACCGAATTTCCGTATAAATGGGGTATGTGCGGATAGGGGAGCTTCTCCAGAGAAGAAATATCCAAAAATAATATAAAAATAACTTTTAGTTTTTATAATATTCACGATTAAAAGTTCAAAAATTTGCACTAATAACACATGGCATTTCTCTATGTCTCACTAATTTTTTTCACTTTTTCACTCCGTATATTTTAAATATACACTCTAAACATTGAAATAAGTTCACATTTCACTTTAATTTTGGTATATTTTACCTAAATTTATTAATTTAAAAATCACTTAGCACACTCATCGTTGAAAAGGTTAGATTGTTTACAATTATGAGGAAAACAAGCCTTGCCACATCTTAAACAGCAAATATGTAGGATTTTTAACAATTTTTCTTTGTGTGCTTTTTCGCGTGATTCTTTTTTCATTATTAACTATACAAAAAATTCTCTTCATATGTATACATATGTGTAATATGTGATTTGTGTGACTGAAGTACTTTCGCTTAGTACTCCTATCTGCGATAAAATAAAAAAAAATATATTTAGTTTCGTTATAAAGTGGTTATATTTTTTGGTTATCTTGCACTGATATTGAAACATAATTTGAGGTTTCGTTATAAAATGGTTAAATTTTGGTTATTATATCTGTCAGCGCTTTCCATTTATTTTTGATAATACGTTTTTTTGTATATTAGGTGACAATATATATAATATTATATAATATTACTTATTTGTTTATTAAATTAAATAAAGAACATATCCACATGAATGGGTAGAGGAATTTTTGGGGAAAAAAGGCATTTCAGCGAATTTCCTTATTATCACATGGCAGCGCTCCATTCCGTCGTAATTTTTAGCACTCACATGATGTTCACTACGAGTGTAAAATGTAATTTTTAAAATAAAGATTTCTTCGGTAAAATGACTGTTAAAAGTGTAAAATGTGGATTTATTTTAAAGTTTATAGTTTAATTTAATTAATTTGAAATGAAAAATGTGAGTAAAGTGTGTTTAATGTGGTAAAATAGCTTGTTGAAATGTTCCAATTTTTGGGAATTTTTGAACTTTAAGGCCGAATATCTCGTAAACTAAGCGTTTGCGGTACCTATGACCCTATATATTTTTTAATCAGGAGGACTTCCTCTTTCCAACGGTACCTTCAAATTGAGGCGCCAAAGAAATCGGAATTGTGCCCAATATACAACACTTTTCGCACAACTATGCTTTAATACCGTACATCACTGTATTAACCACATATTTTTTTTGTTTTACTCATTTTCAATACAAATGCTACTCAAAGCTTTAGAAAAACAACGAAAACACTAGCAAAGAAAAGCAAACAAACAAATTATTTAATATCAAGGCATTGCTTTAAATAGGTGTAGGTGCAGTCATAAATGCTTTCCCGCTACCAATGTTTGATAATGTTGCGCCACAATATTTACGAACATATTTTTGATAAATTGTGATAAGAAACGATTTCCCAACAACATTTGATGGAATAGTAAATAAATGTTTTCTTTTATATTTTTGTTTTGTGTTTTTCACCAAACTCACTTTTTTGTTTTTGTAAATTGTAAGTGCTGTCGCAGTTGGCGCAGCCGCCACCACCGGAACAACAACGAAAATCAGCTGCTTCACCGCGCTGCCACAGTTCCTCCTTCACGTCTTTGCCTACTCGACGCTACTGCACTGCCAGCGTCGTTGCTTTACCATTGTCTATCGCTCAACTTTTGATATTTCTTTCACTGTTCTAACTAGATACAAATTTTGCTCAAAATAAGCCGTGAAGTCGGTGGCTTAATAGATATTTGGACATATTTTCCGCAACCAATTTCACAATTTGCAACAATTTTTATTTCACTTCAACATATCGTTTCTATTCATTTAAGCACTTAATGCAACTTTGCTGCCAAATATTTCACTATACACTGCTGCCCAATGCACTACACTCATCTTTTTTCGTTAAGCTTTTCGTTGCTGCTGTTGTTTTAGGAAATCTTTTCACAACCTTTTGTAGTTTGCATATTTTCGACGTAAAATGGAGAAACTTCAGAACATTTGCCGTTTACACCGGTATTTCTTTTCTTAGAGGTTGGACAAAGTTTTCGCAACTTTGCAATGTTTCTTTGTATTTATTTTTACAAATTAGCACAAAAATTACGCTATTTTCACTATTAGCTCCGCAAGAACCGAAAAGTGATTTTGCACTGCAAAACTAGAATGGAACAAAATCTACACAAAGAATGAAGGAGAAGTGCAAAAGTACGAAAGGGAGAATTTCGACAGCAAACGGAGAACAGAGAACGTATATTTATAGAGAAGGCCCAACAACGGACAAGCGTGTGCACTGTCAAAAGCTAACAAAATGCGATGAGTGAATTTCACCACAGCTGGCTCAGAAGGAGAAATTTTAACAGTGGCGCGTGAATAGAGCTGAGCATTCAATGAAAATTACGCTCAGAAATATACATTGCTATTACAGAAGTATGTTGGCCTTTTGCATATAATTTTATACGTTCACATGCAATCATATTAATTGATATGATTATCATTTTGTGTATTTTTAGGAATACATAAATATACATTCTCTGGTACGAAAGGGAGAATTTCGACAGCAAACGGAGAATGTCAAATACATACATATTTACATATATTTGACGTTCTCTGGGCTCACTGTCAGCGGCTATCGGTCGGCAGATGGCGCTGTTAATACAGTGGATGTGCTGTGTTAAGTAGTTCCGAACTTGTCTAAAGTACTCGAGCGACCTCTAGTGGCATTTTCTCGTTGTTCTTATATTAGCGCAGGTGCGGTTCAGAAATTGAAAAGAATGGTTAACAGGCGGTATATTATTGAATTTAGTTGAAGTTCCTCCTGTACTGAAGTGAAATGAGTGTTTTGCAGCTCGCCCATCGTTCGTGTACATTGGTTCTTGAGTCAATAAATATCAATTGTATTCAATTATTGTACTTATTTTCAACGTATGGTTGCGTTCCTTTTTTGTTTTTTTTGTTGTTTTATTCGGTAGGCTTTTGTTTCTGAGTGCTACTCTGACATGAGGAGTCATAGCGTAATTGAGAGCGACTCAAAATCCTTTTTAGTCTCGGATTATATGTATAAGTATAATCAATCAAATTTAGCTGGTAAGAGATTTCCTATCCTTTAAAACATTCTCGATGCCTATATAACAATAACTTCATTCTTAGCGATAGTCAAGCGGCATGCACCCCCCCGCTGAAATCAACAATGGAACTGAAGTGCTTAACTGGGCTGCCACTTAAAATAGCATCTTACTGGCATGGATCCCTTGGGAAGATGAATCAATAGAAATGAGTTAGTTGATTTCCTTGCGAAAAAGACAAGAATCGTCACTGGCAATAAGCGCCTGGTCCTCGACAGTCGAGACTGTTTCTATGAGAGTTCGACACCAAATGGAATAAAAAACTAATCGTTCTCCCCAGAAACAAATTAAAGCAGCGTGAGAGATTTTGTATTTTTTAAAATGTCATATTATCATGAAATTTCCTAATCAACAAGTATATAAGTATATGGTAATTCTACATACAATGACTGAATCGGTGTTTGATCCGATCAAAACTCGGATATTGGCAGGCCCGTTTTTGACAAAAATTTGGCGTAAAATTCAAATACTTTAAACGTCGCCATTTGGTCAAGTTTTGATCATAGGTCATTGTACGTGTAATAATTTCAAGTTTAAGGAGACTTTTGTTTTTGGTTCATCACTTTTTTTAGCTCTTAAATAAGAATAATTATTTATCAAATATTTGAAAACAATCGGCAGGGTAGTTTTCGTTTTAATCTCAAAAATCGACGTTTTTTAGGCTGTTATGCAGTGGCCCCTTAATCGTGTCAAAATGGCATTCTCGCATTTTCCTTTTGGGCCTGTAAATAGCACGACACCAAATCAGGCGAATACGGTGTTGACTGAACGACATGAGTCGAGTTTTTTTGAAACAAAAAAATCGTGAAGAACCAATGCAGTATGGCTATATTATAGTGTTGAAAGAACCAAGACTTGATACAGAGATAGTCAAAATTATTGACACATTGCGAATTATCATTATTTCCTGAATTTGATTTGCTTCTAAGCAGCATAAAGGAATTGACGACTGAAAGTCGCTCAGAGATTGTTACCAAGTTGAAAAGTGGCGTTTCAGCTTCGGAATTCGTAAATTGCTGCTAAAATTCGAGGAAAACGGATTACAATTAAGTTAAAAAACAAAACATTTGATCAATCACGACACCACACTATTTAGGAGAACTGTGAAAACATTTCAATAAGATCGTTCATTAGTTTCTGGTAAATACGGTCCACCCACTTTTAAAACGATACTTCGAGAAAAACACAATCCAAGACTGAAACAGCTGACCGGGCCAGGCTGACGGGTCGCTCTCCCAAGAAGCAAGATGCAGATCAGCCGCTAAACAGATTCTAAAGTGGCACGGTGATGTATGTCTTTTTACTGCTTTGTCCGGATATATCACAATTTTATACTACTACACCTTTGTATCCGGCAATCGGCCTTTCCCTACTGTCGACAGGATTTTACAACACGACAACGCTCCTTATCATAAAGGATGGTTACCTACGAAACTTTGAAATGAAAGAAATCAAGTTGTATTTCCATGGCCTCCCCAGAGCCCCGACCTTAACATTATTGAAAATGTTTGGGCCCCGTTCAGGGGAAAACTGATAAGGAACGAAAACGTAATGACACAATTACTGAAATATTCGAAATTTGGTCAAAATTGTCAGCGAAAGGCGATGTAAGCAATTACTAATTCACATCCTTATTACAGTGAGTTAGGCTAATAAGGCTAAATATTATACAAAATTTGAAAATTTTCGATAATAAATACAAGAAACTAAAGTTTAAGCTTTGTGTAAGTCCTTTTGACTACCGTTAATCATTAGATAACTTGTTCTGTATTCGATCCTATGGTATGTAACGCTCTCCTTACCAAATTTACTTGTGTAGCTTCAGCATATGTTTGGGTCTACAACAACATATAACGTTTTTTTCATAGCAACAACAACGACAGCAAGAAAAGACGATTTCTGTGGAATGTGCAAAAAAGTTCGTTGTGAAAATACTTTTGACCACCTCTGTATATATTGTATGCTATATCTTAAATCTAGGTATGTATGTATGTATGTATGTAAATACGCACTTATTTATGTATGCAATTCGTACATTGATTAGCGCCGTTGTAAAACAGTTACAATTTGAAGCGCGTAAGCTCGCTCATGGCAATGCTTGTGGGCCCAGTTCGCTGTGGGACGGCATGAGGCCGTGAGTGAAAATGGAAATTTGACAGTTGACATTTGGAGCAACTTCAGTTTTAATGGAGGAAAATCCACAAATGTATACCGCTACATACACACAAATACACATATGCGCATTAACACATCTACATACATATGTACGTATGTATGCATTGTATGTAGATCGAGGCCAACTTTTACTTTTTCCTCACAGACTGGCAAGCCCAACCAGTTCGGGCTGATTGCCGATCTACAAGCGCAAGCAAAAATAGTATTGTATTAAGCTCGCGTAGTTATTTTTAAATGCGATGCAATTCGCATTCGCTCGTTGCAAGGAGCAAATTATGTGCGAGAATGACTTAGCCGCTAATTTGCACATGCGCTGAATCACAATTACATTTCAATTGCATTTTTTTTCATTTGAGTGTGGTTTTTGCGGCTGCAGGACGTTCTTTGTTCGCGGTAGCCAGCTTTCGTTTCCTTAAATTACCGAGGCGAGGAAGAAGCAGGCGAAGCACAATTCAAATGCATTTCATAATCGCTTTGCGTAATCGTGCAGCTGTTGACGCGCGAGATTCGCCAATTCATTTTGTGGATATTTTTAAGGTTTTCTCACTCGGGTGGGTCGGCGGTCATTGGCAATAACTTATTACGTTCGTACGTGTGTGTGTGTGAGCGCGTGCAATATATACTTGTATGTATGTATATTCGAGCATGTACTTCCTGGGATGCTATTATCGGCTGTTTTGTTAAGTGTTGCTGCAAAATGAATGTCAATGAACTTGTCGAATAAAGCAAAATAATTGTGCGCATTAATTACAATCTTACACATATGCATGCAGACACTGACGGGGTTATACATACATACATATGTACATACACAAACAGCCACAAATGAACTTTGGTGCAGCAGAGAATGCACAATGAACGCAATTTGTGTTTGAAGGCTTTGTTCGTACGCATAACCTTACACATACATACGTTAAATATCGCATAATTACCATTAAAACCACATAAATTTAAATTATTAAATGTAATTTTGAGTTATGACCTTTTGCAAGTTAGCGTGCATTTTGTAAAATATGAAAAAATATGTTTTAAAGGCAAAAAAAAGGATACATTTGTGTTTTTTTTTTGCGGCGACATGAGTAATATAATTTTATTAAATTTAATGAAATATTATTGTACAACTTTTGAAGTATATTAAAAAAATTTTCAATGAAAAATGTTAATAAATAAGCCAGTGACGGTGAATCTCCAGAAGCGCCTCCTTAAAGTAAAAACTGATATTTCCACTAAACACGAGAGAAACACGCGTCTAAAATTTATAAACTAAAAAAGTGACAAAAAATTTCCCTATATTGTCAAAAATGTGCTCAATAATGTACAAAAGGTCCGAATAAAATTACTCAATTTCAAGAAATAAATTCGAAATTTTTTTTTTTACCATGAAAACTTTAAACTCCCTTCAAGCGACTGTTGTTGCTAAAAATTCTCCGCGAGTCTTGCATTGTCCTCATAAATACCCAACATTATTGGCTTTATTTCATTCATGTTAAGCTGATAAGTATCTCAGTCCTTAAAATTTTGATTTTAAAACTAAATAAACTGTATACAGAGTTCAATTAGCTGGTTGCGTCATTTAATCTATCATAACCGTGTACTGGAAATCAATGAAGTTCCAAGCTAGCTCATACTGTGATCACAGATCCATCAAAAATATAGCAACTGACCAGTAGTAGCTAACCAAATATTAAAAATATCGAAAAAAACAGTGATTGAGAGCTTTCCTCAACTCGTCATATTAACTCTTAACAGTTCTGTGCTTATAAAAATGTTTAATAAATTCTCTCTAAGTAAAGTACCTGCTAGAAATGCCAAATAAAATCTCTTATCATAGCATATGATCAAATTTGACTTGGACTGGCCCATTTGAGATCTGTCCGCAAGCAGAATGGTTACAAAATTTTATTTTCTAAATTGGTAGTATTAAGTTTGCTCTGCACATGTAGCCAATTATTACGCGTTTGGCAACTGTTTGTTTGTGACGTGAAATGCTTGTCTGAGGTTTTTTTATGAAAAAGCAAGCAAGACTACGGAATAGTTGAAGAAGTTATTTGGGAAGCCTGCTTTACATTGAAAGTTAAAAATAAATTCTTGAAAATCGTAAGAAAAACTGCTTGGTCATTTGAGGTGTCTAGGTGAAAATATGCATGAAAAAATTCATGAATTTTCATGACACGTTAAGGCGCCGTCATATTCTATCTAGCTTAGCCACAGCATTCGTTCGACTTGACTCCCTGAAACCTTTTTCTGTTTTCAAAATTGTAAAATCAGCTTCCGAGAACTCGCCAAGATTCCATTAAACTATTAAAAGTAATTCGCTGAAGACACTAAAGGTCCTGCCTGCGGAGCCTTAAAAAAAGTATGGAAAATTGGTGTGCTTGTATTGACTCAAAAAGTCCTATTTTGAAAGCAATAATAATGATTTGAGTGTATAAAAATATATGCAAATATTATGGTTTTTTTCAGTCCGGTCCAATTTTGATCCAAATGAAAGAATGTATCCTATATTCTAGTCACTAGGTCACTAGTGCATGAAAAAATATCGGATAATGTAGATAATTCATTAGAACGGAATAGCGGTTGAAGTAAAAGCAACAAGCCCAAAACGTGAGATTACGAGAGACGAGGAACCGATATAAAATTGACATAGAAATAGAGAGTTATAGTTACTTATATGTTTTTTTATAGAAAGCGAAGTATCACTTACGCTCTCTTTGTAAATGTTAACTTTTTCAAGGTTTCCGAGTAGAGCACAACTTCAAAATATATAAGGATGCTACTCACAAGTTGTGCATGAACTCATGTGTGGATCTTTGGCAATATACTAAAATTTAACCCGAGGGCGTCAGGGCATTTCCTTTGTGATCACGCAGGTTCATTAACTTGTCTCGCACACATTTATTACCTTAAACCACATGAACATGTATACATACAAACGTATGGATTCAAGTAAGACTTGTTGTGTTCTGCAACTGGGCTTCGCAAAACGTCTGCCAAATGTCTGGTGAACGTGTAAATAATCCTTGCTTGCAACGAGCTTCAGTTTCCATTTATTTGGGATAAGTATATATGTACATACATATGTATGTACATATTAGTTGAACTCGGTTGATATCGCATGCCTATGAGTGTGTCTATATCTAAAGAAGTTAAATGTATGTGTGGACATCTGCGAGCAAGCGTGTGTGTGTACTTCTACCCGCACACAAGCACACACGTGTCTTCCAGCGTGCAGACGTATCAGTAGGTCGGTGCCAATGTCTCCTCACATCGCTTTGGATCATCGATCAATGACCAACCGAAATGTGTAGGCACTACGATCACAATATAATGCTCACATATGCACGAACATACATTTGTACGTCTGTGAAGCTGGTCAGCGGCCGCCAACTCATGATGATTACTTTGTTTTTGTGCAACACAATTAATGTAGTTGTTTTTGGTTTGGCGTTATACTCGCGAAAAAGGTAGCCAGGCGTCCGACTTGAATGATCGCGAGCATTTGGAAAGTCAGGCGACTTAGGTCTGCTGTCTCGTCGGTTTTGGGAAAGGGTTGCTCTTAAGGTATGCGGCACTACACGGGCTCACAGTCGCTGCCACAGCATTCATATTCACACCCGTCTGACCGAATCGAAGAATGGCTGGCCGGCCGGCTGACTGGCTGGGCTGATATCGATGAATTTCATTGGAATTTTTATGTGTATTGTATTTGCGTATCAGCGTTTGCCAATATATCGTGCAAATATACATGCATACCTACTTGTACATATGTATGTATACGAATATATGTGTGTGTATGCGTTGCCTGTGTTTGTGATTTAATTGCCGCACCCAAAGTTTCGTTTCGCTTCGTTCTTCGAAGCCATTTAGTTATAAAAGAACGCAAAGGATGCTGCACACATGAACACACACAAATGCATATGTATGTATGTACCCACATTGTACAGCACATGAGTGTACGCATTCTAAGAGCACATTTATCGAAAACTAGCGCTGAAGCTTAAGCCGCTGCCCTAACTGAACTGTTGAAACTCGTTTTCATTTTAGCGATTTTCTTCCATGTCTTCTTCTTCTTGTGCGGATTTTTAGGGCTCCATCATCCATATGTATACGGCTAAACTTTTTTTATTTTGTGCTTTGACTTAAATTTAGACCCATGTACAAGGGTGTACGTATGCACATATATGTACATATGTATGTGTTGTTATGCGTTGATGAAATTTCAAATTCCATGCTTTTCGACTCGTCTACATGGTCCATGACTTGTCGAATGCTACATATTACACACATACATGTACATATGCTTACATACACATATCCAAATTCGATCTCATTTACATGCATAGTTCGCACACTCCCTCTGGTGTTCCGATGAACTCGAAGAATTAGTTCATATGGGTGTGGCTGTACGAAGGAAAAAACGGCTTGATAACAGAAATACGGGAAATTCTCAGTGCTTTTAAATATTTAAATGAATTTATTTAAGACTTTCGTTATAATAACAATATACAAGCACACTCAAATTTATTCTTAATTCTTGAATAAAAATACATATGTATCTAGTATTACGTTTTTGAAGATTACATCAAACACCGAGTTGAGAAAGAACTACTAAACGTTTTCCGTTGGTTGCAAACCCTTGATCGGTTAGGTTTTCATATAAATTTCCATGTTCTTATATTTAGTTGGTATATGTGTAATAAATGCTCCCGATGTTTCGAAGCGGTTGGAACTTAAGTGGAACGAATATGATTTCTTTTTCCAATAAAGTCAACGAGACTGAGATAAATTAAATATCAACTACAAAAAACTTCAATTATTTAGGTCTTTTGGACATTATGTTTGTTGGCGTACTAAAGTAAGTAAGGTAAAAGGGTAACATGTGTAGCAGCTAGAACCCTTTGTCCACCGTTTTGGGATTTTGAGAATCACAACCCAAAAGAATTGAGCCGGCTTGGCGCCCAAGAATGAATGAAGGCTCTTCTGATGTGAACCGCATTCCAATGTGGAAATGCCCTCGACCGGAATAAATGGTAAACAGAAGGGGCATGGTCTGGGCTTTTGGGCAGTTGAACTTCCCAGCAACTATTTTTAACCGGTCTTGCAACATGTCTTAGAGAAGACATTGCGCTTTCTCTATAAAATTAGAAAATAAACGTTGTAAGATCTTTTGATAAGCCCATGGAATGTCTGTTACTCAGGCGTGTATTTCTTTTCACGAAATCTGTTTAAGACCTTGACAATTAGTTGACTTTGAAATTTAGTGTTGGTTTGCAGATTAAAACCGATAATCATTTTCATTTTCAGTTATACGAATCCTAATATTTATTACACGATGAGACAATGAAGCTTGATGTTCATCATCAGAATCTCTTCTAAGCGAGTCTGAGTGTTCTTATTGGATAACAGTTCACCTGTTCTTTATAAGTAAGGCTAGGAATAGGTAGTTAAAATAAATATCTTCAAATAAATTTCTTCATTATGATAATTAACAAAAAAAATTGAAAAACTACGAGACTGACTACGAGAACCGACTATGTGTGTTCTTCTCAAGCTGTTGGTACAAAATATTTTAATAATCAACCCGACGCTGGTCACAATTCAGCGAATTCGCATGTTTTCAGCCAGACATTGACAGCAGCCGCCAACTATTAACTGATGACAACAAATACAGGTCCAGCAACAACAAGGGCAACACATGCATATGCGGTGACGTTCCTTGTGCCGCTGTAGCAAGTTCCACTATCCGCGGCAACAACTACACAGAGTTATAAGGCACGAAAACTACCCGTTGGTGAACCGTATGGGCGTTCCGACATCAAAAAAGTATGGTTGTTGCCGTTGCGACGGGAAGTTAAATTCGCGAAGCTCCACATATGTATTTGTATGTATGTATATGTACTGCAAGCAACTTCAAAAAAAGAATAGAACGGCAGATAAGAGCAACAATAAACACAACAAAACTTCAAAAGGCCAGCCAACTTCAACTGTCATTTGCAGTTCAACAGCATTTTTTCGCAAAAGTGCAAAACGACAGCTTTCATATCATAACCCCCGCCATATCTCCCCAATGCGAAAACAAAAACCAAAAAACGATTTGAAAAAGCTGAAAAAACTGCAGCAACGAAACTGGTTCTACTTCTTGATTACTCTCGAATGGATGCAATCTGCCTGCCATCTAAGCAAGCCAACAAACAGTCAGGTTCACTGCTTGCCCGACTGACTGAATAAATTGGTCGTTGGTCGACCAGCACATTGGCAGATTGGCAAGGTTGAGGTTGAGGTTGAATTGCCGGCTTTGGCGTTGGTGTTGGCATTATGTGCTGGTCAGTTGGCGATTGGATCACTCGATAGCGCCGAAGCACTGTTCAAATATTTTATTGTTGATATTTGAACTCACGTCTTTAAATTAAGCAAATATGTGTCCATGTGTACATTAGGGATGCACTTATTTTTGGCCAAAAAAAATTAACATAACATAGGTTCGGCTTCACATGTCCTTATTAATCTGCACAATAGTCAAAGTACGCGAACAAGCGAGACCTTCAAGGGGCACATCTGCTGTGATTGCCTGGATGAGGCGATTTTTGGGAATTAAGAAAACTACTGTATCAATTTTGAGGGAATATTTATGTCTGTTATAAAAAAATACAGAAAAATTTTTAAGAGAAATTACTGGAACTCAAAAACTATTTAAGAGATCGATTTAAAATTTTAATGAATATGAAAATGTCTTTTTTTTAATCTCAAACTAGATGTCCCTCTGAAATCTTTAGCTCTTGCAATTATGTTCAATCTTCAAAAATTGTACTATGGATCAACATTTTTTGACCAATTTTTATGACTTTACGGTTATATTACTCATGAACTGTAAGTGGTGCTGTCACTTTTTTTCATACTCAAAATTCTCAAAATTGAATTGGTACTGAGCAATGCTTAAATATGCCCTCAAAACTTTTGATGTTTTTTCGTTCTCTTGAACTCTTCTTTACATAATAACTCTCTTTTCAATAAAAAAATATAATTTTTTGGTGGATTTTGACAATTTTCTGGCACTCTTTATCTTTATCTCTTTACTGAGATGTCTGGGGGATACTCTGTAGTTGGAATGTAAACTAATTACTGTAAAATAATGAATGATCTTCCTCAAAAAGAGAAGATCTCTGATAAAATAAAGAAAAATTTACAAAAATGCCATATGACAATAAAATTGCATACAGAGCAGAACACCCCTAATATGACTTCTCTTTGCTCTATTTAGCACAGGCTGGATAGAAATCAACACTCGCACACACACATTTGTGCAAAGATAATCTGCGAACATGTTAGTGTCTTCAGATGCGAGTGAGCTTTGCTTGCACTTGATTTCATGTTGTTTCGCTAGAACAGCATTTCTGCTAAGAGTACCAGAATATTTCAAATAGTGTGCCATTAAGCTACGAGCACACACACACACGCACACAAATACATAAATATGCACGTAAAACGCTTGTTGAGCATTTTTAGCAGTTCTCTCTATGAATAAAAGTTTCTAATTGTTTACTATTTTTACGTACTCACGATGTACTCGCACACACTTACACACACCCATGCAGACATGCTTGCCTACATGCACATAACTGTGAGCATTTGAAGCGACGGCAGTCGACCTTGACCATGGAAAGAAATTCGCTTTGTTGTGCGCTAGAAGTTAGCAGGTAAGTTAATTGGTTATCAAAAAAAAAAACAAAAATAAAAAAATAAAGACGAAAATATAGTGATAAGTGGCATATACTGAGAATATATACATATGTATGTATGTACATAAACATATAATATATGAAATCATTTGTGAGCATTTGCATGCAAGCACATTTTGGAAACTTGCTTGGAATTTATTATTCGTTTGCTTATAAATAGATTCATGATTTTTGCGTAATTTTGGGAAAATTTCCTGTATTGTTCAGACATTTATATGTCGGCTTAAGCGGTATTTTTGGTCGTAAAAAGCACATGCATTCGAGACATTTTATATACTAAAATAGTTGTCCTCAGTTACTGCAAGTCACAATTTCAGATCAAAAATAGCAATCTTTCGTTTGACTGCTATTTCTTCTTCAAAAAAAGAAAAGAGGGCTAACATTGACTATATACATACATATGCTCGGAGTGAAAGAAGGTGATTCGATATTTTCTTTCAGGATCCATTATAGTACATATTTACTGACATTTTGATACAAAATGGTGGCTACTGAGTCAATTTTTGGAGGGACTCGAAGAGCGACGGTCATTCTGGAAACTGGTTGCACCTTAAGCTATACGTACATATATGGTAAGCTAGTAAAACATATATGTTTTTAATTATATATATACATATATTTTATTATTATACATTTTTGGCAGAATAGCGGACTCGCTCGATTTGAAAAATGCAGTTTTTCAATCTGACAGACCAACATGCTTCAACGCTCCAGCGGATTTGACAGAAATTTTTTTATGTCTTCAAACTCGGAATAAGCCAGCAAGAATGTAACAAACGCTAAGCACAAAATTTATTCGAATTATTATTAACAAAAACACAAAATTTAATTCGAAGAGCAAGTTGAGGATATTTCTTTGCTATTTAATTTATATTTCAACAGGAAGTACATTTCGATTGTTGAAGACAGTATACGTATTTTGAATTGTTTTTGAAATCTGGAATTGTTTTTATTCGAGTTTTACCGGCCAGTTTGTATGGTAGCTACATGCTACAGTGGTCCGATAGCGGTGGTTCAGCCAAATAAGTAGCTTTTTGCCGAGAAAAGGACGTGTAAAAAATTTTAAATATGTTGACGAGTCCTTCGATCATTACTTGGGATCATCCATTGAAATAATTGTTTTGGATTTGAGGTGCTTTAAAAATTCTCAAAATTAAGCAAAGAGTATTTCTTGGACCTGCAGGTGCATATGAACCCTTAAGTGCCAAATAAAAGCTCCTGAGCTAGCAGCACTAGCCGCTTAGCGCTAGCATTTGCCCTTACCGCCTTATAAAGATGAAATTTTCGAAGTTAATGACGTTGCTGTTGCTATCGCTTTTGCTATTGAGGTGTATATAGTTGTATGTGTATGTATGTATGTGCTATGTAGAACCGCCCAAAGTTATCCACGTATTTTGATATTTGTGTTATTGTATGACAACAACAATAATGTGTTGATTATTATTTAGCTGCGAGTGCATTGAAATTTGTGAGCATTTTTTGTGCTTTGCTTAGCATCAAGGACAAATGACGTCAGTGCCAAACATCGTATCGCATATACGTGCATATGTGTGTGTGTGTGTGCATGCGCTTACCCACCTTTTGAACATATCTGCGAATGACCGTATGTTGTTCGCTGTTTTTGCATCGAATTTGCGAACGCTCCAAACGTTTTCTTAATAATTCTATTCGCCGCTGCTCGTCTAATGTCATATTCGCATTGCTTTCTTCTCTTTTCGCGCTTCTATTTCCAAAAGCTGGTATGTTTTTGCAATGCGATTGCCATTTTTGTTGCTGTTTTGCCGTTTTTTGTTTTTATTTGTTTCTCTTTTTGTTAATGGCTTTTTTCGCTGCTGTTGGCTGTTTTCAGAAATAGAATTATTGATAAAAGCGAAATGACATTTTCTTATGTTTAAGTGCCTGCAATGAATGCGAGACACGTAGCTTGTTTGCTGGTGTGCATGTGTGTGCATGTTTGTGTACGTGTATTTATGCGTAATTTATTGTTGTTATGTTTGGCGTTGCTGATAATTTATTAAACAAATATGTATGTATAAAGAAATCAAATAAAAATTGTGAAATGTCAACGTACATTTCAACGACTCTGATTGCCCCTAATCGCCTCTCTTCGCCGCCGACAATGAAAATTCGCTCAAAGTGGAAACATCAAGGTGGTGTCTCTGAATTTTCTATGGGGGTGTAGTGCGCTTGTATGGTGTTCTACAGCACATTTCGAATCGCAGTGATGCAACTGACCTTTAAAAATCACGCTCGAGATGGCATCTAAATTTATATTTTACGTTATTTAGAATGTTCGCCATCAACTCCATGAATGTGCAGTCGCGCCGAAAAAGGAAAGCTTTAGCATTCCGGTTTATAAGTCATTAGTAGTAGTGGAGTAGAGAAATTCAGGCTTTACTTTCTCATTAAAACATTCAGTTTTCGAGTTTTCGAACTGATCATGCAATTAATATAACTTCGAATTACCTCACATTTCTTCTATTCATTATTCAACAGTCGGTGAAGGACTAAATACACAGTTAATAGCAAAATAATGTCTCGCAGCTTCCAACTTTGAAATTCATTTCATATTGATTTACTTTGGTTTCTTCAGCTTGCGATCCTTTCTTAATCATTTTTTGTTATACTACACATTTATAATTGACATATTCCGTATCCAAATATTGATATTTCTATATATGTATACTAAATATGTACATATGTATATCTGAGTATTCCACAGTATGTTCGAAAAATGAGATTTCAGAAGAATAACGGATATCGTGGCAAAGATGAGTCGAAACCGAAAAAACCACGTCAAAGCAGGTCAAAAATCAAGGTTATGTGGTAATTTTTTTTCTTATATTGAGGTAAATTCATGACTTTCAGCACGTGCCCACATTTGGGAAAGGGTCTACAAAACCACCTGGCACCTTCTTTGTGGAATTGACCGCCATAACTGTTGGAATATTTTGCATATTAGACTTAAACTGCCGTCTAACTTCCATATCTGTTTAAAATCCATAGCTACATGCAATAATTTTCACTGTCTAGTTGTGTGAGCGCTTACGCCTAGCAATCACAACAATAGCAACAATAGTGCCAACATGCAACAGCAGCAGAAGCAGTTATGCGCCTTGAATTATAATGAAATGAGGACTTTTGTGCAAACGCATTCGGAACTGACAGTGTCGCCACAGGAGCGATAACCCTTGCCGGGGGTTATTTAGAGCCATTCGGACATGGGACTTTAATTCGCGTTGGCATTCAGTTTAGCACTTTGTGCGCTGTTGCGCTGTTGCTGGCGGCAAAATGCGCACTTCTCTTCTGTTTATCTGCGCGGTTAACACCGATTTCCATGAGCGCACTTGCGAATATTATACGTCTTGAGTGGCCATTCAATATGAAGCAGGCATGAGTGTGTGTGTGTGCACACTTTAGTTTTTATATTTATTTCATTTCGGATTTTTATTTCTTCCAGCTTGCCTTGCACAACAACTCAACAACCGTACACTCGGGCGCTCGACGAGAATGAAATGCAAGCAGCGGCCGTAGATGCTTCCGCTGTGCCGCCACATTTCATGGTGACGCACCGTCATCGCGCGACGACGCGTTCAATGCAAATAGTGCGACGGCGCGGCATACAGGGTCATTGGTTCGTTGATTCCAATGTCGTCTTCTGCATCGCCGTCATCGGTAGTTTCGGAGTCGTCGTGGTCGGAATTGGAATTGGAAGCGTAATCGGTTTCGTCGACGGCAGGACAGTTCAATCACATTTCAAAAAAGGTTCGAGGTCAATGCGCGTGCGTGCAACTGAGCACATACCCCTCAACCATGTATTGAATCGCGAGTGCATTTGTATGTGTGCTGATATGCGCTGGTTGATTGTGACAGTTCGAAGTCTCTTAGCTGGCGCGCGCTTTTTAACCATTGCAAGATGCTGCATCATCGGCAGCTGCAATATTTTACAGTTTTGCATCGTTTGACACATAAAATTATTACTATTTTATTGTTTTCATACAATTTACTATTTCTTTATGTTAAGATCAGTGGCCCCTGACGTTTAGTAAATGTCTAGCTTCAAATATCTGATAGGTTATCAGAGTAGATGAAAACGAAACACAGTTCACAGTTTGATACAATATATTTTCCAGTACTTTTATCCCTTTTTGGCTTAGGACAAGTCTGGTTAACATGAATATCTGATCAAAAAGAATCGGACTGACGAAAAACAAACTGCATTTTCAGGTTTTTTACAACAAATTTTTAATATACACTTCAAACGGCCTCTTGAGCTAATTCTAGCATGTCAGGGCTTAATCCTCGACTGATATGGCAACTACGTTGTAAAGTATCTTTTCTTGACGGTGTTTTTGCAAAAGATACAGATATTTTGGTACGAGCATTAACACGCTTTATACCCTAAACATTACTAAACATTAACCAAAACGTATTGAGTCAATTCATAAGAGATCCTCTGCTATCTCTCTGATGTTAACGCGACTATTTTAAAGCATTGTTCCTGTATCTTTTTCGATGTTATCGTCATTAACATATCCTTCCAAATAGGGCGTTTTTGCTTTGTGCCCCAATTTAATTGATTCCGTAGTGGGGATTCCATTTGAAACACAACACTTCAAGCAAACTAGTTGTTAGTTTCTTTTTTCCTTTTTACAAATTGTTACACAAAAAGTTTACACTTCTTGCACACTTATTGACGTATAAAGATCGAGCTTCTCACAAACATAAAAAAGTTCTCTCAATTTAGAAAAAAAAGGTTTTACCGATTCAGTGTGCGCGCACCGGACCAAATTTTCAGATGGTACTTCTGAAAATGCAAGGTCTCTTTGCCAGCGGTTCTATAAATAGAGATAACACGAACTTCGAAGCTGACGAAACCTCAATTTTCATTGAAGTTATCAATTGTCGCTTTTCCATTCGCATTCAAACCCTAACATCGCGCATGAAAAAACATTGAAGCTTCGTTGGGAACGATACGTAGATATTCGATATACTAGATCTTCCGCCCATCAGAAGAACCCATATAGATGACATATTTGAATACAAGAAGTGAAGAAAAGTTTAATATCATCTATAAAGGAACGGCCATCATTAGAAAATCATCTCCAAAACTTTATATTTCCTTTCCAGCGGCATTTGAGCCCAAGCGTCTCTAAATGTTTCTTTTATAAGTAAGGAACACGACGGGGGAGCAGAAAAATGTATGAATTTGCTCCAAAGATTATCTAAGTTTTAGCTCTTAAATATTTTTATTAAAAAGCGGAGGCATTATAACGCTTACCTCATAAGGAAAAAGATAAGAAAGTTCACTTAGATTGAAATTTGATAATTATCTATCCTAAACAAATTGTTTCACAAATCAAACAAAAAAACTATAATAATGTAAAGAATTTGAATAATATGATCCCAATAAATTTACCTCAACTGAATTATCAAACAACTAATGCTAAACACAATACATGTGCTTAAGCAGCTAACAATCGATTCTAATTGATTGGCTTTCGAGTTAAAAAATAAACATTTTCTGACATTTAACGATCTCTGGACGCACTATTCGCTGTGAAACCAAGCCATTGCTCATCATCATCAACTTCTTCCACTTGCGCCGTGGCCTGCAATGCATCACAGCAATTTGGCCTTTGTCACGTTCCTACAATAAAAATTCGTTCCAAGGATAATAATCATCCACACAAGTGAGTGAGCGATTGTCGAACGATCGAATGCATGAATGAGTATCGTCTCTGCTGCTGCCTCTAGCCCAAAAGCAAGAAAATAATATGTGAGCAAATGGATGTAAGTCTAGCAAAAACTAAAGTGAACCGCTTTCGAAGCATATGTGTAATTGATGGCTACAAAGACACACACACACACAAGTGTATATTTTGAAGACAACACAGTGGAGAGCCCAAACCGCAAACCGCAACGAGCTATATTTTAGTACAAGAACAACAAAAAAGATAAACTCACAGCAAACAAGCAACATTGATGTCAGCCAAATAGCAGCAAGAGCAGCCGCAACAACAACGACAATAACTGTAGTAATAGCTTTGGGGTCTTACTGCAACTGCAACAACACCGGCAACGGCATTGGCAGTGCGATGGAAGCGCAACATATGTTGCCCCTTATTTTTGCCATTTTGTTCGCTGAAATGCAAGTGTTGCGCTGATGTGTTGGTGGCAAAAATGCATTCGTGACACATAAATGTGGAATTCAGATGACTTCCTGTCGGCGATCAGCAGCCACCAATGGGGCTATAAAGATCCGCAACCAAACTCCAGCAGCGATCCATCTTCAGTTAAGTGAGTTGTTGTTGGCTTGAAATTCATAACTATTTAATTAGATAATTGACTTTTTCTTAAATAATACTATTTGGCATTGTTAAAAAGTTCATATATCAAATGTTTGCTACAAATTGTAATACTGTGCATTGTCTTCTATTACGTTAACTACATTTCGGATGATATTGATTGAATAGAGGGGTTAGTATTCAAACGGTCAAAACCATAAAGAGGATGCAAAAGCCGGTTTCAGATAAGATCTGCATAAACCTTTATTATAATATAATTCCAAGTAAAAAACGGCGTATTTGAGAAGAGACTGCATATAGACAGCGACAAGATATCCTTACCTTGTGCATTTCAATCTCTACAGTCACTAATTGTTAGCATATCATATCATAGCATTAGGTGTATTAAAAAATAATCCGTTATTTGGTAATCTGTATCTCTCGTTATATAAGAGCGATCGGACTAAGCTATATGTACTGATGTGTCTTCAAAATATACACTTGTGTGTATGTGTGTTTGTAGCCATCAATTAATCATATGCTAACGGTTCACATTAGTTTTTGATAGATTTATAGTACATACATACATATGTATATCCATTTGTTCACATCTTCTTTTCATAATTCTTTAGAACAGAATTTAAATCCGGTATCCAATACTGCGTTCCTTTCCAGAGAGGGGTGAGAAAACGGGGATGTTGACAGGGACGCAGAGCTATACGGATGGGTCCAAACTAGATAATCATGTGAGAGATGGAGTTTTCTCAGCAAAAGTAGACATCAAAATCGAAATACTTCTACTAGACCACTGCACTCTTTTATAAACCGAAATCACAGCAACTAAAGAAAACCTTCTTGTT
Source organism: Bactrocera tryoni (assembly GCF_016617805.1). Classification (NCBI taxonomy): domain Eukaryota; kingdom Metazoa; phylum Arthropoda; class Insecta; order Diptera; family Tephritidae; genus Bactrocera; species Bactrocera tryoni. The sequence continues at coordinate 1,587,639 of NC_052503.1, forward strand.
TTGATAAGGAGTGTGCAAGAAATATATACATATATATATACTAGCTGTTTCCGCAGGCGTTGTCCTACATAAAATTATGTGTTTTAAAATGAAAAGATAGTGGAATTTATGTTCTGTTAAAAATCATTTATTTTCGATTTTTCTAAATTTGTTTCAATGTAACGCAGCTTGATAAACAATATTTTTTGTTTTCTTTTCTGATGCGTAAATGTTCCATCTCGTGAACACGCCACGTCCTATATCTGGCCGTGTGAAAAACATAGCATTTCCAGATTTATGCCACACTCTTCTAGCGACTATCCTTGTGTCCTGTTGATTGTCATCGCAAATGCAATTTTTCCTGGAAACTGAATACGGTTGAACTGAAATGGCTGTCGGGTTCCATTAAACAGTTTCGGCGCATGAAGATTGTGAAACATAATAATGACAGATCCAACTTTGAGACGCAAATGATGTGGTGGCATACCAAACCTCTTCAAAGAATTTAGAAATTCCACTGGAGAATTCACGGCGTCGTCTTCATTGTCAAGACGATCGATCGATTTGTATGAGCGCAAGTCTCCCGGAATTTGGCTTTGAATCTTCCAGTTTAAGTCAACAACATCGGTATTTTTGGCAGCTAAATTTGCTCGTTCTCTCAAACAATAGCAGTTACGATATTTCATTCGTGATGAGTTTATTTTTCAATGAAGTGAATTGAAACAAGAAAAAACGTTAACTTCGGTTGCACCGAAGCTAAATACCCTTCACAGGTGCATTTCTGTCAGTAACTATGTATTCAGTTTGTATGGAAGCTATATGCTATAGTAATCCGTTCTGAACAAGTTTTTTAGAGATTACATTGTTGCCTTAAAAAATAATCTATACCAAATTTCGGGAATATATCTTGTAAAATGTGAAAGTTTTCCATACAAGCATTTGATTCCGATCGTTCAGTTTGTATGGCAGCTATATGTTATAGTGGTCCGATATCGGCCGTTCCGACAAATGAGCAGCTTCTTGAAGAGAAAATGACGTTTGCAAAATTTCAAAACGATATCTTGAAAACTGAGGGACTAGTTCGTATATATACAGACAGACGGACGGAAAGACGGACATGGCTAAATCGACTCAGCTCAATATACTGATCATTTATATATGTATATACTTTATAGGGTCTCTGACGATTCCTTCTGGGTGTTACAAACTTCGTGACAAACTTAATATACCCTGTTCAGGGTATAAAAAGGCAGGTGAAATTGATATCAAACCACCGGAAGTATCAACAGAAATTTGCCCATCCCCATGTTGCTTTCTTTGGTGACTTATTTGCAAACAATTTTATCAATTTCACCAAACTGCAATACTCAACATTGACATGAGTTTTGAATGTGAATTAGACAACACTGGCGAATATGGTACAATCTATGTGTTGTCAACTTCGATATTCCCTCCACTAAATTGAATGCTAAATGTTCTGTCTGGTGAGTGACGCCGATGAAGTGGACAACCATCATTTCTAGTTTGTGTTTCCGAAAGAAAAGCACGTGGATAGTGTTTGGTGCATTTATTTTCAGACATACAAACCGAAGTGGGATTGTGGTGTCCGCAAGGCCCATGAACCGTATTGGTTTTCATCACTTCGTATAATACTGGATTTTTCTCTGCATCAGCAATTTCCGCAGAAATGTTTTAATCAATTCGATCTGGTGTAACCACCATCCCCATCCAAAGAAGAATGTGTGCGTGTGGCTAACCTCTTTTTTGCTACTCATATATCCAGCATCTAACAGAACCATATATACCATGCGTTGCTTCAATATAAAGTCCATCAAACATCACTGCTGTTGATTGAAAAGTCGTGCTGTGATTGTGATTGACCGCGATCCATAATTCCACACGTATGTCATCGCATCCTGGGAGTACTTTTTGCCTTGCCTTGCCTTGGACTGCCATACGTTGATGGCAAAAAGAACGCCGACCGATATTAACTCGACCTCTTCGTGGCTTCGTATTAAATTTCAATCTGTAATTAATCACTTCGTGTGAAACACACATAAAGTTTTCACTGAATAATTTTCAATAATTTTTCTTTTCAATAGCCGGAATAAAAAAGTAAGCGACCGAAATTGAACGATTCAAATAATTTACAAATCAAAATATTGAAACACAAAACAAACAAAACTTCAATTGTATGGAAAAAAGTTATTTTTTGGAATTGCCCAATTTTCCGACTTTTCCTCATGAAAAGTATAAGATATTTTTATTTCTAAATCTTTCCCGATCCACAACGAACAATCTCTTAAAATTTCATTAAGATTGGTGCAGCCTTTCTCTTAGAGTTACTAACAAACAAACATTAATTTTTATATAACGTTTGTATGGGAACAAGAAAACGGCTGTTGTTAGGGGTATTTATTATTTGAATTATTTGAATTTTTCTCGCCATAAAAACCATTTTTGAACTTCAGCGAACATTTAAAAAAAAGAATTGGCCAAATTGGTCCAGGCGTTGTTGAGTTATGCGCTTTGCAACACATTTTGGGATTCATTTTTATATTTAAGATATATACATATTAACTATGTATATAAGTATGTACATATGTACATACTATATACATATGTATATATGTATAGTACATAGCTAAGCAGCTTTAGAATCACTGAAGTCTCTTTGGGTTTTGTAAAAAATAGTGAAGGAATACCGTGATCTCTTAGTGGATCTAATATCCTATTTCATCACGATAAACTTGACGTAGTGATATTCTTGGTAAAAGTGAAGCAGGTGAATAATCACCACTCTACAAGTAGAATATGCCCCTGGCTACTAATATATAGTTGCACATGCCGACTATTAAAACTCCAAAGGAATGATATAAGAAATCTAGTAGGAGTACTAACAGGTCACTGTCTAATTAGTAGGCATGTTAGGAGACTAGGAACGAAATATAAAGACTATTATAGAATCTGTCAGCTGGTAAAGGAAGACGAGACTATAAAACATCTTCTATGCGAATGTAAAGCGCTGTATATAAAATAACCGTTTAAAAAACGGTAATAAAAGCTTGATGAATGGGTGTCACATAAGTTAAGGCTCAGAAACAGAATTTTCATCTGCGAATCGCTGCTGAATTGCAAGAAAACCGATACATTTCTGCAGCGGTTAGATGCTGGTGATGAAAAGTGGTTGATTTATGACAACGTGAACTGAAAACGGTAGTGAGCGAATCGTGGTGAGCCAGTGGAAACAGTGGCCAAGATAGGATTGACGATCAAGAAGGCTTTGCTATGCGTTTGGCAGGCAAGCACCTACCATGATGAATACTGTCAGAATTGGACTAATCGCTCAGGAGCGCCCAGCTTTGGCCAATAAGAGAGGAAGCTCCGAAGGTTTTTATGCATCCATCTTATAGTTCTCGAACACGGAACTACTTGCATATTTCAGCAAGTTACCGCGGAATTAAAACATGAAAGAGCTCTCTGAAAGCAATATACTTGTAAATTAGTTCGCATATTCATTTACATATAATTTATCTTTCTCTGAAGGATATTGTGGCAACAAAGCAGCTAGTCTTACCACTTACTAGATGTATTTATTTTTTCACTTAACCATTTGTCACTGTTTCCTTCGATTATTCAGTTTTAATCGTTCTGGGAGTTTTGCAAAGCGCTGTCGGTTCGTCGCCTAGTTACCCATCTCGCCATTGTTGTTGCTCTGAAAACTCTTCACGCTTCCCACACATCTCGAGAAATAGGCGCGTTAACTCACAACACCAGCAACAACAGCTATAACATCAATGGTGTTCGTAAGCGACGGAGTGCGGAATCGTCGCAGTCGACACCACACAGACGCCATTACAACAAAAGTGAAATAAAATAAAATAAATGAAATGAAATAAAACAAAAGGAAGGAAGAAGTAGTCACAACATTCAACTGCACAAAAAAATTCCAGATGCGCGCAATATGGTGCATTCGAAAAGGCTTTTTTGCAGTCTGTTATAAGTTTAGCACTTCAATTTTGTAATCTACTTATACCCAGTACTTTATTTGGAGGCGATAGTTTTGACTTTGTTTTTGTCCTTTACTCTCATACGAATTGAGGAAGTGCGAGCATACTTCCTTTTGATTTTCTGGTTCAAAACTAAAGTCGGAAGTTGTATGGTAACGAAGGAGGAACTGAGAACCCCTGAGAAGAGTTCAAAGAAATTACGTATATTATATATATTGTACATCGATGCTCTTAGACTATTTCGTTTTGTATCGCTGTGCCTTGGGAGTCAAGTTAATTAAACATTACCCTAAATACAGGCAGGACTTTCAAAGTTAACAACTTATTTCATACGGAGGGAATATAAAACGGAAGAAAGAAGGTTTTTATCGCTAGGTTAAAGTAATCCTTATATCTCTCTATCGAAATCTCTAATCGCGTGAATGGTCGGTTTTCGATTTTCCTATGCTTATGTGATATAATATCTCGCTGGCTTCAAGACCAAGGCGAAATTTCCTCTGGTTATTTCGGACAATTGCTGTTCCGCTCAAATCTGAGGCAGAGCTTAAATCCATATGGTTTTGCAAGTAGTTTAATTTGAATAATATATGAATAATTTAGAGGAAAAGGTTATACAACCTAGGCCTACGAAACATGTTGCCTACATTTAGGAGGTTTTCTATTAAATATAATTTTAGGATATATAAATGAAACACACATATATGTACATAAGAGTGCAATTTGTTGCATAATTTATAATCTTCACAACCTTTAAGGAAGGCATTTCAAAAATATACCAAATTATTATTTAGCCCGTGGGTATAAAAATTTCAGTTTCACTCGAACTTAAAAATATATATTTTTTGTTGTAATATGCATTTTCATGGTTGCAGTCGCATTGTTAATCGTCTTGACAGCCAACTTCAAGGCCATTGCAATATTTTACTTAGCGTGCATACACACAGGATGAGGATCAGCCAGTGCGCTATCACCCTCACCGCTATCGTCGCAAAAGCCGTGCATTCGTCACGACGCCCGCGCCGCAGAACGCGCTATGGACTGACAACCGCCGTCGCATATCTCGCAGATCGCTTAGCACCTCAGCGACCCGCTTTGTGCTTGGCTCTTTGCTGATTTTCTGCTTAATACTTCGCTCCTTGAATGTTGGTTCAGCTGGGGCCTGCCTTTTGGAATATTAAGATCGTTTTTGCAGTTTTTTCGGTTGCCTCCATCAGCACCGCAGTCTTATCCGACCACTCACGCACTAAATGCACGCAAAATGCCGTCGCTGGTTTTTTGCTTTTTATTTTTTATTGTTGCTTTGTGTGGTTTGAGTTCCTAACTACACAGTCGCCACGTCATTCAAAATACGCGTAGTCGCCTATGAATCATGCGTAGTTTCAATGGAACAAGCAAAGTCTACATTTTAGTCATGACCATGAGAAATTAACATCTTCCGTTGACTTTTCCACTGGTCATTTCCATTTCGAAATTTACATTGTATTCTGTTTAATGACTTCTTGACGGAGGTGGGATAGATTTTGAAAACTTACGATTATTAATTGCTGAAGAAAGTGTGTTATGCATGTGTGTATGAGTTTATGGTATTTTCGTGAAATAAATTTGTTGTCACGTACAGTCATGCGAAAGCGGATTCCTTATAGTATATACAAGTACTTCAAATATGTTTAAAGTTGAATTCTGTATTTACTGTGTTTAGTTTAAGATGTAGGGGGTATTATAGTTTAGAGTCCCACACCACTTCCACGTAGAAACCACTCCCAATGAGAAAGAAACAACAGCCTCGGATGAAAGATCCCTCTTTTGATAACGACCACAGCAAACGTAACAAGGACTATGAATTAAGGGCATTCAGCTAAAATGTACGGTTCCCAAATTTGGAAAGTGCGCATTCCAGTTGTTTGATGTCCTCGCAAAAGTAAAGGTTGACATCACAGCTGTCCATGAAATGCGATCGACGGGACAAGGACGGAAACGAATGGAGTAGGCCCTTTCGATATTTAATGCAGCGGCCATATAAAGGGGCGCAAATTCAGTGTACGATCCGTGGTGAAAGAAAAACTTAGTCATCGAGTCCTAGCATTCTCTCCGGTGGATGGGCGTCCAACCACAATCCGCATCAGAGTAAAATTTTTCAACATAACCGAATATGTGCTGCGACTAACGAAAGGTTTTAAGACCGGAGCATACTCTTTTAGGACCCCCCAGAGGTAATCTAGTGGCTGATGTTTGAGCATACTGAAGTTATGGTGGGAAAACACTTATCCAGCCTGCTGAACGGCAGTGAAATTGTAACATCTGGATATGGCGAACCCGATTCCCCAATTGATGACGGTGGAATAGATGTTCCATTACCCGACTATGATGAGGTTCGAATATCAATTACCCGTCTGAAGAACAACAAAGCAGCAGGGGCCGATGGATTACCAGGCGATTTATTCAATCACGGCGGCGAAGAACTGACAAGGTACATGCATCTGCCTCTTTGTAAGTTATAGTCGGATGAAAATATGCCTGACGATTAGAACCGAAGTATGATCTAACTAATCCACGAAAATCTGCGCCAATTATCGTGGGATAATCCTTTATATTGCATATAAGGTCTTATCGAGATTGCATATAAGGCGTATCGAGATCTTATCAGTATGACTTTAGACCTGGAAAATCTACTATCGACCACATGTTTACCATGCGTTAAATTTTAGAAAAGACCCGCCTTCGGCAGCACGAAAAGAAACTGCTTCTATGCCGCTTTGTCTGAATTTGATATCCCACGAAGCTAATACGTGATCGGGAAGGAATTCTCCGAGCTGTTCAATGCCAAAATATCTGCTCTCATTAAATAAAACGTTATCTTATTCGCGACTTGGCTCGCACGTCGCTGTTGACAGTCATAACTTTGAAGTCGTAGATAATTTCGTCTATCTTGGAACCAGTATGAGCATCAACACCAATATCAGTTCTGAAATCTAACGCAGAATCACTCTTGACTACAGGTACTAATTGGACTGAGTAGGCAATTGAGAATTAAAGTCCTCTCTCGGCGAACGGAGTCGGCTTTAGGAGGGACCGAGATAAAGGTTTTGCGGAAGATTTATGGTTCGCTGCGCTTTGGCAACGGCGAGTACCGTAGCTGTACGGCGACATTGACATAATTCAGCGAATTAAGAGAAACGGCTGCGCTGGCTAGGTCATGTTGTCCGGATGGTAGAGAACACTCCAGTTTTGAAGGTTTTCGATTCAGTACTCGCCGGTGGAAACAGAGAAAGTTGGAGAGATCAAGCGGAAAAGGACCTGGACCTACTTGATATCTCGATTGGCGCCAAATAGCGACTGGCGCGTTGTTGTTAGCTCGGCTATAACCGCGTAAGAGGTGTTTACGTCGTTAAAGAAGAAGAACTTATTTTTGACATTTTGTAAGAATTCTTGCCAAAACTTTATGTATAGGAAATAAGTATCTATTAGACCAGGCTCCTACAAAAACGATATCGAAACTTTGAAATATTAATTATCTCGATTTTCGGTAGATAATATTTGTGTTTAAAATGCGAGCAGTGCAGCTTTTAACACGGTCGCGAAGCTGCTTTCATAGCTCGGCAATGCCTTGGGGTCCACCAATATAATACACTTGGCTTGCCGTGTTTGCATAACACTCACGTATGTACATAACTCAGGTCGCAGCAATATTGTATAATTCGGCCGTGTTTGTGCTGCGAATATGAGCTGCCATAACTTGGTGATTTCATATGGAATGCTGCCGTATATATACATATGTATGTGTGCGTGTTTGTGTAAATATATATTTTTATTGCAGTAAGCATGCTTATTTGTGTGTTGTTGTCGACATTGCTGCTGTTTTTGGAATAATCTCGCTGTGTGTTTGTATGCAGAGATGTTCTGCTATCTCTGTCATATAAATACATATAGCATGCGTTTGTTGTTGGTCTCGTGCTTTTGTTTTTGTTTTCGCCGAGCTTTATTTATACATGCATATTTTCCTGCTTTCTTTGAGCGCTGAATGCAAAATAAATTGCGCATAAAGTTTAATCACATCGACTTTGCATTAACAAAAAACAACAACAAGAAATGCAGAACGATACAGCAGCAAACGACAAAAATAACAATAGGAGAGATAAAAAAAACAAAAAATAACAAAAACAACAGCGAAATGCGTTGAGATTCTTTCTTTTTTTGTTCTTTCGCGCTTGGCTGTTCAAAACACAACAACACAACAACACTTTCACATATCAAGCAATACATTTATGCAAGTGTGAGTGAGTGTTTGTGTGTGTGTTTAGACAATGGACGAGTGTGCGTTCGCAATAACAACGAAGTCAACAACCTCGCTGCATTACTCATTTGCCAAGACTGTGTGTGTCCTTCAAAAAATTATCTTATATAATTAAACAAAGCGCAGCGAACGCTCGGAGCCGGAGTCGGAGCAGCGAGCGAACGAGTGAGCTTAACGGTTGGGTGAGGGGGTGCTTGCGGGGCCAGGTGCGGAAACGAGAGCGGGAGCAAGTAATTTTGACAATGTGCGTGTGGACGTGTGCGGGTAGTGGTGAGGTGGGCGTGTGTGCGTAAATGCATTGGAATGACTGGCTCCTGCCCGGTGTGAGTGAGCGTGTGCGCATGTGTGCGGCTTAAAAAGTGCTGCGCTGATTTCTGCGGGTGAGTTTGCGTTGAAACGCTTTATGTAAATGTTATGCTTTGAAGCTTTTGTATGTGTGTATTTGTGTGTATTTATAGGGTGTTCAAAGTTTTTTCAGCTGTTGCTGCGCACAAACACTACTACGAAACAGGAATTGTATTGACATTTTTGAGAAGTTAAGCAAACAACAACTCGAACACGGATGCGTGGCTAAATGCTGCTGATTTCATTGTTCTCTCGCTTTCACTGGTTTTTTCGGCATTTTTTCTCACTCCATGTTGTTGTTGTAGCTACCCTCTGCACTCGTTTTCGCCGCTGTCACCATAAGCGATCAATCGATTGCTAAAGATAAAGGGAGCGGAGTTTCAAATTTAGTTTAACGAAAGCTTACCTTTTAGTAATCGGTTTTGCATAGCTTTCGGGGTATTTTTTGCTTTTAAGAGATTTTGTGAACCATTTTTGGGAATACAAACATTAGGTAATCTTTTCTGATGAACTCTATCTAGCTAAGGAAAGGGTTTTCAAAAGTTTCTGTTTAAGGGATGCTTAAATCTTATGTGATGCAATACCATTTATTTGACAATAAACGAAAAAGTTTAAAAAGAATAATAATCCCATTGGAATCATCCGCAGCCACTATCTATATACTACAAGGTTGAGATAATCGGTTCTTTTTCATCTTTAAATCACAAAATATGTTTGTAAGCAAAACCATCTGACGGTCCATATAAATTACGCCGAATCGATAAACATTTTTTTTCCTATATTTTTTCGAATCGTTCCCCATCGTTCTAATATACTTGTAACTGATTTTGTGGTCAAACACGAATCAGAGAGTCATCGTTCAGCTACCTTGTTGATGTATGTTCAATGTATGACATTTTCTGTTTTCGAAACAAGAAAATGCGCTTCGGGGACCGCACCAAGAGTCCATTAGAAGTCGTTCGCTGAGGGCATTGAAGATCGGGCCAGCCGAGGCCTAAAACAAGTGCTTGGAAAATTGAATTAATCGTTGATCTGCTTGTATTGGCTCAAAAGCAGTCTTTAATGAAAGTGTTAATAAATATTTGTGCTAAAATATTTGATAATGTTTTTCTTTTGTCGAATTTGATCAAATGTATTTATAAGGACTTTATTAAAAATTTGGTGTGAACAGAACACAAATATTTGTGTTTATTCCAACTGTTGTGTCTGTGTTGGAATATTTTTCTCTTGTGTTCAAGGCGCTCTCGCCTTCTTAAGTTTCCGATATAAAGCGTCTTAATTAATTTCACCTGCACTTAATAGGATTATAACATACCTGCATTAAATATATCTGGTAAAGATCTCGAGAAGGACATCCGAAAAAAGATGTTTGGCAATTAAGAAGATTTTTTCCTTATAATAAACTCAAATCCAAAAATAATGTATAATTAAATAAAACAGAAAATTATCGAAGAACTTTTCTAAGATTTGTTTCAAATAAACATACATACATAGGTACATATGTGTATTATAGATATAAATCAAAAATTAGTCTTTTTGAAATTTGCAAGTGGATATAACCTCTAAAGGACAACTATTGAGGGAATAAGGTTGCTTAAGTGTTATGACGTCACATTAGCATTAAGATGGTAGATAAGTCATCTGTTGCTTTATAGATATGAAGTACTTTAAGGTAAGTTAATGACCATTAAATACTTATTTTCATGAAATGAAAATCTCCTGTTTGAGAATAAGAAATCTGTTGTTTGAATACTGAGTGCACACAAATCTCTGTTTATAAAAATTTTTCTGGCGATACGCATTTCCAAAATCCATTTACGGACTAAATAAAATTGCAAGTCTTATCTTCAAGCGTTTATAACATCATTACAATCCGGAACTCGATAACATTGTGCAATATAACGACCCCGAATTTGCGCTTGAACCCTGCAACACCAGTGGAGGAAGTCCTACACCAAAATTATAGCCTTGATTGTTACGTGACGTCTTCCAAAAGTCATTGACTGCACTTTGCTAAAAAGTCAACAGCCGCAAAGAATAACAACAATACAAAAAGTGAAAAACAAAAACAAGAAAGTCAAAAAGAGAAAAACTGAAATAATCAGATTGTAAAAATACACGAACGCGCGCTGTTGAATGTCGTGTGGCCTACGCTCAGCGTATCCTCAGGAGTGGAGCGCGCGGCGCGAAAGCTTTGCGGGCGGTTCGCCTGACGTGTGTGCATGTGCGCGTCTGAAAAGTTGTTGACCTTCTTCAGCCTTACGCAACCCCCTCACCCCCACCACAATGCAGTTGCCTGTGCTGGCCGAGCGAAGATTTTTGTGTGCAAAGTGGAAGCGAGCGGAGATGCGCCAGCCGCAACAAATCACCGAAGTGTATGCGGAATTATGATCAATTCGCTACTCCTGCTAATATCTTACGAAATTAGGTGTATGCGTGTGCTGGCACTTGCCGAAAATATTCGGTTGTAAAAAAGTGACTTTTTCTGAACGGGATTTTTAGAAATATCCAAAGCAAGTCGCAAAAAACGAGTTCATTGTATTCGAAATAATAACGAGTTCGCGTTGCGCCACAGTAAATTCTTGCTGCATGCCTGCCCGCGCTGTAATCAATTGAAACCCTCACACACTCACTCACGCACATTCATACATATGTATATCGAAATACGTTGCTTGTGCTTCCAATTATCAAGTGGTGTTTATGTACGAGTACACTGACTGCATTGAGTAATTTTATTAAATTTTTTTTTATGTTTTTTTAAATATATTTTGAATCAGTTCGTTTATTTCTTTTACGCTTGTATTTTTGGTCACAATGTAGCGTTTAATACGCAGTACCTGTATTGAACGATAAAATTGTATGCATATGATGCAAACCTTCTCTCTGGAGAGGTGTACAAATAATTTTTGTAAATTCTACTTTCTCTCTCTCTCTCTTTCTCACTTCCTCAGCTGGAAACTAGAGACATTCAATAGAAAAGACATTCGACTTTCCAAGCAAAATCGGACAAGTTGTTCACATTGCTAATATTTTGGTATGATATTCTTTTACCGCAGCTAAGAATCTCTTCAATGAAGTCCAATTCGAATCTAATACATTTGAGACAAATTTCTTTTGGCCGGTTTTTCGAACAACTTTTGTGGTTGAAGCTCAAGCTTGTGTGGTAAACTTAAAAGTTCTTTGTAGGTCTGGTAATCCACATCTACAAATTTACTATTATCAAGAGCAACTAGTCTTCGCAACAACTAGCCGCACAAGTTTTTATGTCATCGATCGGAGTCAAATGCAAACCTATCACTGAAGTTTTTATACTCTTGTAACATGTTGCTTCAGAGCATAATAGTTTTGTTCATCTAATGGTTGTACGTATCACTTAAAACTAAGCGAGATTGATATAGTGTTATATGTCTATATATATGATCAGGATGACGAAATAAGTTGAAATCCGGTTGAATGTCTGTCTGTCCGTCGGACCACCGCCACGCTCACAAAACAGCATTAACCGAAAACCTATAAAGTGCCATAACTGTGTAATAAATTAAGATATAAAACTGTATTTTGGCAAAGTCGATCGCAATAGAAATTTTGAAAAAGTGGGCGTGGTCCCGTCCTCTAATAAAAATTCACCTAACGCACATATTATAAGAACTCCTACCGACAGTGTGAAAATTGATGAAAGAGACCTCATACATATAACTAAGAGGTCTTACGTACCTTTGTGTTCTTTCCTGGCTTGGAACGTTGCAAGTTGCTAGAGTATGAAATGATCGGTTATACCCGAACTCTTCGCTACCTGTTGTTCAACCGAGGATAACGATGCTTCTTGTTAGAATAGGAAACGGATTCAGCGAATCTAATTAGTTGAGTACTAAGACTGACGCACACGTATTGCCCTTTTAATCTTTTGAATATTACATCGGTTAGGTATAACTCTTCTGTTGTGTGATAGCTAGATTTTCCATTCAAACCCAATAAGGCGGAAAGATTTAGTCACGTATGTTAGATTATTCAATACTTGATTAGTTTAATTTTAATGAAGACTCCTTTGAAGATAGGAGTGTTTTTGTGTCGAGTGTCGAGGTATCGCAGACTGGTTTATGCATTATACAAAGTGTGTTTCAAAGTAAACAGGACTTTTTGAATCTAGCAACCCCTGGTGACAACATCTATATGTAGACTCGTGCATTACAATCTGCTAACTTTATCGATTGCCATGACGTTTCATCGATTGGAAGTGAAGTTATTGCGTTTTAAGTGTCAGTGTGTTTGTGCAAAGAGAACAAAGAGCCAACGCCAAGAATCTATGAAATGCGAACAAAAAGAAGAAGGCGGGTGATTCAAAACTTTCAGATGTTGTTTCCGAAAGATTCTTAATCGCTCTTGAAATATAAGACATGTTTTCATGATGGAAAATTATTGCCTCGTGTTTGGTCGTCGATTCCGGGCGTTTTTTGGAAAACGCCAATTTAATTCCTTTCGAATGTATTTGGAATGTATTTCGTTTTGAAATGGCTGCTTGAGTGACTTCCACAGATTTTGCGAGCTCTTCTTGTGTTCGGAAACAGTCTTTATAGTAATACTTTCAGTTGCTCATCTTCAAACTTGTTTAGCTTTTCAACTAATACTCGGAGTATTGGATTAAAAGAAGATCAAGTCACACCTTCTCTTGGCAAATCGTACAAATATAGTTCCATTCATATAAATTAAGAGTATAAGTCCAAAGGCTTAAAAGCTTATAGGAACAGAATGTAAAACTATGAACTACAAGTAAGACCCACAAATTTTACTAAAAAGCTGCCAACATTTTTGCACTATCAATACCAGAAAGTTTCCAAAAATACTGCTAAATGATCTGCTTATGTTAGAAATAAAAACATGACACCAAAAACAGATTACAAGATATGGTTATTTATCTAATAAAATCTTTGACTCATGATGGCCTTTAATTGATGTTACAAGTATATTAAACTGCTTACTGCTAAATCAATGTTAAATCAGCCTAGCGGTTTCTAAACGTGTCAGGTATTAAATATGATAACTGTAATGCCAATGTTAACACTGTTAGAAAATAAAGGAAGTACTTTACATTGGAAGCTGGGAAAAAGGCATTTGAATAATAATAATAGTATTTCACTGCAAGCTCATCGCCGCTATACTAAAATGTAGTAAACGATATTTATGAGCGGGCATGTATGTACATAAATATGAACATTAATATTTAAGAGGACTGCCTAAATACTTGAAATTTGCTTTACGCGCAAATAACGGCTTTCACTACAAAATCACGAAGCCGGTTTGCAACGAAAATCGCACGAGAAAACTGAATAAAAGAAAAAAGTAGAAGAAAAACAAGAAAGAAATTATTAAAATGAAAACAAAAACATGAAAATGAAAAAGTACGAAAATATTAAAATCGAAAAGCAGTAGTAAAAGTATGGCGCCGAGTAGTTTAAGTCCGCAATTTTGGCGAAACTGGAGCAAATACGTATGAAGAAAGTGTTTGTGAAAAACTTGTGCAGCTGCGAATTAAGAAAAATATACATATGTACATATATAACTATTATATACAAACATATAAATAAATGCATTAAAAATATGGTTAGCAAATAATATGTGTGTTTGTATGTATGTATGTATGTATGTATGACGGTTTAAGTGCAATAAAATTTCGTAAGAAAAATATATGCGTAATAAAAATGCGTATGAAAAGAGATTAAAAAATTCTATTTTTCCACTTCGCACTCAAAAATAAAAACGGTGATCAATCGGGAGGGACGCGCGGTGGTATGAGTAACCTCTGCCTCAATGGACTCAACGAGCTGCGTAAGCAAAATATGCGATAAGTGTTAGCGTTGCAGCAACATGTATGCGATGGCAGATAGCCGTTAACAACACAAAAACGAGCAACAACAACAAACGCAAACGAGTGATTGAGCGATCGGCCGAGTGAAAATGCGGATGTGTGCGTGCGTTTATTGCACTCACAGCGACGATAAGCGGGGCAGCTGTAACAGCAACAAAAACAACAAAAATGTACACGCAAAAAGAAGTGAAAGAAGAAATTGCATACGCACACACACGCACACAAACGCACGTGCAGCGGCGCCGTTCTTTAACGCACACAAACACATATATGTACGTACCAATACTGCCTATGTATTCATGTACCAATGTATTTGTGTGTAGGTTTGAATGCGAGTATGTCCGTAAGTAAGCAAAAAGACACTTAACGAAAGGCAATAACTGAAGCAGCAACAACACCATAAAATAAATGAGAACTCAACTGTGTGGAGGGCGCTGCTGCCGCGACGAGGGCAAACACAATCATGGGCATAAAGCATAAAGGAATTGTAAGAGCAAAAACAACAACAAAAACACTCAGTCAGTCAGTCAGCCAGTCAATTAAAAAGTGCAAAAGGTAAAGCAAATGACAGGCGAAGAAAGAACTGAAGCGAGCGCTTACGCGGCGCAGAGGCTTTGCTGGAAGAACGAAAGCCAGCGAGCAGATCGACACGATCGCAATGCAACAGCAGTAGCAGCAGTCACGGCGCTGGGCTGCGCGACCGCGTTAATGGCAGCGGAGACGGCAGCACGGGCGTTAACTGCGAGCGACGGCGGCGCTGATGATGACGGCAACGGAGAACTAAAGACCCAAAGAAGAAAGAAAAGGCGAAAAAAAGTTCAACTACCAACAGCGGCGACTGCCGTATCAATGGTGGTTGTAGCGGCCACAACAACAACAACAACAACAACGAACAGCACACTCACATTGACGCGCGATGCGAGAACTGTGCATTCGCTGCGAGAATATTTCACTTTCCAAGCCTATAAAAGCTAAAGATCTATACGAACTCGAGTTTATTAAAACGAGCGCTGTGCGCGTGCTAAGATCGTTTGTTCGTCCACCGTCTGCTGTCCGCTGTGGAGCTGAGAACTCATAAAAACATTTCAATAATTTGCAAATTAAAGGAGCTGCAATTCAAAGTGAAAATATTTATGCAATAACTGGAGGATAAACTGATTGTTTAAAAAAGAAAAGTGCGTTAACGAGGACTAAGCAGTGTGTAGCGAGTTGTTCATTGAATTGCCAAAATAATGTACTTGTTTAAGGAAAATGGCCAATAAGATCGGTAGTGCAAAAGAACAAAATGAATTTGAATTTTTTGGAGCAAAAAATATTGGAATATTTTAAAGTGAGTGCGCGAAATTTGAAAGAAAATGATGCAAAATCAACAGGACTAAACTTTTGAAAAAGAAAATTATCGACACTGCAGATTCTGCGCATAAATGTAATGACTTTTGCATGCTGTTGAGTCAAACCAATAAATTAAGTATTCTTTCTATTAAAATTTTGCGTATAAAACATTACCAGTGCTTTATTAAAAAAAAATAAAAAAATAAAATCATAACATTAAAAAAATTATTAAAAAAAATATACCATTAATTTCAAAATTAAAAAATGAAATCTTAAAATTCTAAAATAAAAAATACATCTTAAAATTTAAAATGTTATTCTTAAAATTTTATAATTAAATTTTAATCCAAAAAATCCGCTTTTGGTTGGAATGTTAAAGACAAACTTTGGTCATTTGGACATCTCTTCCAAAGTACCGTATACTCAACATGGTTTTAATGCAATCTTGAAGATCTGGATACCGGATTCTTGAACTGTCGTTGAACATTATCGATTATTAGCTAATAATAGACATAAGGATTTGCTAAGACAGTGGGAGTGGCTACAAACGCACGTATTTTTAAAATATGTAATAAAAATATTTTTAGAGTTATCACTTGGTAAATTCAAGCCATTATAGGAGAGGCACGATTGTTTTTCTGTCCTTTCCATTCATTCCTAACTCATTCATGGTTTACTGACTAAAATGGTAATAAATGTAAGCTTGTCCAACATCCACGTATTAAAAAACATGATTTTTAAATTTCATATCAAAAAATGAGCGTGATTTTCAAAATAATAAAATATTTTTTGACAGTTTCCATGCTTCAGCTGGTTTTTTTAGACAAGAAGCTAATTTTTTTAATTACTACGGAAACGAATTAAGTTTCACTTAGAGACACGTTTATCTTTATTTATACCATATATATATGTGTCTGTATATGATTATTTTTCTTCCTTTAAATATTGCAACCAGAAAGTAAAAATGTCATTATCAATCCCTTTTCGATTGTTTTTCAACTCGAAGGAAGGACAAATTTATATATTTGTGATTGGTAAGAAACGCTCGGCTTAACTCAATTAAGTCCAAATCAAAAAGTTGCCTTATTGTCAAACTTTGCCAACAAAAAAATCTCAAAATAAAGTATTTACCAGATTTTTGTGTCTCAAAAATCGTATTTCCACCACTGAAGGCTTTTGGTTGGAATACCATGAGTCGCGCTTTTCGCTTTAAGAGGTGTGAAAATAATCTAATAATAGCTGCCCTCAAAATTTATTATATGCATAGAAACTCTCAAATAATTTATTTAAATAGACCCTCAAGTCATCGAAAGAATTCTTCATTCAATTATCACGATCGAAAATGAATAATGCAAATCGAGATTAATTTCTTGTAGATATGTAAATTGGTAAATAGCTAGAAAAATCACAATACGTGTCAACGTAACGAATATATGCACATAAGTACATATGTATATACCTAATACATATATACATGTATGTACTCATGCCGTGAATGAATATCTGAATAATGAAGTTCTCATATCAGGCCAGTTCGCAAGAAAGCAACGTCAGCGCAATCGCATGAAATTTAAATGTCGCTCGCATAATAAATGCATGGAAACATAATGTACAAACATGCTTATAAGAAAATACATAAGCACAAAAACTAACAGATGTACATATTTAAGAATATAGTATACATATGTATGTGCAAAGTGGCGCCGGCAACCAACGTCCACAAAACACAGATACTCGCTTATCAACGCCGAAAACGAAAGCAAATCGACAACAACAAACAAGCTTATAAATAGAACAAACAAAATTCTAACTCTACATACAAACAATTGTATAATAGCTTCAGGAATGACACACATACAACCTCGTACTATATATGTATATGCGAAGAGGAGGCGCAGTCAAGCAAACGGGAAGGTCGCTCCAACAAAACTGAGAGTGTTCTACTGACACGGATTAGTTTTTGCCAACGCTAGACGAGTGCTCTAGCCCATCATGCTGACGACAACGACTACGCCAAGCAGCAGCACAACAACCACAGAGAAACCGGGAAAAATAGCAACTTAATAGGACAAGCCGGTCCACGAAGTGTCTAACATGCAGTAGCACTGGTAGCAAGAGGCGTCAGCGCTAGCGGCGGCGTCAACGTCAATGCTTGGGACCGCGCAATCAACAGAAAAGCGCTTAAAAACCTTGAAATTGAAAAGTAGAGAAAACTACTTGATCTATTAGGAAAAACTAGCGGCAATGGAGAGAAGAGTTTGAGAGAGTGCAAGACCAAGAGAGCCAACAACTCAATGAGCTTTATGGCAATGAGCACTTTTGAGTGAGTCTTTGAGGGAGTTTTCAAAAAAACAGAAAACAAATAATTGCTGATCTACGGCAAGGTGAAAAGGAATCGGATTGGGTGTGGACGTCATAATTTGCTAGCGCTAGATTTGCGTAAAATGAGCGAACGCGCGAGTTTAAAGATCACGTAAATGTAAATAAACAGTTAGCGATAGTTGACGATTAACAACAATAAATCATCAACATACTAATTTATTAGATTAGCGAAATCCTGAGACAGCTAAACTTTGCTCTAAAAGTGTATGTGGTACACACGGTCGTCTGTGTATATTTTCGGCTGCACTCTTAAGTTTTCAGAGCGTTAAGTCAACGTCTACTAGATCGGCTAGGCCACTTTCTTTCGCTTATACTAGTAGTATGTAAGCGTGTAGGCCAAAAAGCCGTTTAGCGCCATTTAAGCGGCGATCGCTTGGCGCAGTTGGCTTTGTGACTTGGTGTTGAGCGGATACATTGGAGAAAAGCGCTGCGCGCAATACAGAAAAGTAACGGCTAACGATAAAAACAAAATATTTTATTCAACGACTGCATAGTTGGTTCGTGATAAATTCGTGCGCTGAATTTGGTGGCGCAGAAATAATAGCAAAATCTTATCAGCACGACGCTAGCGTTTGATTTGGCGAGAGAACGCGAGTGAGCTGTGCGCGCATTAGATTAGTGTTTGCGACTGTGTGTGTGTGTGTGTGTGTGTGTGTGAGCGCGTTGGGTATGGAAATTAGCGCTGTTGTTTACTGATTGCGTCCGTTTGCCCATTTTATATACGGGCTTTGGTGTGTTTATTTATGTGTATGTGCATATTGTATTATTAATTCCTTTTAATTTATTTTTAAATGTTCTCAAATTAGCTTTGCTTTGAACTTGAACTTTTTGTGGTCACTCAAAAAAATATAAATTAAAAATATCGCGAATATGCAAACAGATAATCAACAGTTGTTAATGTGTCTTGCTGAGCTTTTGAATTCTACTTTATCTTAGGATTTACTTTCAAAATAATTTTGCCAATTATTTGAACATTAATTTTTTTTATTGCACCAAGGTCATTTTAGGAGTAAGATTTAAAATAATTAAATCTAAATAGTTTTTGATATCAAAATTATGCGTTAATCATTGACATTAGACATCTTAAGCAATTTCAATGGAAATACTTTAATTAAATTATTGTTAATGTTTTTAAAGAAAGCTTAACAGTTTTCACGAAATTTTTCCTACAAAATCGTAAATAAAATTATTAATAATTTTCTTTTAAGCAATTCTAACTAAGTTTAAAACAATTTCAGCTCTTATACATTTTTTCAGAAATTCTTAAATTAAATTATAATAAATATTTTTTGAAAAAATTTCTATTCAGTTTTCACTAACCTTTTCCAAAACTTTTTTAGTTTAATTATAATTCTTCAACTAATTTAGAATTTATTTTTATTTAAATTTTTTTCTTTCAGTTTTTACAAAATTCCTTTTTTGAAATACTTATCGTAAAAAAAAGATTTATGTAGATATTAAAATTTTTAAGAATTAATTAAACATTACAAAATTTATTGATTGTGCATTGGCATTTTATAATATAATTATATTCTTTATATTTTCATGAAAATTAATGTGGTTTTGGCTAACAATAGTTAATTCAGGTTTCACCATTAACTCGAGTCAAAGACTACATTCAGACATATGTACATATGAATGTTTGTGTTAAGTACATTAATCAAATTTTTTAATTGTGGCGTTTAAGAAACACGGAGTTTAATTAAATTTTTGGTATATATGGAATGGTTAACGGGGAAAGAGCCAACAGTGCTACCAGATTTTTCAGTATTGTGACCAAATTTGACTACGTAATTTTCTTCGCATTGCAAACCTGATATTTCTGAGCTGTTTTTCAAGCTAAACAGTTTAAAACCAAATATGATTAAAAATAATTTTAAAGTTAGATATAAACTACTTTCATTGCCCACAATTTTGTACTGTGCAGTTTGCTTAACAAATTATTTGTAAAAACTTTTTATTGCATGTTTATTTTTTCATTGCTTATAGTATTTGTTCTATAAATATTCGATTACTTGTTTGTTTTTTGTTTTTGTTAAATTGTCGCCGGCTAAATGCTGCGCAATTACAATCGTCGATATACCTACATACATGTGTTCTCAACGGAGAATTTATAATATTATACCTATGTATGTCCATATGTAAATGCAAAGATTTTGTTTATTGCAAATTGTTTGTTATTGCTACGTGTATTTTGATTCAATTTATATACTGCACACTTCTCTAGGTACATAAATATGTATATAATCTACAAAGTCATAATCTTGTATGTTGTTTCCATTGCAAAAATGCTCAAACAGCATTTTCTGTTTTATATACTATACATAAAGATATGTAAATTTATAATATAAGTACATACATACAAATAATAAATATGCATGTACCTCCAACGGCATCCAGCCAGCCTTCCATTCGTCATGAACGCGTCAGCGCGACATTTGCTACAACAACGAGCTTTTCTGTCACAATTTGGCTTTCTTCTCGGCGTGCAAAGATGAAAACAAATTTGACAGCTGCTAACTTGCTGCTACAGCTGGTTGTTTTTGTTGTTTAATTAGTTTTTTGGTTTTTATTGCTATTTTATAGTACTTTGTTTTTTGACTGATGTCGATGTTAATTGGTGTGGTCCACTTGGCCGTCGGTACAAGCGTACCGACGCTCATGCAATGCCACGAACGGAGCAATTTCGCCGCGCACAGTGGTGTGAGGTGTCGTTTTTAGCAATTCCCAAAAAAAAAAAACAACAAAAACGTTATATTGCTTCACAAATTAAAAAAATTCCATACAAGAACTGGATTTTGATGGGAGAGGTTGTCTGGCAGCTAAACGCTATAGTAGTCAGATCTGAAAAGTTTTACAGATATTGTATTGTTGTTGTTGGCAAATAATTCATGCTTAATTTTGATACAGTTCTTCGATATCAGCAGCTACGACATATGAGCAACTTCTTGTAGAAAAAAGAACTTATACCAATTTCAAATATGTATATATCTCAAAGAACTGAGGAATTGCAGACAGACCCTGTTCAGGGTAAAAAACAAAACTTTTGTAATTTATTTTTAATATTTCAAATTTTTGCCCACAATTTTTACACCATCGCACCACTGTGTCGGCACTTGGCGCACGAGCCAACATTGAAGTGTTGCCATTTTCTGACGTCGTTGTTGTTGCTGTTTTCTTGTTTTGTTATTGCCGCGAAATGCTCTTTGTAGTACGTGTGCATTCGCATTGCACCGCTGCTACTTGTTGTTGGAAAGTGAAAGTGCTGCGCGTGCACGAAGACCACATTGCGCATAGAGCGTTGAAGCGGGCGGGCGGGCGCTGCAGCGGGGCGATCAGTGAAGTGCAATATCGGCGCCAGCACAGCTGCCGGTTGACTTTTGCACACCACTACAAGCGCACCACACACACACACCTTTATACTTGCGTTGTTTGCTGTTATTTTTCGCGCTGACCGACTTGCAGTGGGCGTTGCTCGACCTGATTTTTGCTTTCTATTACAAATGAAAAGCAACAATGAATTTATTAACTTACCATTACATACATACATACATACTGCTGCTAAAAGCTGATTGCCTACTGAAGCGCTTCACTTTTGCTTTTTTCGCCGATTTAGTGTTTCTTTCCTTAAACACCTTTCAATGAATAGTTGATTTTTTCGTTTTGTGCACTCAAGCGTTGCTCAATTAACTTATTGCTGATTTTTGTTCACTATTTCACTTTTTTAATACTTTTTTCTGCATTTTTCTTGGTTTCGAGTACACCTCATACACTTTCTACTTTCTTCATTTGCGCAATTGTTGTTGTTGTTGTTTATATTTATTTCTAGGCTGTGGATCGCTACTGCGTTTTGCGCGTGTGTGCCAATTTTTGTTGCTGTAACGTTTAAAGTGCGTGACCGCGTAACGCTTGAGTTGATAAGTCAGCGAGCAAAAGCAAATAAGAGGCGAGGTATGTATGTATGTACTTGTGTACATATGTATACATGTAAGTATAATTTTATGAAATGTTTCAGTTATTATTTTAACACTTCCGTTCGATGTGCTTAAAGAAAAGAAATTCTTGGTCTGAATCTAGCCTCTACTAGGCTTTGTCTGTGTGAGCTCAAAGAATATCAGACATAGCCTAAAAGAGGTTAGGTGAAACAGGAACAATTGCAACACTATCGTCCGTTCACTAAATATACAACAACAACAATACTAACATATACATCTTAATACATAACTAAAGATAACTGAAATGAAAGCGGAAAGTAAAAACCAACAAATATGCTCT
This sequence comes from Bactrocera tryoni, assembly GCF_016617805.1. Taxonomy (NCBI): domain Eukaryota; kingdom Metazoa; phylum Arthropoda; class Insecta; order Diptera; family Tephritidae; genus Bactrocera; species Bactrocera tryoni. The sequence continues at coordinate 1,610,116 of NC_052503.1, forward strand.
GAAAGCTGGTAAAATGTACTTTTTTGGAAATGTGCTTTATCTAATAGCAATTTCGAAAGTAATTGTGGAAAGATTAAGTTAGTGAAGTGATGAAACTCGGTGAAAAGTGTAATGTATTGTACAGGGTGAGTGTTTCTTTATTGTAAAAACTTTTATTATTTAATGATTTTAAGAAAAACTAATGAGCTCAGCACCCTTTGATATATTTTATTGAAATAAGTATATATCTTCCTCATCTAAGAATTTTCTTTTAAAGATTGCACGAGGTGGATTTTTTAAGCCCGCAAACTATGATCCTTCTACGAAATCTTCCATAAATTAGATGGGCACAGCTCCAGTTATTGAGCGCGATAGCGGATGGATTCATTCGAGTCTTCGATATACTGCTCCACAGCAGCAACAGCATTTTCGTTGCGTACTGTAAAGCAGCTCTGCGGGTACGCATTATCTACTGGGGAAAACGTCGTGCGAAAGCGGTTCTTCGATGGTCAAATTACCAACTTTGTTGGGTGATTATGTGGACCGAATTTTGGAAGCCGCCCGCAATACATTATTTTAGTAATAAGTTTGCACGATCTTTAACTGTTGTTTCGGAGTAAGTTTGTTTATTATTTTATGGCAAACCATACTAAGTGTAAATCGTGTAACAGCAGACAAAAATATCAACTCCGAAAAAAGTATTGCCTTATCGACCGCACGTCTATGAAAACGCTTCTTACCTCTAATTTGTATAGAGTTGTAACTTTCTCAGTACATGGGGATCAACATTAATAGTTCTTCAGGACGAAATTAAACATTTTAGGAATAAGCTCGCCTGACACATCCCTCATGGTCATAACGTCATTAGCAGATACTGTCTTTTTTTGAACACATCTCTTAAATTCAACTCTAGAAGATTTTGTACTATTAGTCCATGACTCAGTTTTACTTTTCTGTGTTAAAATACATCGAGAGAGGGTCTGTGTATATGAAGAGGCATACTTCTTGTAATGACTGACTGATTTATTGATTTACTTTTGATGTGAAATTGAAACTAAATTATATGCGTTCTATGAGTCGAGAAAAAGTGTTCAGCTTCGGATTATATTGTATGAATATATCTTTTGGAGTACTCTAATGCTGCATTTTTTTGTATGTGTCTGCATTTAAGTTGCAAATTTACGAACGTGTTTTTATTAGAGTTGTTTCGAGTACAAAACGTCAAGTCAGCAAGGTATTTATATTGAAAAAACATAAACAACAACAAATAAGCCGGATGAATTCATTTATTTGAAAAAACTGTTATTAATTTCTAAACAAACACCGTTGGTCGGATGAGTCATGAGGATTGAAAAGTGTTGCTTTTCTGCTTTTTTATCCAACCGTTGGTCACTTGCGCGTTGACAATGAAATTAATACGAAACGTTTTACCCGAATGAATCATGCGAACTACAAAATTATCAAACAACTTGTTTTTGATATTCGTACGGTACTAATATTTGCATGAGCAAACAGATAAAGTAAATTTGCGGAAACATTATGCGATAACGGTATACATTACGTAATTACTTCACTTTAATCTCACTTTGTTTTACCAAAAACAGTAATTGAAGTTGTAGATTGTCACTTTGAATCGCTTGTCTGATAATATTGGTGAGATCCGAATATTAGATATGGGAATTATTGAGTTTTGAGTGTAACTTCATCTCGGAAAAGAAGGCTGCATGGAAAGCGGTTACATGAAAACTCTCCTATCAGGGAACTAAAGAGGCTCCTTTAAATTGCTCAAATTATTATAATGAAGTGATAATGAAACGTGTATTATAACGGAACCGCCAGTTAATAGTTAAGCTGCTTTAAATAGCTTCTGAAATGAGTTTAACTAAATCTTATTAAGAAAAGCCAGCTTGTGGTTATTCGAAGCTGTGTTTTAAAGAACAATGCTTTTAAATAGAATCACATATACCGAGGAACCTATAAATAGAGCCGAATTATTTGTTAGTAAAACACAGTTCTCAATAAATTCTGGTTGAAGTTTTCCTCTTCTATGGTAAGTTTCTTGAAAGCTTGGTAGCCTTAAAAAATTTTCCAACCACTAACTTCTTGAGAACACCGTCATAAAGGTTATCGTGAAGTTATGAAATAGTTTAGAACTCAAAATCGGAAATAATGTACATTAATAATACATATATCTAGAGGTTTCATATAGTCTCATAAGATATACAGCAGTTATAACGAACCGAAAACATAGCGTTGAGAATTGCAATTGCTTAAACTCTTTATGTATGGAATTCAAAAACGATTTTTTAAACAAGTGACAAGCACCCCTATAGTAAAGGAATGAGTTGTAATAATCAAATATTTAAAAGCAAGTGACTGAAAAACAAATGTGTGTCCAGACAGACTTTTGATTTAGCAAAAAAATAAAAAATGATGAAATTAAATTAATTTTCTCAGAATCAAAAGTAAGTATGCTTATGACTTCCAATATACTGACTCACGTAAGTAATGTCAAACATACATACCGACACACAACAAGTGAATAAAATACAGCTATGGTCAGTGAATTGGAACAACATATACACTTTTAGAATACCAAAAGCCTTTTTTGAGTGAATGATTTCAAATCATCAAGTTTAGAAGACCATTAATTTTATAAATAAAATTAGCTTTTCAATATCATACTTGAAAATCGCTATTTGCTTGCAATTTCCGGGTAATACATTAACCAATCGTTTCAGGAACTTGATTTTTCCTTCTCAGTAATATTTAAATTTCGAATTTGAATATTCGTCTATACTCGGGAAAATCATTTCGTTAATTAAATTATGTTAATTTAATAGAAAACGTAGAGTTTTGGGTTATTTGCAAACTAAGAAAGTTTTAAAGAGATCCCAGAAGTATTATTAACATTCTTTAATAGGAAAATATTTTCAGTTAACGGGATTTTCCAGGAGCATCTTAAATATTCGAATTTTAATTACAACTAATTTTAGTGAAATTATTTTGTTTTAAAATTGAGATTTTCGGGATTACAAATTAAACTAGAATTAAATTCAAATGATATTTCGATAATTTTTGTAATGCGTTATTTACAAGTCTGGATGTGGGATTTTGAATTCTATTCATCAAATTCCAACATTGTAAGCTTATATATGCATTTTAAGCCTTTTAGTGTGGAAACTTAATTAAAAATGTAAAATTTGATTTATTACCGAAATTTTACCTTGATAATTTGATTAAAAAATTAATATAAAAGGTTCTCTCATACCTATTTTAATGTCTATAGGTGTATACGCCATGTTTGACAGCATGTATTTGTTTGACCTCGATTTGCTATGAGCGACGCTGCTCCGCAACAGCTGACAAATTGACAAGCGAACAGTCAAAATAGCAATTTCTCGTCAGTTGTTGCTAACCAAAAGAAAAAGTGCACATAAATGAAACTCAACAAAGGCACACACAGACATAAGTCCAAAAACGTCAAAATTAGATAACCAAACAAAAAAACGCAATTAAGCTCGGATTTTGATTTAGTATATAAGCACACATATATGATTTTCAGCTGTAGCTTCAATTTTGATTGAGTTATCTATGCATTTAAAAAGTTATTATATTTGGTGTATGATTAATTTATTTAAGAATTAATGCAATGCTTTCGTGCTTGCTGCCAGCGGGCTTTAACAGCTCTGGCGCCTTTGAAGCCATATTTTTATCAAACAAATGCCGGCGATTATTCAAATAGAACTGAAAGCGATTACTGCGCTCATTCGAGGAGCGTCCGCTGCCGGATTTTTGCAAATTGCTGCTGTAGAAGGTTTCTGATTATGTAATTCAAAATGCAAAACGCGTTTTATATGCCAACAAATTAGAGAATTAAATTTATTTCCAAACATTTTGCTGTTTTTCAGTGGGCGCTTTCGTTAAGCTTACGTATTGAATGAATTGATATAAGGAATTGAGAAGGAAGTGCACGCACTGACGTAATAATACTTAGAAAATACTTATCTACATATGGAGTGGCAAAGAAAAATGCATCTGAGCCATGTATGAGGAATAAAATATAATAAAGAAAATAAATCTTATAAGCATAAAGATACACATACCAGTTTTTATACCCTGAACAGGGTGCCTCAGATAAAGATCTAAAATGATGCATGACTCCCTCGCTCTCCTAAAAGCTGCTCATTTGTCGAAACCACCGATATCGGACAACTATAACATATGCTATCATACTAACTCAACGACTCAACTCAGGCTCTTGTATGGAAAACTTAATTATTTGATGAAGTATCTTCAAGAAATTTGACAGAAATTATAATCCAAGGAAGAGCTACAATATCTGATTATATTTTTTAGATTGGAACACTATGGCATATAGCTGACATATAAACTGACCGATCAATATGAAGAAAAATATCCTGTTATACCCTTGTATGCTATAAAAAATGTACCTGTCAAGGGTATAACTATAGCTTCGATGCACCGAAGTTAAGGCTTTTAATTGGTTTTGTTTTTATATTTAGGTACGGAGTATGTATGTACGTACCTATATTATTACTATAATATTCATATCACGTTTGAGTTAAATCAGCATCTTTATTCAAATCACTGTCAAATTTCTCGGAAATAATACTGATCTTTTGATTCCGATTCATTGACGATGATTGTGCTTCGTTTATTAGTAAACTATTTTGTCGTCAGCAGCGGAAATAGAAAAGTGAAATAGTTTATGACAAATTCATTACTTCCATCACATTTCGTGTAAATTTAAAAATTTTGTGGATTTCCAATGTGTAAATTACCTTTGAGGTCTGTGATTCATAAAATCTTGAGGTCTCTTTCACAGTTGCTAATTAATTTGTATTGTGATGTTGGTTGTAGTTGGCATTTATTATAATATGGTATGTAATAGAGATTTTTTTTGTTATTTTAAGCAGTGAAAATTAATTATTTATAAAAATGTTAAAATTGTAATCATAATGATAAAAATATGCTTAAAAATAGCAAAATTATAAGTTTTATACTTACATATATGTAAGTATATAGAAAGCTTTTTAAAAAACAATATCTTTTTATATTTTATGAATGTGTGTTTTTTCTGTTCCAAAACCTAATTCCTAAATTGCTATTATTTCACAGAAAAAAATAGCCATTTAATTGTGACCTACATTTCATTCAGAAACCATAAAAAAGAAAATTAGCGAAAGGCTGGTTTAAATTTAGAATTTTGATAAAAAATCGTCTTTCGTCAAAAATTGTGAAAAATAGTATTCCTTCGATCATTGGCAAAACGGTTATCATGAAAAATTACAGGAAAGTGCAATAAAATTGTTTTATGAGTCATTAATATTTCTTCAGCCATATATTATTTTCAAAAATGCTGCATGTTTCAGCAGTCAAGTTCAGTTCAATGTTTCTTTGCCGCCTAAAAGTATGCTACATTTTATACATAGTAATCGGAATATCGCACATATCTTTCAAAGAGGTTCACTCGTAGCATATCTTAAGGCGCACATATTGCTCTGATTGAACAGTTGGAAATTTTGGGCTTTTTACTAAAAATCTCGCATGCGATTTATTTGCCCTTCAATTGCAGTAAAGAAATTGTTTGAAGCTGAGTGGCAATATTTGTCGTTGCATTTACACTTCACTTCAGCATGACAATGAAATGAAATTATTGCAGGCAAAGATACATGCATACATACATATATGCACTACACATATCCACACAAGCGTTCGCACCCCACGTTGCCAACATAATTGCCAGCAAATTTGACTCACATTTGAACCTGCCTATAACTACGTACTTATTCGCTAAGCACCGAAGCCATTGATGGGCGACTGCATGCTGATGATGTGACGTGCGCGCCGAAACATTAATAAATTAATATTGTGTGGCGCTGTTGCAAAATTTCCGCCAGCGGCCGAAGGTAATCAGAAAATTCCCATTGCTGCAGATATATCGAAGCTACGAGCGGTGCAGCAGTGCGAGCGTGATGGAAATTGCTAGCAGCAGCAGCGGCTACAATTAAGTAGGGGGAAATAATTTAAGTAAGAAAACCGCAGTTACAAAAACACCAACACTGCGTTGGTAATTACCTATTGGAAATTTACAAGACACAATCAGTTGGCCATTGAAACGAGTACGGACCAACCCAAAGCAACAGCCATGAAGCCAAATGAATGAAGGCTCCCTCTCCATGTATTTATGTGTGTATGTGCTTATGCATGTGAAACATGTGTATGTGTGTGCGTTCGTGTACTGTATCCCGCTGTGCTGCAGCAACGTCCAGCGCATCTTCAGCCTCACCTTCCGTGGCTGCCCGCAACGCTTAATTTTTACGCTTTACTTAATTTTATGGTCAATGTATTTATTTTGCGTGATTTGAGTTTATTTCTGAAATAACAACATTTTTCTGCGGTTACTTGTGGTTTTTTCTGCTTGTTTTTTATAGAGTCATCATTGTCAGCAGCAACATTTGCCGCAATGCTGGCCGTAATGATGCTCGTCTGAGTTGTGGCTATCGTGCGGATCGTTATGTCTGTCCGTTCGGCTGGTGTTAACATTCGCGCTGGCGCATCTGCAGATGGGCTGCGGAGATCTCCTGCTGATCGGCTGGCCCAGCAATGCACGCAGCTTAGTTGCAGCACTTACTGTAACTGTATAGTGTAGATATATATGTACATATATACATATATTAGTATATAGTAAATAAACGAACTTGCCACCACTGCCGCCTTCTTGCTGTTGCTGTTCGGTTGCTGCGTCGTGCTGGTTAAAGGTCATATGGGTAACACAATATTTTCGAGTTCGATACCGAGTGCCCACAATGTTATGGCATTACACTTACATTTCGTAAAACTTGATAAATGGATATTGCTGTAAACGGACACTTCAATAATGGAGTTGAACAGATGTTGCAATATTCTATAAATAACTGCGAATTTTCCATTTCAGTTGCTGATTACATTGCCTTTTCAAGGAATTAAGATACAAAGATGAGTCTACCAAAAGATGTTTTTTTATTTGTAACTTTTATGCAGTGTGTAGGAAAGCATAAATATTTGAGGCTATGTTATATAAGCTCGGGGTAAACAATTTAAATGCCAAAGAATTGGAAAGTATAAATGAGGGAATTGTGGGTATTATTATTTGTTATTTTAGCCTGGAGTAATTCTGTAACGGTGAAAATTTAGAGTGATCGATCGATTCTTCATTTCAGTAAGTTACCCAATTTTCTCCCAATATTATAAAAT